>NW_009952974.1:4380041-4428974 GCF_000747805.2 Chaetura pelagica
GGTCGGCGCGCGGCGGGCACGAGAGGGCGCTGTTGTCCCGCGGGCGGTGCGGGGCGCGCGCGGGGCTCCCGCCGCCCCGGCTGGAACCGGGAGCGGGGTTGCGCCTTCAGCGCTGCCGCCTCCACCGCCCGCTCGGTATTCGCTTCCGAACCGGCCCCGGTGCTGAAGGGGTGACCCGGTTTCTTGTTGGCTTTTTCTTGATTTTTAATTTAAAAAATTAAATCGCTGTTAATATGTTTTAATAATATTCACGATGGTAGGCGATTTAAGCTGAGGCTTTGCCATTACTGCTGCAGTCATAAAGTTAATTCCCAACACTTAAAAAGAAGCTCTGCATTAATGAGTTTTACTATTTCACGGGTGACAGTTTAATTTCCCAGTGCCGATAAACATTCCCATTGAACACACACTGCTTCCTAAATATTTAGGAGTCAATCTTTTTAAAGCATAATGATCAATGATTTTATTATACTGTACAGATTTTACTTATTCATTGAGCAATGAATTAGCATGGAATCAGCTGTAAGTGCTTTCCCAGGAGCCAAGTGAAGGAGCCGGTGAATCGGTGATAGCTGCAAGTTCCCTAGAAACCTAATTAGATTCGCATGTGAAGAAATCTGTGTGCGTGCACAGACCCCAATCATTGCATCCAGTATGAAAATTCATCCCCTTCTTAAATAAATCATCTCTGTATGTTGGAGCTCAGGGAAGCTGTGCTCCCTTCTTCACTTTTAGGCTGAGAAAGCTTATGTATGAGGAAAAAAAAAAAAAAGGATGTAAGTAGTATCCTCAAGTATACTTAAATAGCTATGTAAAAGTACCATTGCCTTTAAGGTTTACTGAGCTCCCAAGCTTTCCAAAAGGAGACATTACCAAATTCCACAAATGGGAACCATCATCATAGGCCACTGTCAGGACCTGAGGTCCTATTTGAAAGCAAGAGTGCAAATGGAAAAGCGTTTTTTTCTGTGCCTTTCTCAGTCTGAATGGGTTGGCCAGAGGAATCTCATTCAGATGCCTACACTGGTGTATTTACTGGCTTCAACAGGCTTTTCTGGCTGGTTTTGCAGAAAACAACAGAACTGGGGATAGAATTTACAGTGGAAAAAAGAGTATGCTTCTGGGAGGAAGAATGCAGCTTATTTAGTTTTCTTCCTAATATCTGCATGGCATTAATTTAATGTGATTTTTATGCCTTGCTTCTAAATGAAGAAACTCTTAAAAATTATTATTCTCAGTCTCTTCTCATTTATTTAGTTTCAGTTAAGTAAAAATTCTGAGTAAGTAAAAATCTTCCCTACCAGTGAGATATTTGATTCCAATTTCCTCCTTGGTAATAGTTTTTAATTAAACAAAGAATTGCTAAAGAAACTGCTTTGAAACACAGCTACAGGCTAGGGGTCAGTAGACATCATTATAAGGATCAAAATTACCAAATGCTAATAAAACATAAGAGTTCTTCCCACTTTGCTTTTTGCAGTAATTTATTACATTAGGCAACCAGAATGGCAATAGGATTTCTCCCCAGGATACCAATTACTGGAGAAAGAATAAATGGCCATGTATGTAAGACTGGAAATGGATTGCTCGTATCTTGGGGAACTGAAACTTCTACATTCCTCACCTAAAAAAACCCCACAAAACTTTACATGCCATGTAAGGTGTTAGTTGAGCTTTAGCAGCGTATTCTCTAATCTGTAAACATCAGTAGCTTTTGCAAGCCTATATTTCCAGTTGATGAATGCATTTTTTTTCTTCTTTATTTTGAAGGTTGGAGGGAGGGGGAAACAGTCAAAATATCAGAAGAGAAATGAATGTGTGTTTTCCCCAATCACTTTGATGTAGCATTTCAGGGCTAGTTTGCAGGCGCAGAAAAGAATCTCAGGAGTGTTCCTGGTTAGTGGACCTCTGCCTGGTTTGGTGTCATGTATCTCAAATTTTTCCTGTTGTTATTTTGTGAATTATGTCCCCTCTCCCCCTTTTATTTATATCTTTATTGACTGATTTTTCTCACATGGTCAGAAAGATGTAGTGAATTACACCTTCTGGAGAAGTGGCACCTTTTAACTCTTGCTGCAAAAGTTCTTCTCAGAAATTATTACATTTCAGATCCTGAAAACAGTTTCCTCTTCCACAGAATCACTAGGATTTATTATCCCAGCTCTCTAGCACTTATTACTTGATCATGAGGCTTTCAATCCTTTGCTTAAACCCAGTCATGACTGCCAATCCAAGCTGCAGAAATTCAATGTGTAGTGGAATCAGAACTTCTTATTGAAATATATGGTCAATGTATGTTCCACTACTCTGCCGTAGATTTAGATTTGGCCTTACAGGAGACTGTCTTTAATAACTCTATTGAGTTAAAAGATAGGTATTTGGTGCCTGTTTTTCTGTTTATTGTGAAACAGAAAAAAACAAACAACCTTTTTGGATTGGAGGAAAACATATATTTCCTGGAAAAAAAAAAATCACACTTTTTTTTAGGCAACAGAAGTGTTGACTGTGATTTTCAGTCTTTTTTACAATAATCTAAACCGATGGTAACTGTGCAGGAGTCAGATAATTATAAGTGAAAACTTAAGAGGGGAAAATGTGACTCTGGATACTTGAGACCATCCAGGTCAGTAGGTGTATTTGGGACTTGAATTGGCACGAATGGGACCTGCCAGGTCAACAGTGGTAAAGGCAAGAGGTTTGTTAAACAGTGACCTTTCTGCTCATGTGGTCAGAAATGCTAAGTTTTGAAGAGTGTTGAAATAGGCAGAATATTGATCATTTTATGTCAGTCTGTGGCTCATTTGCTTGCAGGCTGAGTAAAGTGGATAAGACAAACATCTCTGGCTTTTTCTTTGGCTCCCGTACTTAGATATTCTTTGCCAGAGACTAGTGTTCAGACATGCTTTCCTTCTTCTAGTTCTGTACAGGGAGAAAAACATACAAATGTCTTCATGCCTTCAGATGCAATGTTGAAGAAATGGTACAGGATGATGAGACTTTCCTGAGAGAAAGGCTCTGAATGAGATTTCTGCCGTGGCAAAGTCCAAGGGACCCGTTTTTGTGTGTATGTCATTATCTAGCATTCAATCAGTTGGACTCCACTAGCACTCGTGGGCTTTGAATCATTCTTAAAGATGGTCCTTCTGTGGACTGCAATGGTCTTTGGATTCCTTACCCACTAGGCAGATGGCATTGCCAGCCCACAGAAATAAATCCAGGGTTATCATCATTGCAGTCTCAAATACATTGTCTGCTTGGGCATTTTTTTTTATTTTTTTTATTTTTTTTTTCCCACTTGATGTCATGCAAATGCAGCAGGGATTTTAGTATAAATTAACAGCAGGAACAAATTGTTTTCAAATGTGCATGGTACATTTGTGCAAAGTGTAGACTTCAAGTGGAAAACATGGCGATTCTGGGTAGAACACACTAGTGAAGCTCTCTCAGCTCATGGCAAGTGCAGGCTCCTGCCAGCACCCCAGTGAGTGTAGGACTGGTGAATGCTTTTTAATCACTATCATAATTATTTTACCAGTGGAAAACTGAGGCAGCATATCATAAGTAAGCCTGGAGATAGATTTTTTTCACACAGATTATACCTTCAAGTATCTTAAGTCTTTTGGGGTCAACTGAGTTGATCCCACATAGTGTGATCATGTCCCATGCTCTGTTGTTAAACATATTCATATTTGCCCTGCTGTATATAATTGTTTCTAAATCCATGGATTACTCCGCATTTCCTCTTCCCCTCCCTGCCCTTTCTCTGCTGCTATTTGAAGCAAGTGGAGTTTGGATACTGAAATTAATAAGAATTGGAAGTCAGTGGGAGTGTGAAATAGCATCTATTTATTTTTAGCCCCCAAAATGCATTTTATATAGATGTGAGAGTTTTCAGCTCACTTAGCAAACTGGAATTACTCTCTTACCCACCCTCCTCTGGGAGAGATGAGAATGGGAGAAACACAGAGCTGCAGTACATCTGCCAGCATCACGCATGGCAGAGGCTCTACTGATGTCTCTGCTTTCCCTTAGCCTACCAGCCTCCAGAATCCTGCCCACTCTCCAAGGCAGGGAGCTGTCTTCTATATGAGGCTCCAGGTTTTTTCTACTCCCAGAGTTGGGGGAAAGATATTTTAGTTCTGTAACATTTCCTTTTTCAGACTGTTACTGTCTTACTGATACAAGGGCCATGTTTGCATCGTGTATTTATGATGAGATTCTTGCTGGACAAACTTCCGTATCTATGTAGAAAGGAAGGGTGCAAAAGAGAAAAGAACAGAGCTGCATGAACGTTTTCTTTCTGCTGACAGTAAAGTGTCTTTAAGAGACATGGATTTTTTGTTTTCACTCTTAACTAAACTCCCTCTACTGAAACCAAGAAAGAAGGGAGAGAATAGTGTAATCCTGATGTAATAAAGGTTTAAAATTACAGGTAATTCTTGAAGGCTCTGAATACATCACTTGGTGAAGCAGGAAGCATCAGTACACCTATTAATGTGTCTCTGTAGAGCCAGAGGAAAATGAGAAATTTTTTGTACACAGTGCTGAACTGATATAGTTGATAATCAATTTCCTTGTATTAATCTTGTCTCTGCCTTGTGCAGATTCTTGTGGGCTGATAATGCCATCTGTTCACTAGATTGGTGCAACTTATGATGTTTTAAAGGATGAAAACAATGTGATATAGAATCTAGACGAAAAAATGAGATACCAAACCATTCATTTTTAATTATATGCTCTGTTAAGCAGTTAAAAAATTAATTGGTAGTCTGTAGTATGGTGACCTAACTGCCCTTCTAAAAGGATACACAGAAAATACTTTAGGTTTTATCTGGTATTTGTTTCAAAAATAAAGGAAAGAAACTTAGTAAAAGGGAGACCATGAAGCTATTTGTAAATGTCATTAAGGATCTTGCCTGATTGGTATTCCAGGAGAGGAGACCCCATTTTTCTGGCTGTGTTTTGCCTCTGGATGATACTACCTCTTTCTCTACACTTCTACAAATGTGCTGGAACTCAGATGACTTGGTCCATTTCCTATAGAAGGTTGTGCTCAGAGGTTATCAACACAGATTGTGAATGAAGCAGTGCAAGTCTGAATGAACCTGCCTATTTACAATTCTGAAGGAGTATTAGAGTACTGTTTGGTTCGATTATTATTGCAAAGAGTAACTGTGGTACCATTCTGCAGAACACTTCTCTTTTGACACTGATGATTAGAGTTTTGCATAGAGCTCCAATGCCTGAAACTGAATGGTATTCAATACTAACCATTGTGGCACAGTAGGAATTGGCCTGGAAAGGAAATAGATGTGTACATTTTCGTTCTCTTTTTTGCTGTGTGTGCTGAGAAGGATTGATTGTTGACCCTTAAGAATTCTGGAGTATAATTTTTTCTTCTAAAACTAGTCAGTCCACTGTGTTGCCAATATAGTAGTAAATAATAATGGTAATTTTCAAATGGGTAGAATCCTCTAGTTGTTCCCAGCTGGGCAATAAGGAGTTGATAAATGCTGGGCTGCCTGGATAAGAATGGGCAAGTTCCATTTACTTCTGCTCTAAATGGTGAGGCATTGTTCCTCAATGAAAGTGGCTCTTCACATCATGTCAGCAGTCCAGGAACAGATAAGCACCTTGATCACCAGTGACAAAGCTGTAGTCATTCCCTTATTAGTTCAGTAATGTCTATGTTTCGGCCTAAATTGTCCCAAATTCTGATGTAGATATTATAAGCCATTGCTCTCTAGTCTCTTTCTAGGTCATAAAACCAACCTATGGAGCATTGATAAGGCCATTTTCTTCCTTCCTGCCATGCAAATTCTTCACTAGAGCAGGAAGGAAAATGGCATTTTTTTTTACTGGACAATATCTGATGTGTTTATAAAATTATACATAAGGAATGGAGCAGGAAATGGAGTCATAGAATCATAGAATCTTAGGGGTTGGAAGGAACCTCGAAAGATCATCTAGTCCAACCCCCTCTGCCAGAGCTGGGTCACCTAGAGTACATCACACAGGAACACATCCAGGTGGGTTTTGAATGTCTCCAGGGAAGGAGACTCCACAGCCTCCCTGGGCAGCCTGTTCCAGGGCTCTGTCACTCTCACAGTAAACATTTTTTTTCAGATATTCACCTTGAACCTCCTATGCTCCAATTTGCACCCATTACCCCTTGTCCTATCACTGGTCATCACTGAGAAAAGCCTAACTCCATCTCCCTGACACTCACCCCTTACATATTTGTAAACATTGATGAGGTCACCCCTCAGTCTCCTTTTCTCCAAGCTAAAGAGACCCAGCTCCCTTAGCCTTTCCTCATCAGGGAGATGTTCCACTCCCTTTATCATCTTAGTAGCTCTGTGCTGGACTCTTTCAAGCAGTTCCCTGTCCTTCTTGAACTGAGGGGCCCAGAACTGGACACAATACTCCAGATGTGGCCTCACCAATGCAGAATAGAGGGGGAGGAGAACCTCTCTTGTTGGTTAGTACAAGATCCAGCAGTGCTTCTCTTCTAGTCGGCTTGTCCACCATTTGCATTAAGAAGTTATCATCAATGCACTGGAGGAACCTCCTGGACTGTGAAAGGCTGGCTGTGTGAGTCTTCCAGCAGATATCAGGGTAGTTGAAATCTCCCATGAGGACCAGGGACTGTAGTTGTGAGGCTGCTTTCAGCTGCCTGTAGAAAGCCTCATCAACTTCCTCACCTTGATCAGGAGGTCTGTAGTAGACCCCCACAACTGTATCACCCGCACCT
This sequence comes from Chaetura pelagica, assembly GCF_000747805.2. Lineage (NCBI taxonomy): Eukaryota > Metazoa > Chordata > Aves > Apodiformes > Apodidae > Chaetura > Chaetura pelagica. Next base: position 4,386,796 of record NW_009952974.1, read on the forward strand.
GCTTGCCCCTTAATTCTTACCCACAGACTTTCAACTTGCCCCTCATCAGCCCCTGCATGAAACTCAATACATTCTAGTTGCTTTCTCACATAAAGAGCAACTCCACCACCTCGCTTCCCCGCCCTATCTTTCTTAAAAAGCACATAACCATCCATGGCCACATTCCAGTCATGTGACCTGTCCCACCATGTCTCTGTTATTGCTACCAGATCATAACCCTTAGCCTGCACACTGACCTCTAACTCCTCCTGCTTGTTCCCCATGCTGCGTGCATTAGCATACAGGCATTTCAGGAAGCAAACAGAGCACACTGGTGGGACTAAATCCTCCTTAGACCACCTGCCTTCGGGCCCTGGTATGTTCCTCTTGGGCTTATCCCTAAAAGACCCAGTTTTCTCCTCTTCCCCCTTCACATCTAGTTTAAAGCTCTCTTGATGAGCCCTGCTAAGTCTTGACCCAAAAGCCTCTTCCCCCTCTGGGACAGATGCATCCCACCTGCCACCATCAGGCCAGGTGTCTCATATCAGCCCATGATCAAAAAAACCAAAACCCTCCCTGTCTTTGGCACCAGTCTCTTAGCCATTCGTTGACCTGTAACCTCTTCCTATTTACCTCCCCACCCATTCTTGCAGGAGGAATGGAGGCAAACACTACTTGTGCTCCAGATCCCCCTAACTAGCCGTCCCAGGGCCCTGACGTCTCTCTTCATTGCCCTTACAGTCTGTTCTTTGTAGTTAAAAAGGTGAGGTCACAAAGGATCTTCTTTGAATTTCTCATTACAGTGGCATCTTCTTAATGCACTCAACGAGGAGGTCTGAATTAATGGTCCAAGTGAGTCATTAGTGAACCGTTAGGAGTAACATATTCGTTTGTAGTAATCAGAATTGATTTATGAATAGGACAAAAGGGACTAAATATGCTATGAAAATGCATGTTGCAGATTCCCCTGACGAATAATTCAGCATCTTCTAGTATCCATGAAAACAAAACCACTTTGCTCATAAAAATCAATTTACAAACTTAATCCCACAAATGGCTGAACACGGAGAAAATCAGCTTTTGTTTTAAAAGGTAGATTTACTCAAATCTTCCCTAATTTGATTTTCCAGTGGGCTATAACGTAAGTCAAACAAGTTAACAGCATTACTTGCTCTGTATGAAGGTCTAAATATTTAACAGATTATGAGAAATGCCTGCCCCAAAGTAAGGACTACTCATTCTCCACAGTGCAAAACCCAACAGCAAGCAAAATGGAGAGGAGGCTTCTATTCACAGGATCTGGTCCTCTGAAGCTGATCTTGGGAGCGCTTGTACCCCTGCTGTTCTAAATAATTTTCTAAGAAAGCTGCTTCTATGAGTAATGATGGCTCTTTAGTAGCTGTTAAGGGTTCGAAGTCTTCCTTTGGTTTCTACATGTCTGTGAAGATGCCCACAGTGAATGTCTACTAGGTAGAGCATGTGCTCTGGAACATGCAGGATGCATATTCAGATAATCCAGGTGGACATCTCCCTGTTTGCTCCTGGATGGTCATGTCAGCAGGAGGGGCACCATCAGCACTTCTAGAGACTGCTGTTTCAGAGGAGCTATGGTGTTTTGATTAAAGCTACCTAGGAAACCTCTGAAAAAAATCAGTGTGAACTTGAGTGTATTGGATTCTAGGTGGGTGTTTTATCCATAGGCTGCTCTACCCTTCGTGCATCTGCTTATCTGGACACTAAATAGAGGAGCTGAGAGAAGGGAGAAGAGAAACCATACACAGAGAGAACAGTGCTGTTGGATTTCTTCCTACCTGCCCCCAAAAATTCAGAGAGGTTGGTTTACACTATTATTTTTAAATTCTGTATCAAAAGAATTTGCATTTTAATTTTAGAGGAAGAACCTCCTTCAGCAACCCCTAGCAAGATTGAACAGTTATGGTATTTTTCACAGAGATTGTTTGTTTGGAAAAGAAAATGAAAATTTGATGAATTTTAATCACATGTAGCTTGCAGCATTCAAATATTTATAGATTATCAAATTCCCTTTTCCCAGCTCTGCTTCTTAAGTGCAGGTCTCATCTTATATGCAATATTAATTCTCATTATTCTTGGACAGTTATTCACTGTATTCTTGTATAGACTCAGTTAATTTAAAACCTGGTCTAAACTTCCTGAAAATGAAGGGAATGACTCATATTTGAATTTCAGATCATCCTTTCCTCAGAGGTCCATGAATCCAGTGTGTAAATCGTTCTTGTTCTCCTCTAAAGTTTATTTTCCCTAAAACCTGTCTGGCAATATATGCAATACAAGATGTGTTTGTACTTGTCAATATGAAGAACTATTCATATTCCCGATGGTTGCTGCTTCTTTTGAGTACATCATATGAGTGCATTGGCCTGCTCTTTTGTCATATTCTGTGCCAAACTCGTACCCAACTTATTAAAAAAGGTGAAGTTGCACACCCTTTTGGATTCTTCCTTGCATTTTTTACCAATAATTGTTCCATTTCCAGGGTCCTGAGGTGAATACTAGCCACCGTAACATGTAAGATTTCATTGTGATAAGATTTTTTTTGCAAGCATTACAAAAAACATTGTAAATGCTCTGAAAAGCTGATTGTCCAAAGCTATTGCTGGTTGTCTGTCTTTCAGGTGGGTATGAGCTCACATTGCTGGTGCTTCTGGGTAGACAGATGAAAGCTGCTTCTAGGCTGGATAACATATAACTAGCTTTGTGCTAGTAACACTAGGTACGTGAGGTTGCTCCTGGCAGTGTATAAAAGTCTGCATAGATACATTTAAACATTAAATCTCATAGGTTTTTCTCCATCTTTATGTCCCTGCTCTGAAGGAATGCATTTAGAGATTTCCTTTGTTTTCTGGCCCAGTTTCCTGCTGGAGAGCTATTGTATGATTCCTGTGCTCTAGGAAAGCCACCAAACAATATAAGAGTTTGGCTCTGCCATTCATGTGAAGCATATAGGCTGGAACCAGGTATTATGGGGAGGAAAAGGTGAACTGAATGAGGATGAAAAGTAGATTTGTCTGTCATTCCCAAGTTCCAAATTTCCCTAAAATGACTAACATTGTACATTTTAACTATAACATTAGGGGTTTTTTTCAAATTATAAACTCTTCCCTTTTTGAAGTCTACATCTGGTAGCTGGTACTGTTCTATGGGGCCTCCTCCAGAGAGGCTGTGCATGAGTCAAAGTAGTCTTATTTACTGCATCATTATGAGTTTGGGTTACAATCTCCTTTACACACCCACATTCATCACTGAGTGTTTGCAAAAGCCCAAATTGTTTTTCAGACAAGCAACAGGGATGTGCTTTTCACCTGTAGTTTTGCTAAGGAGCTGCAGTTGGCTTTGTTGGGCAAGGTCAGCTAATGTGAAAGAGGTAGCCTACTTTCTTGGGACCTCAGCAGAATAGATAGAAAAAAGATCTGCTCACTAAATCATAAGTCATTTTTCCACTTTAGCTTATGGAAGGGAGGTATCAACCCCCATGACTCATCCCATTTCACAGCAAATACATGTTATTTCACTTGCTCTGACAGGCTTAATCCAAACTCCACCAATTCTGTCATTGGTTCTGGACATCAGTGACTTGTGTGAATTACATAAGAAACCCCTGATTTGACAGTCTTTCTCTGATTACAAGCAGACAGTGAGTCAGAGCTATAACAGAACAGATTTTCCTCCTACCCTCTCTAACCTCCAGCCTCTAACCTTAGTAGCATCTGATTTATGGTGCCTGTTTTTTGCAACTTCATCTAATTAGCACAAGCACTGGGGTCAGTATTCTAACACCTGACAGACTTTATAAGGGATCACCACAATTAAAAGTGCAATTATCTGTTTTTCTGCTGCATTGAAAAATGTAACATATGAAAATTAACTCAAAACCCCAAAGTGTTTGGGGGAAAGTGTGGGCGTTATGGAAGAGGCTCTATCTTCAGATTTAAAAGATCTGGGTTTGATGCTTGACTTTTTGGAAGTTTCTCTGGGCATCATTATGTGTGATGTGTTTAGTTGCTTCCAGCTTGAGTTTACCTGGTTTGTCTCATTAGGGCTACATGTTAATCTATTCTAGCATATACAGACTTACATCTAAAAATAGGGGTTAGAGAACCAGGTCCTTATGCTAGGCAGTAGCTTAATATAAGCAATAATGCTGTTAGCACATCATCTAAAAATACTAACTGCACCAGCGAATAAAGGAGTCTCTAATTCATTGATCATGCTGTTTTTTACAGGTGACTTCCATAGGGGTCTGAATGCAGCAACAGCAATTTTTAATGTGAGAACTATGGCATGGTTGGGTTGGTTGTGAGGAAAGAAAACAAAACTTGCTTTTTTTTTAGCACTGTGCCCTTCCAGTAATTTCTCTCTGGCACATGTGTAGAGCTAACTTGGATCTCCTACAAGAACATATAAGTTTGCACTGAGTTGCCTGCACTGATGCTAAATTAAAATAGTTTGATAGAAATGGTGTGTCCATGCTAAGTTAAAGGATAAGAACCAATTAAATATGTCTATAAAAAGTGCTGTCCTGAAATAGCCAAAATCTTTGAGGAAATGGCTAGTTTGATGAGAACAGCCAGACTGTTCTAGTCTGGAGCTAGTAAACTAATCCTTTACCTCTCAAGGAATTACAAAGGTGGTTTTTTGTTGTTTTTTTTTAATAGCAGTTAACTAATAAATAAACTCAGTAAGCTGATACTGAAGATACCAAAGTTTAGTTCTTCTTAGGTATCCACAATCTAGGTATAAGTGTAAATTTTCTTCAACTAGGAAATACTGGTGATAGAAAAGCCCTCCTCCACATGTCTGTAACCTCCTTTTGAGTGTAAATACCTGAAAGAAGATGGGAGTCATTCATGATATTCCAAAGCACTATGTTAATCAATAAGTCCTATTTATTTCATTGAGTCTACTCTTTTACAAAGCAGAGTACCAAAAAGAGAGGCTGAGGCTACTAGTATGTTTAAAGCCAAATGCCACTATGTGATTATTGCACTCTATGATAGTCTTGCTGAGTGATTAAAAACTGCTTCCTGTAGTATTCTTACATTTACTAGGAAATGAATCTTACATTTACACTTAGTGTAAGTATTATGAATAAACAGCACATAACACAAAGCCTCACTTCATTCACTGAAGTGACCAAGAGGATCAAAACAAAGTGAAACAGTCATCAGCTATGCAAATGAACAAGGCTCAGAGCAAATCTGCCTGTGTTAAGTCAGTAATTTGATGGGTTGTTTTTTTGATTAAGCTTCCCTGGGGGAAGGAAAGATTTAATTAAAAGAGATTCAAGGGGAATTTGGAATAATAAGTCATGTCTATTTTATCGCTGCCAGAGCCTTGGAAAATTGGTGTCTGCTGATTGAACAGGTTGAGGTGCAAACAGGAAAGAGGGGGATGTAGAACCACCTCTTTCACCAGTTTGGGCCTTCCCACCTGCACTGACTACTATTTTCAGCCTTTCCCCTCCTGGCAGCAACAGAGCCAGCAATGGCTGCTCTTCCCTGCTGCTCTTTTCCAGTTTTGTCCTTGATTGCTTTTTCTGGCTAGTGCAATTTCAATTACACCAACCTGTGATCTGGCAGGCAGCAACATCAAACTACTTAGGTGTTGTGGTATAAATTCAGCTAGATTAGAAGCTGAGTTGCTCAGATATTGAAATGGTGGTAGAATCAAGGGTCTGTTGAATAATTAAGGTGATAGAAAAGACCTTTCTGAATATAGAAATGCACTAGTATTTTACAGATCAGTAAAGGATTTGTCTCAGATGGATGTCTTCTAGAAAAGGCTGAATAGTTTTCTAAGGTTGTTGGCCAGTTTTGATTAAAGAACAACTGAGACAGTTAATTCTAGTTCTGTTTCTAAGAATCTTTGGGGAAATCATCTTCATTTCTGAGGTCACGTTATGTTTCTGTTCCTGATACACTGTTTACTTAACATGTAAGAAGCTACCTTTATAGTTTGAAAAACAAATGGCTACAGAATCTCATTAGGATTATTGAGGATAGGTTTTACAGTATAAACATATTTCAGTTGAGTCCAGAGGATTTATGTCTTGGCATATCATTTAGAAAAGTGATAGCACACTTAAGCAATAGTATGAACTGTGATGAACAGTGAGTGCTCCATATGTTCACTGAACTCAAATGTTCTGGTAAACTGCATCAAAACCCAGAATGGGTCAATTGGAAGTATTTATTCCTCCTGATAGACTCTGAAAGGTGTGTAGAGCTGATGAAAATAAATTCTCCCTCTTCCCCTTCTTGTAGGGAATTTTTTTTTTCTATTATCTAAATGTTGATTTCTCCCCCTTGAAATCAGAGAATTCTCAGCCCTGGTGATGAAATACTAAATCCTCAAAATATGCTGCTCCTAAATGGTGGTGACTATTCAATTCATGATTTTCTGTTGTAAGTGAGACACTTGAAATTTCATCCTGAATATGTATGTCCAGATCTTTCTACTGACTTACGTGTGTGAATTTAGCTGTATATGACATTGTAACAGAGAAGTTTTATGTTCTTTGTATAGAGCAGAATAATATTTTAGATGTTGCTGCTTTAACAGAAATCCATTTCTTTACAGTTGCCTGATGAAATCCATTAATTTTCATTTTAATATTTTATTATTGCCCTAATTATACTGTCTTCTGGGGATGGAATAATTCTCTAAGATTGACTAGCTTCAATACTCTGTTTCACTGCTAAACATTTTATTATTTTTTTTGTAAAAAACAGGAATTTGGTTCTTGCATGCAATCCTTTCAAATAATTTTTCCAATTTGTGACTTTCTATTATTTCTCATTTAATGAAGGCTAGTGAGCCCCTGATGCTCTGCAACACCAATAAAAAAAAACCAACATTGTGATGAGCTAAAGGAATCTGCTATGATTCAACTCTCCCTGCTTCAGCATACAAGTCATGTGGAGACACTTTTCGGTGGTGTGAGGGGTTAGACTGTTTGCACTGATTATGTTCCATTTTAAGAATGCCAAAGAATTTGCCTAGAAAGGGACATCATTATTTACCCTTATACTTTGTGAACCCACTGCTCAAGAGCTTGCTGCTCTCTCTCTGGTAAGAAGAAAGATTACATCCAGAAGGACCTTCATTGCGGGCCTTGTGCTCTGATTTGTATCTGTGCCATTTAGTCTGTTCTCTTAGTAGCTTTCAACTTGTCTTCAGTGACACTCCAAGTACTGACCACTTTTTTCTTTCCTTTTTTTTTTTTTTTTTCCTTTTTTCCTTTTTTTTTTTTTTTCCTTTTTTCCTTTTTTTTTTTTTTTCCTTTTTTCCTTTTTTTTTTTTTTTTTCCTCTTTTCCTCTTCTTGCTTATTCTCCTCAGCCCTCTGATTCAATGACTAGTCTGTGTCTCAAAGTCAAAGAAACCAAACGGTGAGCTGCTTTTCCTCCCGCAATCTTTCCGATTCTCATCACTCTTAAATGCAGTATCACTGTCCTCTGTGTCCTTCAGGCTTACCACTGTAGACTCTCCTGGCTTCCTGCAGTCCAGCCTGTGTCCAAATCTTGCTACTTCTTCCTCAAGATTATTTCAGTTTTCAACTGAACAGTTTTCAACCACTCCATGTCATGCTGATAGGTACAATCCTACCTCTCTTTTATTGGAGGTGGTTGATAGGATGGGAAGTTTTGGTTTATGGTGAAAGTCTACATCAAGCAGAAACAGAGGGGAAACTGAGGTTCTTTTCATAGAATGAAAAACACCAGTAATATTCCTGATGTCAGGAAAATCACCTTCCAAACAGAGGCACAGATTTTGTTAGAAGAAGAATAATATATATATATTTTAATCTGAAACTGCAGATCAGGTTTGCTTATGTTCAGGCTGAAAGAGCAGCTCAGAGAAAGCAGACTCTGCTTTAGCTGCTTCAGTCTAGCAGCTCTCTACTATATCTATTGATTATTTGGCTCTGGAAAGGCTTTTCTTCTAAGTCATGAGGTCCAAAATATTGTAGAACCTGGTATTTAAAGATAATTCCCATTTTATTTGTGTGCTTTTGTATTTGCATGCAGGTACAAGTATGTATATAAACAGACATGGGGAATTTATCTGCACTTCATGTATATATATGTACATGTTTATATACAAATATGTATCTACAAACAAATATAGTTATGCATAAAGGTTACATGGCAGCTTTCAGATGTTCATGCCCCCCAAAATATTAAAAACTTGTACAGAGCTACTAGAATATAATGTGTATTGCTAGAGATTGGAGAATTTCTTTACAGCTCTTCTACTGCATCTTTATGAAGCAGAGCCTGAGCCTTTCTGGGGAACTTGCTGCATTTAGCATCACATCTGAAAAACTCAGTTACTAAATTTTGAATTAATGGGATTAGAATGTTTTAAAATATTTTGTAGTTAAAACTAAGACATAAATATGCTGTTTACAGACTTGTTCTTTGTGAAAACTATATGGTTGTCTTATGTAGTAATAAGGATTTTAAATTACTTCAGCTAGCAAGCCAGCTGGATGACATTAAGAAAAAAAAGAGACCTTTCTCGTGTGTGCTTGAGCAAATTACCAACTTGCTTTATGCCCCCAGATTTTGCTGGATCTTTCTGCATACTTTTCAGAATTAGGAGGAGTGGCCTAGTGGTAGTTTAATCATGTTTTCCCTTCTCAAAAATGCTGACTCAGACAAGACATTAAAGACATGTCAAGGGGTGTTTTGACATAATATTAAAGTAATGCAGTTTATTGAATTACTATTTTCATGGTTCCTTTTATCTTCCTACAGTCTGAGTAAGAACATCTTATTTTGCAAACTGCTTTTATTATTTCAATTTCAGTTCTGTTTTGAAGTGGAGTGGGAGGAGAATGGAATGACAGCAAAGAAGCATTTAAGCTTAAAATTTTCACAAGATAGGTGGACGTGGATTTTGGCTCTCCTTAGCTGTAACCAGCTTCTTTTATAAAATATGCTTGATTTGTAGGTTTTTGTTCCCCCTCTCAGGGGGAACTGTTGTAAGATAAAATATTTAGCATATTGTAACATGTAATATATAAAAATATATAATCTATAAGAATATCTAATATATAAATCAGATTGCTGATAATGAAGCATGGTTACAAATATGCAATTGCCTACAACACAAGAAAGGTTAACTATTAGGGAAAATAAGCAGATACAGATGTTTGAACCATCATGTTAAAAAAAAATCCACATAGTTTTCCTCCTGTGTCATGGGAATGCAGTTAGTACAGCAAAATAGTGAAAATACAATATGAAACAAGCAGATTCACATAAATATGCATAAGCACACAAGTGCCTACACCAACACATTGACACACTGTACATCAAAGAACAAGCAAGAGCCCTGAAACAGCAATTTGGAGGCACTGTGCCAGAGCCCTACTGTGTACTATATCCATATATATAGGTTGTAAATATCCCATGGCTTACTTTGCTTGTTCTTGTTGGCAAACACAAGGCTTAAGTGAAATGATCCACAACTACCCTCAGGTGTCTCTCATGCTTGCTTTTCTGGGTTTATACAGTATCTTATTTTTCATCCTTAATCTCATTACCTTGCCTTCTCTGAAGGGAGCTGCACAGGATTCCTGTCCGCCAATAAGACAAATCCACTTGCGTTATTTTGCCTTTGATTGTAGCATCTCCTCCAGTGGTTTGTGTGCATATGCATCATTGAAAAAAATATCAGCACAGGATGAAGGGGGAAATACTTCTCAATTGATAATTGAAGCTACTGCCATAAATCTTTCCTCTTCGAGTCTTCTTTTAAAAATGTCTTTTTATAGCATTTCTAATATCACCTCAACTCTTTTCATCTCCAGTCCCATATCATGTGTCTTGGCAGATTGACCATGCCAGGGGTGACTCAAAGTGTGATGCTTGGCCAGTGATGTCCTCTTTTCTTCCATTTCTGGAGAGCAGGAAACAGCCTCATGGCAGGATTTCCAGAACTTTTTTGCTAGTAAGTCAGCTGGCCAAACAGGGATCACAGAGCAGCTCAGCTGTTTGCCATCTGAATTACAGAAGGCAACAAATATGAAAGCTTGAATATTTTTTCCCTGTATAATATTTAACCTCTCTTTTCAGTCTGAAACTCAAACTTAAGACCTTTGTATCTTTTGGAGACTGAGATAAGGAGGCTACCTAATGTTAGTTAGTATAAAGTGTTGATCTGTAGATTGAGGAGATGTTTCTCTGTAGATGGGTCCTAGTTTCAGAGTTCATGACTGGAACTGAAGATACAGCATGATGGCTCTCACAGCAATATTTACCCCAGTAAAAAACAAAGGAAAAGGGTGAAGTTCACATGTGAATGTTAAGTATTGTTTGAAAATAAAATGTGGATTTGTGGTGACTCCTTGCTGAGAACTATCTCAGACAGAGATAAATGGAGATATGGAGAAGGAGGCAATTTTAAATTCCTGTTTAGCCTTTCACAGGGTCATGGCCTCCAAAAGCTTTTGAAAGAGGGAATGCATGCAGAGAAAAAGCTGAATAAATGTAATTATTTATGTAGTGTACAGAGTTCCACTGGAGAAACGAGCTAAGCAAGTGTCAAAGTATTCCTATATGCAAAGGTTTTATGGTTTCAATGAAAAGATTTGTTACTGATAAATTAGTTTGATTTGTTAATAAAAGGGAGGCTTCTCATTTAGTTTTATTATTAGTTCAAAGAGCCAAACACTTAGGATTCCTCTTTCTTTATTTCCTTGCTTTCCCTCCCTTCCCTTTTTCATTTCTTATCTTTGTAATTTTCTCAGAGCTGGAGTAGTTTAGAAAGAAAATTAATCTCTCTATTTGGAGGAAGAGAAATAGAGAGGCAGAAAGGAAAGACTTGATGATTGTTTTTCACTTCAAAACCTGGTTCCATTTTTTTAGCATAAAAATGAAAATTTCAATTCAAATGGAAATATACCATTCAAAAACTTGGGGAAATGAGGCAGATTTTTTTTCCTCCTCTATTCTGTACCATTTATTTTCCTGTCTTTCTAATGCATATCATTAGAAGTCTCTGCCATTTAGCCTGCTAATAGCAGTGGACTCAAACACATTTTATCAGCTGGAGGATTCAGCTTTGTATCACCAGAGTGTCTGGAGATTTTGTCAGCATCATTTTAGCTGGCTTGATCAGGTGATGTTGTAAGATTCTTATTCCTGCTCTGTATTATCTTTCGTGTCTGCAATTTGTGCTATTCATACAAATTGCTCTCAATGATGGTATTCAAAGCCAAATTTAAACATACCACTAAACCATGGGAACATGCCACATAACAAGCTACAATGAAATCCAAGAAGTATTGGATCATATGATTACCTCTGGCTCAGAAATACCTAATGAATAGCAAATGCAGTTCAGTTCAGCTAAATGTTGAATAATGAGCTCAGAAACGATGAAGAAAGCTGATCTGATGAAAGGGTGGCAGCACAGTAAGCAAGGAGTAAATGTGGGAGTTATTAAAGACATGTCTCCTAAAACTTTGGAGCAACAATTTGAGCTTGCTGCAAAGCAATAGCTTTAGGCAAAAGAAGTATACAGCCAGAGGAAAGCAAGCCACAGGATAGAGGATGTGTTTACTTGGACTTCTGCAGTGGTGAACTGAGCCTCCCTTCACAGTCTGGAAAAATTACTCAAGTGTGAGCCATAGGTTAATTTCATATTTTACCTCACAAATTTTATCTAAATCAATAGGGAGAAGAGGAGCTGTCAGTCAGATTAATGAAGAGTTATAACACCTTTCTTGGGAGGGAGAGTAGAATCATCATTAATTGTGGGCTAAGTGGGTCTCAAGGTAGCTCATAACCTTCCAATTAGTACCACCTATGTGCAAAATTTGACATGGAAGAGAGTGGGTCAAGTCCTTCCACCATTGTTACAGGCCCAGTTTAGACAATTATGCCCTTTTCCAACTAGGCCACGTGGGCAGTATCTGTGTGTTTCTCATGTTTGCTGTCTGGCCCTCTCCCACTGGGGAGCTTCCTTTTCTGCCACCCAGAGCCTCTCGGTCTCCTCCCAACACCAACAATCAGACATGCATCATAGTGGGAAAGGCCTTCTGGATCTGAAAGCTGAAGCACAGCTCTCCCTCCCAGCATATAGAAACTCCAAGGCAGGGATTGGTCTCTTGCTGACTGTACTGCAGGCTAGAAAAGCTGGGGGAAAATGGTAATTAACTTCCCCACCTGATGACAAGGCAAGAATGTACTTTGGGCAGGAATTCACACAGAGATGGCTTAATTTGTACATCTGGTTCAGCCTTATCCAAATGATATGGACCAAATATACCCCATGGTACTTTGTTAACTGAATATAGCTTACAGTTCTCTCCCCATTTCATATTTCCTCCTTTCTTCCCAGACAGGGACAAAAAATGAAACTTAATTCCATGGGAAGTTTTGATATTTCCATTTGGAATAAACTATAGGACTCAGTTTTTAAAAATATTTTGCTGTTCAAATAGACTTTTAGGAGTTTTCTAAACAAAAAATGGTCAAAACTAGTTTTTCTGTGGAAGGCTTTTGACAAGTTTTAGATACTTTAATTACAGCTTTCTTCAGTGAAGCATTTTCAGTTAGAGAAAGTCTTTTCAGTTGTGGTGAAAGTCAGACGTGCAAATACAACTGAATGTTCCCTGCTTTGCTGAATGCTGTACAGGCAAGATCAATTCAGTGGATGCAAAACACCAACACATCATTTGACATTATTTTCTGGTGCCTTTACAGAGGACCTGCTTGCAGAATTGTTCCAAGTGTGCTGATTCTTACTTTCCTATTTGACCTCAAAAATACAACAGTGGAGAAGTAAAATGAAAGTTGGAAATCATAGGCATGGGGAGTTGATGAGGCAGTTTAAATTCTATTGGAAATGGTAGTAGGGAGGGCAAAAGCAAGGAATGGAGCATATTTGGGGGGGGGGGAGGGGGGGAAGCAATGCAAGAATCTGTCTTTGCTGTGTTTCTCTCCTTCCTTATACTCTGATCCTGTGATTTTTCCATGAGAAAATTTTTTATGTAAAACCATATTTGCTGTATGATCTAGTTAATACTATTTTAACAGTTGTTTTCTCTGAGAAATGTGCATCTCCCTCCATTCAGTCTGTTAGAGGCTTAAGTGTATCTTAAGTGAAAAAACACGCCCTTGGCAAGGGTTAAAGAGACACCAGCACAGTCACTCTCAGTTTGTCAGCCCCAATGTGCTCCGTAAGCAATTTCTTCAGAAGCTTTAAAATGAGAAAAACTGAGCTCTCTATTAGCTATCCTTTCCTCTCTTTCCCGGCAGTCTCTGCTTGTCTGGTAAGTGAATGAGATGTGAGCAAAAATGCTGTCCACCTAAAATATAATTTGCTCTGCGTGGTGCTGAATGAATAATTTATTGAGCCAACTGTTTGAGTACAGCATGTCTAAGCACTTGATCAGATATCCTTGACTGCATGGATGAGTGATAGGGAAAGCCAAACAAACTTTTTTTCCATCATCTTTTGTGGTGTTAATAACCTAAAAATAGTGTTAGGCCTTCTAGCTCTACATAGTCTCTCATGTAAGCCAGGATACAGAGAAAATGACACTGTTTGGCAGAAATTTTTTTCAGTCAACCTTCCCATAACTTTATTTCAAGCTTTTTTTTGGGTGTCTAATATACTTAACATTGTTAACATTGCTCTCTGCATGTAGGATTGCAGGTAGCTATTGAATTTTTTTTATTTTTTTTTTTAAATGTGTGGAAACTTCTGACATTATGTGATGTGTTACATTTATCAGTGCAGGGTCAGCATTTGTGTCAGTGATACTGTGTGTTCCAAAATGCATGGCACACGAAAATTATTGATCCTTTCAAGAAGCCCAAATGATTTTTTAGCTTTGCCTCAGGGTCTATTAGCTATGTGGAAAATTGAAAAGGGCTCTCAGAAAAAAAAAAAACAAAACTACTGTAAGATTGAAACTGCAACCGAGGAGCTGTCAAGTGGAGAAGTACTTATGAATTACAATGAGCATGATCTAAAGATGACATTATCCTTTAGGAGTTTAGTTAAATCTTCCGTCCTATCCTATGACTCATAAAGGTCCCTTAGAACAAAATAAAAATAAGAACAGTTTTAGGAAATATATTTAGAGGTGGTGCACATGAAATACAGAAGGGATTACAGCATGATCTGCAGCAGGGACAGGGTTGGAAGAGTGCCAGAGCAAAGCTCCAAGTTATGAGGGTGGCACAGGTCTCCAAGGTACATTCAGCAAAAATTTGCCTGTGGCTGCAGAAAGATTATTTTTTTCCCCCTCACGCTTGTTTTTCATGTATATTGGGTAGTGCTTCCAAAACATCACAAGATTTTTCACATTACACTTCTCCATATATTTATATCCATGGAGGCATTTAACTTTGATTCAGATTTTTTATCTGAAGGAGAGACCATTTCTGCCTCTGTCTGGCTTTAATTGTGGATTGAGTTCTGTGTTGCACCCCATTTGGGGTGAAAGGAAACCTACTTCTTTCTAAAGGATTCTCAACACCTTTCACTGGGCAGCATGTTAAGATGTATGGTAGTAAGATGAAGGAAAATATTATTGCTGTGGACTGTATGACTGGAGTAGAGGGCCACAACTGGTCCACAGACCACTGCTTCAAGGAACTAGCCATAAATACCACTCAGCAGAATTTCAGGTGGAGGCAATAATTTTATTTTATTTTTCTTCAGGCTGCGGATATTTTCCCCATGTATTCAACTGTCTTTCATAAAACTTCTACTTTCAAAAACAAACAAAAACTAACAAAAAACCAACAAAAAACCAACCAACCAACAATCAAAAACACAACCAAAAAACGACCCTAGACTCTGGCAGAAGATTTCAGAAATCAGATTTCCATGTACCTTAATACCTAGAAGGAATGCACTCCCCTTTGACAAAACAAGTAGATTAAAAAAAACCACAAAAAACAGCTCTCGTGTTGGCAGAGTGGATGAGAAATGCAATGAACAGCAGGTTCAAAAGCATTTCTAGAATGAGAAGAATCATTCCATCAGACCTGTGTTTTGGTGCTACTAACATCATTTTCCTGGATATCTTCCAGGTTATATCCATTTAGGTTTGCTGCCGAAGGAAACTATAGGGTTTTAATGTTGTCAGCGCTGCGGAGACTGCGAATACAGAAAGGCACACTGGATTTTTCTCAGCTTCCATGCATTTCAGAATACACATACACTAGAAAATCACTGGCAATGAGCTCTATGAAGTGAGAGAGGTCTAGACCTTTCCAGATTCAAAATCAGTATGTGAGCAGCCAGCTAGAAAAAAATCTTCACTTGCAAGTTATCATGCAATCTACTGAGGAAAAATAAATGCAGAAAAAAGCAGCCTTTACAACTGCTTCTCTGAACACATCTCAAGTACTGATCCAGCCTTCTAAGAGAGTTTAGTATTTCCTAGTGATGTTTTCTCCCTCCAAATAAACTTACATTTCATTAATGAGCAATACATGGACTTGTGAAGCTCCCCTATTTAGACAGCGATAAACTGAATTCATTGAAGCGTGACTGATAAAGGCTTGCCCAGAGAGATGATATTACTAATTAAACTGTAATGCATTAGAAATACTGCAAATCCGTTTCATTTTACATCATTAAGTATCCCAGGCAAAACATCCAGTAATAACAGATTCAAGCTGAGATTCTGATGTGCTCTCCATTTGCTTTGCTTTTACACAGAAGACGGGTGGGGTCTGGCCGTGGGTGTACCTGGAAGGGAGACTTGGGAGGGATGTGGTAGTGGTTTTTTTCCCTGTGCTGTGTTGAGTTATTTGGCACTTGTTTGCCACATGGGGAGCAGCAGGTGTACTGAGGAAGGGTTTAGCAGTCCCTACTCTGCCCAGGTCTTCTCTTGAGGGGACCAAACCTCCAGTCTCTCTCTGCACATAAAAACAGAGCAGCCTCATGGGGCTCTCTATGTGCATACGTGATACCTGTTACTATGAAAATAAGCATTTGGGTCTGAATTTTAGAATCAATGTCCCAGTAGATGTGAAGAATTTTAATTGCTTCCTTTTCTGCTTTGTTTGAAGAGGGTCTTCAAGAAAAGTCCTTGTGTTATGTTTGTCTTGTTAGATGTCTGACTAGCAATATTTGCTCCAACAAGTTACAATGCTGAAGAAATATGTTTGAGAACTGGCATTTGTCTAATTACCAAAGCTTAAACAGATGCCTTGTTTAAGAAACCCTTCTAGATGTCTGAGATCATAAGAATTCATCTATTTTTTAAAAATATTTATTTGTCATAGAATGGTTAATTATTGCAGCTATTTTAAAGGCAAAGTTTCTTCAGACTTGATTACATAGTATAGGAGATAAAACCTTCTTTTGTTAAGATAAGAAAGACTTTTTAAATATTGCCTGACTTCAGCACTGTGTTTTCCACCTCATAATACTCTTTATCCCCTCACGCAGAGTAAGTGCTGTTGTTCTAAAATACACCAGCTCCTTTTCAGAGGGCAACAGAACACAAATCTGCTATTCAGAAAGCTCAATAAAGCACCTTCCTTAGACATTAAATTCCACATTAAGACATAATCTCAAGTTCAGGGAAAAATGAGGTCTTCATGCCAGGTTGTATCTTGCCACTTGGGAAGGCTTTTTCAAGGTAAAGGGGTAGTGTGGTAATTAGATTTCTGAAACCTTTCCCCAATAAAAAAATATTTTATCCTGATTAAAACCTGGTGCTCCTGATGCAGGTTTGGTGCTTGGAAATAATTTTGAAACTACTGCCAGCAGCTGTATCATTTAATCTTTCATTTTCAAGCCACTTTAAGTCATGTTCATTGTTAGAACTTTTCAAATCCTACTGTGTTACCTAAAAATAATGAACATACAAATCTTAAAGGAGTAATATGAATTATTTTCTCATTATCTGTAAAGTGTGGCTTGACTGCAGTGTTGTGGGTGACTTGTCCTGACTCTCTACTTTGGAGAAGGAAAGAGATGGCTCTTCCCTGCAGCACAACTGAGCTGGCTGGAGGAAAAGGAAGGAGACGGATGAGCAGGTGGTGAAACCTTCTGGGGAAGGACAATCCTGTATCTGTGAATAGCAAAGACCACTAGGAGGGCGATTATCAGGCACACCACCATGCCCAAATGGGAATACATGTTTTTTTCTAGGGACCTAGAAAAAACAGTGAAAAAATGCTTGTAACACAGAGGTTGCTGAAGTTTTAAGTATGTGCTGGACTAACAACAGATCTAAGGAAACGACATGTCCATTTAGGACAATGTGGATACATGGGGAGATTTGTTAGCCACTGCCTCTTAAGAGTTCTTTTAAAAATTCTTTGTTCTAATTTATCTGCAAACAACAATTTTTTGAGGTTCTAACCCCATTTGGAACTGTGGAGGTACTTGAGGGAGAAGAGGCAGGCAAGCCTCCAGGTCCATCTTGCCGTGGTGGGAGCCTGTCAGAATAGCATTACCAAGGCTGTGCATGGAGACTTCGACCTTGCATGGATTTAAAAGCCTCATAGGCTTATGTCTTTGCATGCTTGTCATAATCCTCTTCTGAATTCCTGTGTGTTTCATCCTGCTGCTACAGCTTTTCTTTAGTCAGGATTGAATTTGTGAAGATGGGCCCTGCCCTTGTCTGCAGAGACTGGTGCAGAGGGTTTGGAAAGACAGGCAAAGGGACTAGGGGCACAGGGGTCTGGCCCTGGCCCGAGTGGCAGCTGTCATGCTGCTCCCTGATAATTTCAAACTTTGTGCATCACTAAAACCTGCATCAGTTGTACCCCAGGGACACCCTTGTCAGCTTGTCTTCTCTGCCAAGGTGAAGCTTGTTCTTTCTATCTGTAGAAATTATTTCAAGATAAAATTTTTCTTTTAAGCAGCTTTACTGCTAAAAGTTGTTGAACATGCATACATGGAGGAGCAATGGGAGGAGAACAAAGGGGTTTCTCCTGTTGGAACACATTCGGGTTTTTATTTTCAGGTATATTCCCCATGTCTTTACCTCTGTTCATATTTATTTTTCATGTCCACATCTCTTTTCATATGAAAGCAAACAACAGAATATGAATATTCATAATATGAACAGGTGTAGTGAGAGTCCTGTACATCGTTTTCCTCAGTATTAAAGAGAAGCTGAAGCACTATTAGAATTTAAAAGAAGTTTTAGGTTAGAGTTTGAGCTTTGGGTAGGATATCGAGCCATTTTATGAGTTGTAAATCTGTGAAATTCACCCAGAAAAAGTGTATGGGGGAAAACACAGGGTTGTTAAGATGTCACAGGTACCTCTGGAAGACAAACTCTTACTTCAGGGCCACTTCAGTGGCTGATCTTTCCAGTGGCTTGTTTTTAAGATCAAGAAACCAGAATTTCTTCATTCTGCACCTGATAACCCCTGTTGCAGTGTAGCTAGTTTGGCAGATATTAAGGCACACAAATAAATTTCTGCAGATTTCCAATGTGAATTGAAGGTTTTACCCCAACGTGAACTACTGGAATGGGCAAGTTCTCATTAATATAAAACCCAGCATGTTCGGGCCCTGCTCTTAGCCTTTGGTTTTGCAGGTATATGAGGAAATTTATCTTGAAGAATAAATAAATAAATAAAATGCAATGGCAAGAAGATACTTAATGCATAGTTTTAGCTTAATGAGATTTAAAATGAAGTAGTCTTAAAACACGAAGGGGGAAAATGGACATTAGAGGACACCAAAGAAGATAGATGCCATGCTTTGATGCAGTTGCTCTTGGGACTGTGTTCTTCCATTTTCTCAAAGTCCTGCATTTCAAAACATAATGGGAAAGTGAAGGGGTGAAAATGCCCATGCTGAATTTTTGCTAATTTGTAAAGGCCAAAGCCTAACTAATATACATTTCCCAGTACAATGCCTCAGGAAGTTCACAGGGCTGTTCATTCTAAAGGCTCATTTAGGGATCTAATCCATCTCTCATGCTGCTGTTGTAATGAAAGTAAGAATTACAAGGACAATGAGATTGTCTTCATTTAGCGGAAAGAGGTGCAGAGCTATTAAAACTCTCACCATCCTAATTAAGTTGTGGAAAAAATATGGGTAGAATCTTCATGGCATTCACATTAATTGCACTTAGACTGTGGCTAGTAATAATGGGTTCATTAATGCAGAAGTAGTTTAGGGACAATATATAGGAAGCTTCCTCTGGTAGAAGGCTACTGAATTATATTTACTTATTTATTAGATGGTGAGCCATAAAATGAATCCTATAATGATGATGCATAAACAAAGGGTGACTTTATGCAAGTTCACCCATATTTTACACAATACAGAATTTGAGTTGAATAGAATCATAAAATCACTTAGGTTGGAAAAGACCTTCAAGATCATCGAGTCCAAGCCTACTCTACCAAGTCCAGCACTGAGCCATATCCCCAAGCACCACATCGAGATGATTTTAACCACATCCAGGGATGGTGACTCAACCACCTCCCTGGGCAGCATGTTCCAGTGTCTTGACAACCCTTTCAGTAAGAAGCATTTTCCTAATGTCTACTCTAAACCTCCCCTGGCACAGCTTGAGGCCATTTCATCTTGTTCTATTATGAATTACTTATGAGAAGAGACCAGTGACTGCCTCTTTATAATGTCCTTTCATTGGCCTTCTTGGCCACCTGGGCACACTGCTGGCTCATATTCAGCTGCCTATTGATCAGAGCCCCCACGTCCCTTTCTGCTGGGCACCTTTCTAGCCTCTCTTCCCCAAGCCTTTAGCATTGCATGGGGTTGTTGTGGCCCAAGTGCAGGACCCAGCACTTGGCCTTTTTGAACGTCATACAATTGACCTCTGCCCATTGATCTAGTCTGTCCAAGTCTCTCTGTAAAGCCTCCCTACCCTTAGGCATATCAACAATCCTTCTCAACTTGGTGTTGTCTGCAAACTCACTGAGGGTGCATTTAATTTTCTCACCAAGATCATTGATAAAGATGTTAACACAAAGTGGTTCCAACACTCAGCCCTGAGGAACACCGCTTGTGGCCATCTGCCAGCTGGATCTAACTCCATTCACCACCACTCTCAGGGCCCAGCCATCCAGCCAGTGTTTTACCCAGCAGCGCAAATGCTCATCCAAGCCATGAGCAGTCAGTTGTTTTATCAGAGTGCTGTGGGAGACAGTGTCAAATGCCTTATGAAAGTCCAGGTATACAACATCCACAGCCTTTCCCTCATTGACCAGGTAGCTCATGTTGTCATAGGAAGAGATCAGGTTCATCAAGCAGGACCTTCCTTTCATAAACCTGTGCTGACTGGGCCTGATCACCTGGTTGTTCTGTATATAGAGTGCATAATGGCACTCAAGATGATCTGCTCCACGACCTCCCCTGGCACCAAGGTCAGCCTGACAGGTCTGTAGTTCCTTAAATCCTCCTTTTGGCCTTTCTTGTGGATGGGTACCACATTCACTACCCTCCAGTCCACTGGGACCTCCCCAGTTAGCCAGGACTGCTGGTAAATGATGGGAAGTTTTCCAGCTCAAGGGAGTTTCTCCCCTGAGGAAGAGGGAATTTCTCCCTCTTCTTTTGTGTGTGTGGAAAAAATCTGGAAAGCTTCCCAAATGAAATCCAGGAAGAAAATTCTATCTTCAGCATTATGAAGTTTGTGGTTATAGCACCAAACATGTTATGTTATTTTCTTTCTTCCTCTCAAATTGTATTATGACAATAGAAAATTTCATTAAAATCTAAAATTCCTGCTTGAATTTATCAAGTTTTGCTTCAGTGTCTGCATTTGGGGACTTTGTATGTCTGTCAGTAAGGGCTTGTCATGAATCTACCATGGTTCCTCCTGGACAAATGAGAGTGATTTATGGAGGCAGCTTTAAAATGTTAAGTACATATTTCATACATTACAGGTGGGTGTGAGCTGCCTTTTGATGGAGGTGGGAAGCACACTTAGTCTTTATTGCCCATTTGACATATTCACATTACCATGCAGATATTAACTAACTATTCCTGTAACTCTAAGGTAAATTAATAAATGTTGTTAATCCTGTTTTTATACAGGAGGAAATGGGTGAATTGCCTTGACCTTTGTGAGAAAGGAGGGGCAGAGCCAGGAACAGAATCTGTTATTACTCACACATAAGCTGCTATCAGTTTTTTCAGTTCATTACCATCTAATGCACTGAGCAGTCTTTCCTAAGGTAAACAGCTGTGCCAGCTGCAGACATTGGCACCTTTTTTTCCACAAAAATCTGCCTTTCCCACAGTTGTGCTGCCAGAGGGATTTCTGAGAGCTATCCCACATTGGGACAACCTGTCTGAGCTCACCAAGCTGCTTTGAGCAGGACTAGTTTACTTGATCCAGAGATTAACTTCTCTTCCAGCTATGTCCATCTCGCTTAGTTGGAAAGCCATGATAACATTTACTAAGTTCAGTTTCTAAATTTTGCAAATGAGACATTCAGTGTGAAGACAGTAAGAGAGTAGCCACGTCAGACACCATTAGACTTCTGAGTGGCTTTCAGGATAGATTATGTAAATAGCAATTTTATTGAGAAAAACACTGTGTAAATATACAATAAATTAACTGCATTCTCATACAACAGTAGGATTCTGCTAACCTCTAGAGAAGTCCCTCTTTAGATTGGTTACATATTTATTGATACAGAGGGCCTTTGAGGAGTCTTACCACCAGTTATTAATAATCTCATGTGTTTTGCTTTTGTAGTATCATCAAAGGCATGCAGAGAGATCAAACAATACCAAACATTTCTTCTCTGTTATTCAGGTCTTTTATATCCATAATTATCTTTTCTCAGTCATTTGATGTTATGGAGTAGGTGTCTGAAGCAGCTACAGTTACGTCTGGAACTGACAACAAATTGTTCTTTATGTCTGGAATTGACAACGAATTGTTCACTGAATTGCATCCATGCAAGGTATCCCAAATCCCTTCTCTCATACTGCTCTAACTGTAAATAGACAAGTGCATTCTAGGGCTTCTGTATTTGCTTTTGGATTTCAGTTGTGCACTAGGAACTGAGAACCCACTTTGACAGAGCACAGGACTATTTTATTTCTGCTGCTTTTCTTCCTTCTATTTTCTTAGCTGGCTCTTAGTACTCCTCTGCAGCTCATATTAGTTTCTGACTTCAATACATAGCAAAAGGCAACAAGTTTATCCTACCAATACTATCAATAAGGAAATAAATCAGTCAAAAATGGGAGGAAGAATCTTAAGAAATACATAAATCCTCTTTACTTGAATAATTATCTATTAATTTTTGTGGGTTTAAGACTAAAACTCCTGCTTCTTGCTGCGTAGTTTAGGGCTGGTTCAAATAATGAGATGCTGTGCTAAAGGGGATGTCCAAAGACAGTGATGGCTTGAGCAATCGAGGGGAGATTCTTCTTTGAGACAGACAAAAGACTAGCAACAAGTGCCTTTCGTGTGGGAGTTTCCTTTCTCTCCCAATTGCATTTCCTTTTTCCTGAACACAGTTATTCATGCTGCATGGTAAGGATTAAATTTATCCTTTTGATATTTTCATGTCCTACAGCAACATAATTAGGACGGTATCATTATATTGATGATTTGTTCAGTGGAAAATCTGCCATGATCTTGAACAGTATGTTATGTGTGAGTTGACTTAATTCAAGGAATTTAAATTGGATATATTTCACGTAACTGCATATGGCAAATCATTCAATGTAAAAATAAACATCTTGTCCATGTAAATACCACTCATTTCAGCTGACTCTCAATTTCCTTTTCTTTAGAGCAATTACTGCCTGTCAAGTTGTTGTATATATATTTCTTACTGTCTTGGAAAAAAACAGTGTATTTCTTAGTTTTAATTTCTATTGCACTTTTAGCAGGGAAGAGTCTCTCGTTATAGATAAGGATTAGCAATCAAATGAAAATACATCTTTAATTCACTTTTTTAACAAAATGAAATTAATTAGGAATATGCAGAGCTCATTTGAAAAACTAGAAAGTTTTGAAGTTTAATAGGGAGTTATTAACCAGTATTATTCCTTCTTTAAAGTACCAAAAGCAGAAAAAGTACAAAATGCACACCAGGAAAATAATTACACAGAATTCACCTGCATGACTGCACACTATGAAAATTATTAGTGTAAAACAATCATCTGGGGCTTATCAGAAAGAAACAGTTCCAAAAATCAAGAAGGTGAAATTTCTGGACCAAGTACAACAGCAAAATCATCTGAAATAGCCACATATTCTATCAAAAGTTTTGCCACTGCCTAACTGCTAGGGAACGTATGGATTATAAATACAGGAATTCCCTTTTGAAGTTTCAACTATCTTGATGTATGGAAGAAACAGAACCCCAGATGATCCAGCAGGGGCGCGTTTGTGCTTTCAGCTCTGCTGTTGCGGTGTTGATAGTGTATTCTCTTCCCCCCTCCCCCCCCAAGTTATTTGTTTTTCTCTTAGCAGGTATCACAACTGAAATTTAATCCAGGATACCTACATTTCTTCTGAATTTTTGATGGAAAATACCCCCTGTGCATTATAAAAAGTGTCTTTTTGAGAGAAGTAACTATCTTAAAAAAAATAATCAAAAATTGATCTTTCTTCCTAGCATGGTTACATCTCTTTACAGTTGTTACTGAAGTGAGTGTAAAGTAGTTTCATTCCACTTTCAGTCAGACTTGTTAGTTAAGATCCAAAAAGACCATGGTGATTTATAAATTTCAGTGATGTTTGTATTCTTCTTATAGTCTTATTAAATATGAATCTGTAGAATGTCAGATCAAAAGATGGAGCTTCCAAAGGAGGCTGATCATCAGGAGGTAGCTGTTAGAACTTAATGGATAAATCTATGAGTAGAACTATTTTCAGCCCTACCTATACATAAAATCAGTTTCAGACACTGTAATGAGTTCAGAGGGAAACATCTGGAAGAAGGAGATCCACAAAATTCAAAATTACATAGTGAGGGAGAAATGACCAGGAAGATTACTTTCTGTGCTGCTAGCACATTTCTGTGCTAATTTACAAGAGTTAAAGGCCATATGATAATTTCCATTATCTCTAGATGATTAGGTACACATTCTAACATATTATGAAAACATTTGTCAGTGTCACCAAGAAGATCGTAACATATTCTTACAGTAAAATATATAGCTAGTCATGCACTTAGTTCATTGGAGCTGAAGGAACAAATTCATATTTTGAATACAATAATTTTACTCTATAAATTATCAAATACCATTTTTCACAACCAAAATGGATCACTTCAGTAGTGTGAAAATTTCTTCTCCCCATATATAATAGTGCACATGTGTTTCAGGACCATTACTCAGACTGTTAGGATATGGAACTACAAGAATCACTAGCTCAACCTAAAAAGCAGATAAAGCAACACAATTCTACAAAACTATCTGCTAATTGAGGATTACTTAATTCATGTGCAGACCACAGACTACATAGTTTTTTGCATTAGGAAAGGAAGGCAAGGAAACTAAGAGGAAAAGAATGAAAAATCCTAAAGTTTATCAGGAATAAGTACAAATGAAAGAAGAATAAAGTTCTAACATGTAGAAAATTCTGAACATCTCCAGCTAACAGCAAACTCTTCAACAAACTCTC
Organism: Chaetura pelagica; assembly: GCF_000747805.2. NCBI lineage: Eukaryota > Metazoa > Chordata > Aves > Apodiformes > Apodidae > Chaetura > Chaetura pelagica. Next base: position 4,411,383 of record NW_009952974.1, read on the forward strand.
AGTTGTAAGAAAGAGAGCAAGTATTGAATGTTTTACAGAGTAGAGGGAATAGGAACCTACAGAATGATAAGAATGATGGAGTGAATAATTACATTTGGAAATCTTCCTTCTGAAAAATGATGGGTTTGGCCGCTGAAGCTGCAAGTGTTTTCTTCCTTTGCCTGCATTCTGTCTATATCATAAATAACAGATAGAATATTTGGGAGCCAAGAAGCTAAGCAGTATGTGTATGAGGATGTATGTCTGTACGTGGGGTTCGTTACCATAATTTCTGTATAAATTAATATAGATGAAAACCTGGAAAAAGCTATTACAGCACATGTATAAAACAAGATGGGAATACCCAAACATACTGAAAATTAAATGCCTTCAGGATATACTTTTTGTAGCCTGTTGGCAGTATCATTTAACATCTCAGCCTTTGTGATTCTTTTAAGTGGATTCATTTTTTTCACCTTAGTCTCATTATTTTAAGATTCACTGAATGAACTTTTCTCTATTCTGTGCTGGTTTTTATATTCTGTATATTAAAAAAACCAAAAAACAACAACAATAAAATAATCAGTTTTCTTCAATGGTAAGTAAAGTTTCCTGAAAGCTCATCTTTATGATTTTCTTTCTGCAGGAACACTAAGTGAAGTCTTTTGTTCAAAATGCTTTACATCTATTAAATGCTCAGAGAGGACTTAGAATCATAGAATCATTAAGGTTGGAAAGGACCTTAAAGATCATTAAGTTCCAACTCCCCTGCCATGAACAGGGAATCCTACCACTGGACCAGGTTGCACAAAACCTCACCCAACCTGGCCTTAAAAACCTCCAGGGACGGGGCATCAACAGCCTCCCTGGGCAACCCATTCCAGATTTTGGTGCATCACAAAATTGGATTTTTCTTGTTCTTAGTGTGCCTATTCTCTTTCTGGACCAGGGTTTCTGGCTCAGTTATGCCCCTTATGATGTACTACCAGCTCCCTACTTTCTTATCCCACCACAGAGAACCATGAAAGATGAACTCTGAGCTGGGACAAAGAAAGAATCTCAAAACAACTCAGAGTCATATATAGCTTGATGTACAGGAGAGAAAATAGCCCAGCATTTCTGCATTTCTCTAGGTTTGATGTTTCCTGTTCTGTCAAAAACTTTGTTCTGCTCATGTCATGTTTATTTTGAATGGAATAACCATTTTAGAATTTCAAAAAGGAACAAAGTTTTCATTTTGTTTTATAAATTTTTTAAGTAGGAAAAAAAACAGGACTTTGCTGGATAGCTGATATTCTGAAAAATTAGATGTATGCTCTATTTCACTGACTACAATGGAGAACGTGGGTCCTTCAGACAGTACAGAGCTCAGTATTGTTCTCTTTAATATCAATGATCTGGATGAGGGAATTGTGCACTCTCAGTAAGTTTGCAGATGAGAGCAAGGTGGACAGGAGTGTTGATCTGCCTGAGGGTAGGAAGGCTCTGCAGGGGGACCTGGAAAGGCTGGATTGACAGGCTGAGGCCTATTGTAAGAGGTTCAACAAGTCGAAGTGTCAGATCCTGCACTTGAGTCATAACAACTGAGTGCAATGCTATAGACTTGGGAAAAAAGGCTGAAAAGTTGCCCACATGAAAAGGACCTGGGAGTGTTCATTAACAGCTGCTGAATATGAGCCAATGGTGTGCACAGGTGTCCAGAAATGCCAATGGCATCCTGGCCTGCATCAGGAGCGTGGCCAGCAGCAGTAGAGAAGTGATCATCCCCCTGTGCTCAGTACTGGTGAGGCTGCGCCTTGAGTACTGTGTTCAGTTCTGGGCCCCTTACCACAAGAAGGACACTGAGTTGCTGGAGCGTGTCCAGAAGAGAGCTACCAAGCCAAGAGTCTGGAGAACAAGTCTTACAAGGAGCAGCTGAGCAAACTGGGGTTGGTTAACCTGGAGAAAAGGAAGCTGAGGGGAGACCTTATCTCTCTACACTTACCTGGAAGGAGGTTTTACCCAAGTGGGAGCTGGTCTTTTCTCCCAAGTAATAAGCAATAGAACAAGAATAAATGTCTGCAAGTTATTGCAGGGAAGGTTTAGATTTTATATTAGGAAAAAATTCTTCACCAAAGGGTTGTCAGGCAGTGGCAGAGGCTGTCCAGGGAAGTGATGGAGTCACCTGGAGGTGTTTAAAAGATGTATCGATGTGGTGTCCAGAGACATGGTTCAGTGATGGACTGGGCAGTGTGCTAGGTTAACAGTTGGACTTGATCTTACAGGTCTTTTCCAACCAAAATGATTCTATGATTCTATGTTTCAGGCATGCCTAAGTGTGTTTTTGGATGGAGTCCAGTGGTAAACGTCCTTTCTCAATTCTTATAAGTGATAAAGCAGAAATAAAAGTAGTCTAATAAGATGGATAATGGCTGGATAGGGAAAAATGAAGGCATGGCAAGTGTTGTAAAATCTCACTGAGTATGCAGACACATGTAGACCAAGGAGAAATGTTCACTTGGAAGTTTTCAAGTTATTGCATGATCCAAATTTCTATGTTCTCTTCATGTGGCACTGTAGCTTCTTGAGGTGTTTGTTATTCTATGTGCAAGGTTTGCTGTTGAGATTTTTGCTTGTAGATAGGACATTGCAAAGTAGATACAGACTGGTGCCCTCCAGTGCTGCGTTGCAGCCCAAAGCACAGGAGTTTATTTTCAGATAATGCATGCAGGGATCACATGGGACATAAGAGAAATGAGCCTTGTTAATACTGTCATTGCCCAATGCTTTAGGAAGGTACACCGCTAACAGGTTTTCTTCACAGCCCCATACTGCTTCACTCAATTCCTCAGGTGCTAGACTTTCAAGGACTCCCCAGACTGTGACTGAAAGATCGTATTTCCATTTTCCTTGTTCCTGTGGTAGTGGTGCAGTTTGAAAGGTAATACTTGGGTCACAATGAGAAAGCTTGTGTGAGAAAATGCATCAAAGCACCCCCCTCAATAGTAAGTTGGAATGGAGTTAAAATATTTGCTGTTGCCACAGACTGCTTAGAAAGCCTGTAGCAGTTTTTTTTAAGAAACAAAGAAATTGAAGTGCTTTCAAAACAGTAGGCCAAAACTTAGGAATCTTAGAAGGATAGGAATGCTCGAGGCCTCGGCCATTTCCCATGCTGAAAGGATCGTTAGAGTGACCCAGTTAACTCTGCTCAGCTGTGACCAAGTGGCCATTTACACCTGGGCATGATTAGCAGAGACCCAGGCCTGCAAATTGACTTCACCTGGTGAGGTGGGATAGGTTTTAGGGGACGTTTTGCAGAGAGGGGTCTTAGGAGAGGAAGCTGTGTGGCATAGCTTGCAAAACCAGTAAGAAAGTGGAATAATCTGCTAATGTAGTATTTCAGAAGGAGGTGTGAACTTGTACAAGGTTAGTGTTGTTCTTCTTTTCTTCTGTGTGGGGTTACCTGGTAGGAAAAGTGGTGTTTTTCAGAAGTGAAAAGCCTGAGATAACAGCAGCTGCTGCTCAGAAGTGTTTTATGTCTCTTAGTCTAGTCCTGTGATACTGTGTGGCACCTTGGAAACATCCTCTTAACCTGGAATGGTTTAGCCCTGAAGTGTGGTAGGTCTAAAATGATGCAAATGGCAGATGTTTTGGTCAAAAAGTGTTGTGGGGTGGTGTTTCGGGTGTCCTTCAATAGCTGATTATTTAGTTATAGTCTCTGATATTCCTGAAAATTACCTTTGCTTAAATCTGACTGAAGTGTGGAAGCACATTATGAAGTGTATGGAGCTTATGCAGCTGCTGCAAAGTATTAGTCTCTGAAGAACTAACATACAGTAATAGTGTGGCCCTAGAAGTGATCTGTCAGGGAAATAAAGCTCATCTAACTATGGGTATCTTATTAAATACGTCTGCGTGAGTGCTTAGTACTGTAACTTTTAGTGGGATCTATGTGAAAGCAAATCACGATAGACGTATAGTAGCTGCGAACATTTTGGTGCTCAGAAGGCAATGGGCAAAGCTGTTAACTTCCATGTTCTTCAGCTTCAAATAGGTTACCAGCCTTAATTTGCAAAAGAATGGAAGGTCAAAAGACTCTAGAGTTATAAAAGCCTTTTTTAAGAGGAGGAAAGGAAAGCTCACACTTCTTCTATGGCGTGTGTAGGGGGAAGCATATTTGAAATAAGTAATTTGGAAACTGTGTCCCTTATCAAACAATAGGGAAGGTATGAGGCTGAGCAGATTGCGAGAAGCCTGCTGACAGAGACGTTTCGCTTAGGTGTGGGAAGCCAAAACAGGGCTGAAGTCAACATGGTGTTAGACCTAAATGTGCTCTGCAGTCATGGCTGAGAGCTGTAGGGGGGAGCTGGGACAACAGAAACGTGTTAGTGTTCTGTATTTTCTTTTTTTCCCCCTGTAAATGTAAGTCAAAGGATGAGCAAATAATTTTAATCTGTCTTCTTGCTGCCCTTGCAGTTCTGAATAAAGGCATAAGAGTGCCACCATACCAGCTCTCAACGACTATGGCACAACCTCAGTAACATACGTGTTTCTAGGCACAAATTAATCTATCTGGTGCTGTAGCTTTGTCCACTTACTAAAAGATGATGTTCTTTATTCACAAATTGGCAGTTGGAGTTTGTGTGCAAATAAATCTCTTCACCTTCCCCCCCCCCCATCTCTTATCTGAAAAAACCCAATCAACCCCAAACCAACAAAAAAACAACAACCAAAACCAAACCCCAAAGCAAACTCCTTGCCTTTCCTCCAGAGCGGCTACATTAGTGACACGGGCGCTCAAGGCACTACATACAAATGCCTAGCTGAGGAGGTTGAGGTGAGGAGAATATATTGCATATTTTATGGATTAATGCAAAATTACGAGTCGATCTCTGGGGTTTAACGAAATGGTATCTCTGTAGACACTGGCAGTGAATTTGTGATGTCTACAAAGCATGGAGCTCATTAGCTGTTACCAAACCTTTGTTCCAGAACTCTGTATTTAAGGTTAATGGAGGTAATTTCCCTCTTTGTGCCTCAGGGTTTGTAAATTTAAATTGTGCCAAACACATGAAAATTCTATTTCTTCACGGCAGCAAACTCTACACTTGGCATTCTGACTGTACCTCAGTTTTCTCTACTGCAGAGTCTGTGTTCCTCTTATGAAATGTTTAATAAAATGCATTTTTAATATTTAAATTATTCAAGCTGTCTTCATTAATTACTTGAGGGCTAGTGGCTTTTTTTTATGTTTGCAACAAGTTGAACAAACATCAGGTATTTCTTTGCCCCTGTGTCTCTTTTTTTTTTTTTTTTTAATACATTTTTCAGAGATTGCAGTACAAGTGCCACAGCCCAAAGAGGCTTCAAATGTGTGGTGCTGCAAACAAAAACAGCAGGAGCATGGACTTGCAGAGTTTATGACACTGAAAAAGATGGGTGTCAAAAATAATGAGGCAAACTTAAAAGATAATTTCTTTGCTGCCCCAAGAAAAAGGGGAAATTTTGCCTATTATCAGCAAAAGGAACTGTGAGTGGAAATGAATTATGGAAGCCTCAGCTGTAGTAAAAGGCAATACGTGTGCTGCATCAGTAGAGAAAGAAGTAGCACACATTTTTTGCAATATTTATTAATAAAAGGAAAGTCACAAAGATTAAAAATAGAAGACTAGTCTGGGGAGGAAGGAGTATCCAAAATTTATTTGTTGCAGTAGAAACTCCCTGAACAATGAAAAAATGAATGATGTCCATGAAATAAATTGTTTGGGTACTGTTTGGGTTTTGTTTGATTTCTGCTTCTTCCTCTTAATCTTTCAGCTGAAATGTCAGAGTGTAATTAGGTTAGTTTATTTTCTGAGAAGTCAGGGTAATGAGTGATTTATGTAGTTGTTGCTGCACTTGAAACCTAAACTGAGTGCTCCTTAGAATGGTCCTTGCTTGCTAACTTGCCAGCTGAGATTAGTCACACTGTGGTCAAAATGTAGAAAAATACCTCCCTGTCTTCTAAAGCTGTTTAATTGGGTAAATGGAAAATTGGGTAGCTCCTAATAATCCTCTCCTTTATTTTTCACCTAAATTGTTCTGATGTGAGCTGTACATATTTTAGTGGGGTTTTTTTTGCATTTGTTTTTGTTTGGTTTTTTCATTGGTGCCCAAGGTAAGGTGTTTGCAAAGCTGTTTGGAGGAGAAGGAGGTATGCGTAGAGCTTCCATTAATATAGATCTATGCCAGGGTCATAGATGGACCATCACCAGATCTCGAGGTGTTCTGTGTATCTTTGAGCTTTTGCAGCTGCAGTTTGGACCCAAAGCATGCAGAGAAGTTAATCAATGGAAAATTGTGTGGGATGGCATCGAACCATGGTTTATTAAAGCAGTGGATGAAAGGAATCCAGAGTGTAAAGTTAGAACAAGAACTTCCACCTTTAGCGGGGGAAGTTTAAAGAACTCAGTTTATTCCTCTGTAGCAGGTGGGCAGTGAAATGCAAGGAAATGTTTTGAAAGGGGTAGATCTGTGGTGTTTTCTGTGTCCAATGCCAACTGCTCACTGAAGTACTTACAGCTTCTTGAACCTTTTGCTTTAAACGTTTGTAGCCCTTTTAATACTTGCTTGTTAAAACAGACCACTAGTTATTTTGTTAATCTGTTGTTCCTTGATAGAGCAGAGTGCTTGTTCTAGTCAAAAAGTCTGTTTCTTCACCCAAACTCATCTAGACTACATGGGGCAAGGAATTCACCAGCTTATCTTCCAAAGTGAAAAAGAAACAGCATGTAGTGCAGCACCTCCTTCATGCTACAGTGAAGGCTGTGTGCTGCTTTTGGCTTTAGATCTGGTTGCACTAAAACTTGCATTTATTACTTCCAGATTGGGTTATTCTAGCGAACTACGTCCTATTGCACAGTGAATTGCTGAGTATCCTATTGGTGTTTCATGTACTGGTGTTTCAATGTCAAAACCTGTTGATGGAACAAGATGTGCTACTGTAAAGCCTTGCTCCATTTATGACTTACTGAGAATGTGCTAATCCAAGGAAGCTTAAGGACAATCATCGGAAGATCTACAGAGAAAATAATCAGGTGCTTCTTTGTGTTGGAATGGGTAAGATGAGATTCAAACCCATCTCACTGATATGGAATTATCAACTTGCAAAATGAAAGAAGTTGCAAAGAGGAAAATCATTTGTGAAATCCTTAAAGCACAATACTCTGTAATTCTAAACTTGTAGTTAGTGTTTTGATGCTATTGTGTAAGATACTCAGGAAATAATGAGGGTGCAACACAGGACTTGCAAAAAATATTAAGTGAATTTTATTGTTCATTTTAAAACATTTTAAATCATAGTAGCTGACTCTCAATAGATTTTTATATTCCTTAAATTATACTTAGAGGGTCTTTATTCCAAAGCAATTGGACATGTATCTCTTTTGTAATGCTTCCCTTCCTTGATGAAGCATGGTTATGGTATCACTGTGCCTTTGTGTTATGCTGTTGTCTTCTAGCAGGACAATGTCTCAAGAGCAAGTGCAAACTTTTAATATGCTTAAAAAATAGTTGCTTTTTCCTTGCGCTGTGGAGGAGATATAGCTTCTTTTAGTGTTTTAGCTATCTCTGGGCTGTCTCAGAAATTGTTACAAGTGTTTTAAACTTCTTATTTCAAGTGGGTTTTTTTGAGTTTTTGACTAAATGGGTGGCAGTCACCACAGTTGAGACTCAGGGTTTTGGTTTGTGGTTTTGATTATTCTTTTTTCCCTGAATCTTGAGAAAGGGGAGGTTGTTCTTCTGTTTAGTTTTATAAATTAACTGAATTGTAATTATTAGACAATTGTCAGTGGGGGGGGGGGAAAGTTTGTGTTCCTAATGTGTCAATAACAACTTCTGCCAGTGTTACACAAGTGGGTTGTATATCTTACAAAATCAAATGAAAGCTTTTTGAAAATACTTCCCTCTTGGTCATATATAGCAGCATTGAGAAAACAACTTCTGCCCAACTTAATGATTCTGGTATTCTCTTTGGATTAAGTCTTGTATGTTGTTGTGCACACTTAAACTAGAACTAAGCTTTTCTTAAAAGGATGTTTTATCAGGGAACTGTCTGTGCATCTTCTCCATCTTCCAGTCCCAGATGATGTTTTTTTTCTCCAAAGGTCAGGTGCTTGTGGAAAGAACAGAATGTTTAGTCAGTCTGGAGCTTTAGAGCTGGAAGGATAAAGATAAGATGGCTTCTGTTTTACTTGTGCTCTCATACCTTGTCCATGTCAAAGGAGGCTCAGGTGATCCAGAAACTGGAAGTTAAATGGTGAAGGAAAGTTTAGATTATCATGTTGTCAGTTACTTGTGGTGGAGTTAAGTGCATGCAAGTATTGAGAGTAAAACCTGTGTTTGAGAGGAAACCACATGGACTGCTTGCCTTAAATGCTATTTTCTGTTCATATGCTTTTAACAGAAAACACATGCTTTCTGAATTATGCAGTAGAAAATCTGCTGTGTTGGACACATCAACTGTATCACTAATGGTTGTGCTTCTGTATTAACATTGCTCAATATTTGGACAAGAAGTCAAGTGTGTTTCCAAGGAGCTCTAGCTCTTCCAGCTGCTGATACAAATAATAAATGTTCATGCAGTCTCCCTTTTAAATTCCTCACAGCAGTAGGCACCCACATTCTGCATTGTTCATTTCTGGTGTATTTAACTTCATTATGGCCTGTTCATTGAATACTAAATCATTCAAAACAGCCATTAAGTCCATTCAGAGTTGTACTTGAGTGCAATTCAGTGTACTTGGGGAAGCTGGGTAGGGTCTACAGGATGAGTCAGCTGAAGAACATCTCTTCTGGTGTCTCTGAACAGGAGGAAGAGCCCTGAGTGGCAGTAGGAATCTGTGAATGAATCAAAGCTGTCTGGCACCACATCCACTGTCCACAGCTCTGATGTATTTGGGGAGTTTTTAGGAGATTTTGGTAGAAGGTTGCTTAGCTGAATTGAGGCTTTGGAGCTCTGCAGTGGGTGAGCTGGTGCCTTTCTAACTCCACTGCAGTTCCCAGTAGAAACTTCTCTTTAGTTTTGCTGTTGCTTAGATGTGCTTAGAAACTATCAGTTAAGGTTTTATTCTCTTTCTCAGCCTGAGCTTTCAATAAAATCCTTCTTACAGTTAAAAAGGAAACTAATAAACCACCCAAAACTGATACACTAAAATCAAATCTTTGAAACATAATGGTATTTTTTTCACCAGCCTCAGTATTTTATTTTCAAAACTGCTCATGTAAATTAATTTCTCATTTTAATTTTTCTCTCTCATGCAAATTCAACTTTCTTTGTGTGAAACCTTAAGCTGAAGGGAAGTACTCTACAGCTTGAGATTTCCTTTCCAAAGGAAAACTCTTAGACTGGCATAGGAAAAATGTAATGAACCTCTTGGGCTTGAGTGGCATATGTGTGGATACTGCCTTGGAAACTGTATTTCTGGGAAAGGAAGGGCAGAATAATTGAGAAACCTCTGAATTTCACTTATGTTGGATTGTGAGGAATTTTTTTTTTTTTTTTCCCTCTTTGAGGCTTTGTGCAACCTGGTCTAATGTGAGGTGGTGTCCCTGTTCATAGCAGGGAGGCTGGAACCTGATGATCTTTAACATCCTTTCCAACCTTAACCATACTATGATTCCTGTTACTACTTCTAGTTGTAGACCTGCTAGAGCTCTATAATTTAAAGGATATAAGGAAACATTCATGTAAAACTATTTAATTAAAAAAAAATAAAAATTAAAAGTTTTAAATTTCAGTATAAATACTTAAGCTTGGAGAAAAATACCAGTAATTCCTCCTATGCTTTTGCGGAGGTGGGCGTTTTTTTGTCCTTAATGATATTTTTGTGTTTATTTCCAGATGAAACAGGATATGTCATAAGCCCTGCTAAAATAAGCTCCTAGCATGAAAAGAGGTTTTCTTTTACATTAGCCTGCTGCTTGTCATGTAATCATCTGAAAATGCAGAGGAGGGAAAGATTTTGAAAACTCAGCTACTTAGCCTTCCTGTGATGAAACAGACCTTAATTTACTTCTAAATGTCAGGGAGGGGTGTGTGTGTCATGTGTTTTTCGCTTTTGTTTTGCTTTTGTGTTGTTTGTTGTTTTTTGGTGTGTTTTGTAGGGTTTGTTTTTTCAATAATATGTTTTGTTGATGCCATTTTCAAGTGTTCAAGCTTGAACATAAGGGCTGTGTCTTCAGTGGCCAAGGCCTCACAGAACAAGTTTTAGTTTTACCTGAAGCTGCATTGGCATGACTCTGCTGCTTGGCAAGGGCTGCGTTCTGCATGGCTCTTCTGGAAGCTCTTGACAAGGTGGTGGTGTTGTTGGTTTTGTTGTTGTTTTGTTTTTTTGTGTTTTGATGGTTTTTGATTTGTTTTTGTTTGGTTGTGGTTTGGTTTTGTTTTCTTGAAACTAGTGGTAGTCTTTGAATATAGCTCCTACTTTATCTGCTCCTCCAGCATCCAGGTTTTTCTAGAGAGCATGGCAGCCTTGACCTGCACCTCAGGAGAACCTGTCTTGCATTTCACTCATCTGAAGTCCCTTTAATCTGTGGGAATCTGGATTGATTGTGCTTGATTGAACTGTTCAGTGGTACCGTGGTTTAGTGATAACAAAACTTTCAAAAGCTGCTCCCTTCAGAGTAGCATTTCTTTGTGTTTCATGCTTAGACTTTGCACTGCAGAGCTCTGTATTTTGTGAGAACTGTCTGCTGGGGGATGGTATTAGCAGTGGCAGCTAAAACCATACCTGGACTGTGTGGAGTGATTGCCTGCCTTTATCATTTTGAATCATCAATACTAAATGGCTGTGAGGAACTGATTTCAGATTTGTGCAGTAGTGTGGATTTTCCTGGAGCTTTACATATGGGGTGAAAAGTAAACTTTTATTTAGAAATAGCTGAAGCTCTTCATAAAGTTCAGTCAGTACAGTCCATGTTGAGTGATTATGTGCTCCCAAGTTAAAGTAAATGCAGGAGAAAACACTAGAACTGCAAATGTTGTCCTCATTGTAGAAGCAAAAAGATCAGGAGAAGAGTTGAGTGACCTCATGACATCATTTTGGTGTTCAAAAGGTAGTTTACACCATAAATAGGAGTACTAAGCAGCTCTCTAACTGGCCCATTATCTGTGTCAGGCACAAATAGGAACCAGCTCAACCTATTAGCAGCTGGTGAACTGTACTCAGGGTACGGATTACATTACTCGCCCTATTGTGCAGTTTAAAATTAACATGCTGTAATCCTCATTAAAACATCATATGTGATATTTCATTGTGGTTATTATACAGTTCTCATTAAGGCAAATTGTGTTACTGAGTTACATTTAATAATGCAGTGCACTGTAACAGTTGCATATATTTCAATTAGAAATAAGATTACGTCTGTAGGACAACTAAGCATTTTGTTTCAGCATATAGGAAGTTAAAGTAAAATTTCATAGGACCGGGCTTGTATGGCTTCTTTGTTTGTTTCTTTCTAATAGCTGTGGATTAGTTGGGGGTTTTGGATTTTTTTCATACATCTTTGCTACCTCATTCATGGTATTTCAGCTTTGAGGATGAACGTCTGGGTGAAGGTGGAAATAATGTCAGCAGGACAAGCTCTGCGAAGAGAATATTAGTCCTGCTCTGACTACCTTTTATCTCTTTCTCTAGGTACACAGAGAAATTCATTTTCACTGCAACCAATCTCTCTGCTTCTACCAGCTTTAAATTTACCATAGCTCTAGAAATTTAGATTTAGTGGGTCATATTGTTATCTTAGTCAGAGGAGCCTTGAAGGGCTTCTTTTTGCTGAGGAAGTGGATTGATGACATAGTAGTCATTTGCTGTCCCAAGTATCACCTGGCATTTGATTAAGAAGGATTTTCAGTGCTCCTGACATCAAATGTTGCTGATGTAAAACGTCAGGCAGGTTCAATTCTGGTCTTGCTGCTGTTTTCAGCCTTTCTCCTCAGCCTGGCGCTATTGTACATTTCAATGTAAATCTGCCACAAAAACTCCATTTGTGGTTGTCTGTAGATTTTGTACATCAGTGTGTTGTACAAGAACAATAATAGCTGTGAAATGGAATGCGAATACAAGCTTATGGGTTCAGGTGTTTTTATTGTTGTTTTCTGTGGGGTTTTCTGTGTGCTGTTAAGGAAATGCCTTTGTTCTACAGAATAGCATAATAAAAGCTGAGTTTAATTCTAGTTATAGAGTGGAGCAAAGCGTGTGTGGGCCTGCGTTACAGTCGAGAGGCAAGTGAACAGTAGCTGCTTGTAAATCTGTGTTCTTGGAACAGATGGGCTGGCAGTCCTGCTAGCATTCAAATTACAGACCTGCAAGATAGGTGTTGAGTACTGTAAGTGAATTCAAGCTGTATGCATAAATCTCCTGTGTAATAAGTTGCATTTGGTGATAAATGCAAGAATGAAAGACTATAACAATCTACTTTACCCCCATATACTTTGTGCAGATGTGCATACGTAATACAAAGAACTATTTAAGGTGGGGTCAAATCCTCCATACTTGCATGGTGTTGGCTATAATAGGTTAAGGAAAATTCACTTAGTTTTGTGTCTTCTTTCCTTTTCACAGCTGCACACTTCCTTGACCAAGGCAGACCAAATTGTTTTAACGTTTTCTACTTGTTTTGACAATATTATGCTCTTCAGAAAGATCTATAACTCTCGTAGGACCATAACACTCCAATGGACAATTTCACCATCTCAATATAAAAGGGCATACTTGTGCTCAGTTACAAAAAAGCCCAGGGACAATTTTGAAAAATGCCAGAAGGAGACTCTGACCAGGTACTTCTGCTGTGTTTAATAAGAGTTGTATTTATGGAAGAAATTAACAAGCTCATCTGGAAACAAAAACTCAAACCCTATAATGTGACCTTAGAGGTCACATCCTGTAGTCCTTACTTATTCAATTTAAGTTAAAATAGCTAGGTGCAAACTGGGTGTGAAGTAAGGGCTTGTTTGGTTCTGCAAGTTCTGCATTTTGTCTGTTGAATGAGAAAACCTGGCCAAAAAAAATTGGCTTGAGTTTAAGTGATACAGTTCAATTTCACTTTTTTTTTTTCTAGCAGAAAGGCACTAGGACACTAGGACTTTGTAGAAACTGCTTTTGATAAATAATAATAAAAGGAAATAATGTCAGAAAATTTTCAGACAACTGCAAAAAAGTTAAGATTATCCAAACTTCCATTCACTAGAATTATACCTTTAAAGGAACTAGGTACAAAGAAGAAAAAAAAAATGATAATTTTGGTATGACCAGCTTTTGAAGTATTGTCTTGAACTTAGTGGCTTTCTTGCAGTATGTTCTACTAGCTCATTCATAGCTCAGGTCCTTGTTTGCTTGCTGAATATTACCTAAAGATAAGTTCTGCCTAAATAAGCAACGTCAGGGTTTTTTTGGCTGCAGTAGCTAGCATGAGAACGGAAATAGTTCAAGCTGGGTTCCCAACAGCATGACTTCTCTTTGAAAGAGATATAGAAATATATTGATGCTTTCTATCTGATCCCCACTATAATTAGCATAATTATTTCAAATTAGTTAAGATAGTTTACTGAACAACCTTGCCCATTTCTACCCCCATCCAGCTTGGATGACTCAAGGTTCTCATTGAAACTGGAAATACAGTACAAGTCTTGTACAATAGCATGACAGAATGTCTTCCTTCTATAGTGTGAGCTGGGATCAGAAGCTGCAGACATCTAATCTGTTTACCTTTGCATAATTTATTGTTTAACAAAAGAAATTAAAAGCCTCAAGTCATATTTCTCATTGTAGAGTTGAATTGCAATCTGAAAGGAAGTGCAACAATGTTTCTGATAATGAATGGCATACATATTTATTAGTCCTCACTTAGAAGATTACTTTAAATCAGCATCAGACTTACAAAGCTAGCACAGATGTTTTTCTTATATGAAAATATTAATTCAATTGACTTTCGGGTGTCCTTGTGCTTCTAATACTTGCTTAAATGATAAAAAGTGTGTTGAAACACCACCTTCTGCAGACTGGAGGAGTGAGTGACAATAGAAGATAACGTTTTGAATCTGATAGTCTAAGGCCAACTAAGAGGATGAGATTTTCTGTCCTAATTTGTCTGAAGGCAGGAGTGCTCCAATTTCCTTTCACTAAAACCCTCCTAAAACCTTCATGGCTTTTGTAGGATTAACAGAACTTCAGTGCATCCTTGATAAATGTGATTTTTTTTTTTTTAGGTCTCAGTACTTTACCTCAGACTCACTGTACTCATCTTTCCTCCCAATAAACATCTATATTATGGAATATTAATTTAAGATTTGAAAATGTCATCTTTTGTTGTTCTTCCTACTGTGATTTTCAGAGAATACATGCTTTTAACTATTTTGATGGAGGGGAAAAAAAAACAACTATAAGAAAAATCTGCAGCAGTTAAGTTGGAAAGAAAGGTAATGTTAAAAATAAATTTAAAAATTATTGTATCCAAAGCTTTGATTTTAAACTAAAGCAGCAAACAACAGTAATTAATAGTATCCTTATTCTTTGTTTCTTGCCATCTCTGCCTTTAAACCAATCAATAACCGTATGACTTGTCCGCAGGAGACTGAGAATAGGTAATAATAGAGCTGACACTGATCTGCATCCCATTTTCACTCTGGGAAGTCCAGATGTAGTTAAGTCATCTCTGTTACTTGGCCCAACAGCTGGATGAGAAGAGTTCCAGGGTGCTGAAGCCTCTTCAAGTGTTTTCAGGACTGTACCCTTAAAGCATGGGTCTTGCTGCAACTAGCATTGATGCTTGCAAGGAAAAGTTAATATTATATGATATGACTTCAGATATATTCAGTGAACTGGTGACAGCATTGTAGGGTGGTCAGTGGAGCATAAAGGGGCAAAGAACAGAAACTTCCTGTGCCTGCTCTGAATTGAGGAAACCTATTGCTGATCGACCCTCTCAGACCCCTGTGCTTTTTGTCCTCTTGGTGCTAAGGTTCTCTCTGCAGATTGCAGGCCAATTTGTGTAGGCTTTAACCCTCCCATGCAGGAATACCTGTTAGGAACTCTCCTGCTACTTTTTTAGGTAGCTACAAGATCTGGGCAAAAGTGAGGGTTGAAAACTGCTTTTTTCTTCTATTTTCTATCATACCCACTACAAATTTTCCAAGGTGAGTGAAGAGGAGAGGTCCTGAAGAAAAACTTCTCAGAATGGTGACGATTAGTGTCATTCACTCTACAGACTGTTGCACAGCTTTGATTTTTGTCTTGGGTGCTGAGTGAGTGAGGAGCCCCACTGTAGCCAGTGATCCTTGAGCTCCTCCATGAAAGATGTCATGTTCACATCAGAAACATAGTTCATTCTGGAAACTTTTTGTATATTTAAAAAATAACGCACTAGCTGTTGATTATAGCGCCTTTAAATAGCTCTAAATGTGTTCCCAAATTTACTTACTTCTCTATGGCAATGAATAGCTTGGAAGTGCTCTCCAGTGAACTAGCTCACTGCCTGTAGTCCGTGTGTGCTTTGATTGCCATCATTATCTGTGTGAAGCTCCACTTCGCCACTCAGTGTTCACTATGGAAATGTTCACTGATGTGTTGACAATGATTAAGTACATTTAATTCCAGCTCAAACCTAAAAGGTTCTTCGGGTTTGGGTTGGTTTGTTTTGGTGGTTTTTTTTTTGTTTGTTTTGGTTTGGTTTTTTTTGGAGGGGGGGTTTGTTGTGGTGTTTGTTTTTTAAATGCCATTAAACTCTCTTAATAATATATGAAATAAGGTAGGTAGCTTAGTGTGCAAATCTAAATCAACTATATTGCTTTGGTTTTTTTGGGTTTTTTTGTTGTTTTTTTTTTCCTCTCAACTCTTTGTTCAGTGTTGTTCCAAGATAAACTTTAAAGTAATTGAGATCTCTGATACTTTTTAGCAGAAATATCTGTGGTAGTAAATATATTTTAAGCTAGCTGGAGTTACAGAGAGGACATTTTCCTGCATGCATGATAACTTTTAGTGCTACAAAGAAACAGGTTTTTTTTTCTTAAGTATAGGTAATATCTGGTAGGCAGAGGTAAATCAGCAAAGGCAGCCTTCATTATGACAAGCTGATTTCCAAGGTATGCAGGTGAATTTGTTGAAGGTCAAGGGTTCTGTCTGTTACTCATGGTGAGTAAGTTGCTTTCGGTGAGGAAATTGTGTTTTCTGTTATCCCACTTAATAGCTGAATAAATTAAAGCAGTGCACAAACAAAAGCTACACTGGAGTTAATCCCAGAGATATATTGGGACCAATGGTTCTTACTCTTTACTGAAATAAGAGGTATTACAAAAAAGACCTTATGCACAGCCCTGTTGAAGAATTTTTGGACCTAAATGTAACTCTCTTCAATATATGACCACAGTAAAAGGGCTGCATCTGCTAAGGTTATCACCCAGTCATGAGATGTGAAGAATAAAGACTTTCAGAAAAATCTGAACCAGAGTAACTGCCCTTTGAAAAATCCCTCTTTCTAAAATTGGATAAAATTATTAATGGAAGTACAAAGCTAAAGACAAGCATTGTATCATTAGCTCTTAGGAAGGTGTTTTTCCTCTTCCCCCACCCCCTCACATTTTGGACTGGACTGGAATTTTTTCCATTGTATTTCAGCCTGAAGTTACTTATTCCCAAGGTGATAAGCTGGCTTTCTAATGGTAGAAAACTTAGCATTGAAGTAGGTTTTGATAGGCTTAATTGTTGGGTAATGAAAGGCAAACGTCCACTTCTATGAGGCCTCTCCTATAAGAGCCACTCAGAAGGGCACCCCAAGATGTGTAAATTTGGCTATAACCAGTGAAGCTTGTAGTCCAAGCTCACCTTGTGATGACCTCAATAGTAAGACAGGTTTTGATGAGTGACCAAGTGTGTTAGCACTGGGTGGTTAGTAATGCATGGCTTTTCCTCAGAACTTGTGTTTAGTGAATTTGTCCTTGCAAGTGAGTCACATCCTTCACCCAGGCATGTTCACTCAGCCTCAAGTAAGGGAAAGAAGTTTAGGTGGTGGAAAAGAGAGGTGTATTTTTCTATCAAGAGCTGTATTCTTGGGACTTTAACACTTTTGTAGTTTCCTAATAGTAGCAGCTGTAGGGTTACTGTTTCTAGGACTGTTTCTGGTTGAAACTTTTCGAATGAACCTGAATGATCTGTGTTTTGTTCACATTTCCTCAGGCATTGCTTTCTCTGGGCCTGCCTAAATGTAAATATCAATAAAACTGGGCCTGACATCTCCTATGCAATCATTACCAATTTTCTCCTGTCATACTGTGTGATGGGCTCTGTGCAGGCACATCTGTGCTGTGTTCCCTACATGAATTGATAATCACAATGAAGTAGTAATTAGGGATGCCTAATTTTGAGACACTGCCACAAAGCAATTGAAAATGAGTCTTACTTGCCTCCAGTTGAGGTTTATTTTAGGAACCAAACTGATTTCTGCATGAGGAAAACCTCTTCTTCACTCAGCTGGTATCTGTTCTTCAGGTATAGGCTAACCATATGCTTGTGCTTCAGGAATATACAGGACCTTGAGACTGTCCTGCCTCTTCCCCAAATTGTTGATTGCCCTTCCTAGTACTTCAGGGGTTTCCCATAGGCA
>NW_009952974.1:4428986-4442141 GCF_000747805.2 Chaetura pelagica
TAGGGAAAGTAGTGTAATAACAGTCAAAGTGAGATCTCACAAAAGGTGACAGTCATATTTATTTACAAAATGTTGAAGCAAGTTGATTTCAAGTGTTCATACTCTGTACTCACAGATGTCATTCTTTCTATACTTGCAAGCACCAAGATATGCGCATCCAAATGGACTGCAGAGAATAAGAGACACCAGCTGCCAACTCCTCATTATATCTGAGAGGTACCTCTTGGTAATGGTGACAAACTAGTTTCTGGAGTGGTGCTTTGTGGTATTTGGGAGTTATCAGCTCTTGCAGGGTGGTCCTTTGCCTCAGCACCTTGCTGGCAACAGCTTCCATGAAACTTCATGTGTGTTGCTGCCTATGGTCTGTTGTTTATTTGGTTGTTTTTTCCCCTCTTTTTGAATATGGAGGAGGTCTGACCTTCTTTTAACAAGAAAAGATGTGTGTATGTAGTAAGCTTTAATTTCCTTGCCATCCTCCTACTAGGAGGATACAGGGTCTTCTGCTGGTGAACCATCATGCACTTGTCTCAGCAGAATGCTGAGCATGCAGTTAAGCTTCCTATTGGTAATATAAAAATTCCTTAAATTCAATGTGTAACATTAAAATATAAAGTGATAAAGCAAAACCAGTTTTTCTTCCCTGTGCTAAGCTGTGTTATACTATGTTAGTTGAAAGGGAAGATATTCCTATAAAAATATCCTTGAACATACAGAATTGTGACTGTAGCCTGTACAGGCAAGAGTCTCCTGGGACGGAGCCTTATCTTCTGTCTTAATTTACTCTATGCAACATCTTGACCACTGTATGGATTTTTGTTTGCTTCTCTTCTCCACGAACAATTTTTGCAATGTTTCTTTTTTAAGCTTCTGTGTGGCACTTGTCTATAAGACCCAATAGCTGAAATAGCTGAGCAATTATGAAGTACAGAAGGACCCTTGGTGGGGGAGGGTGGTGGTAGAAGTAGGTGCTGTGATGTTGTTAAACCTCTTGAAACTGTTTTCATTTAAAATTGGAGGTAGAAATGTGTGTGGCTTCTATAGGCAATTTTACAGGGATTGCGTAACACTTGAGGCTATGTGCAATTTGCTAGGAGTGATGGATGATCGATTTTGTGCAAAGTGAAAGTGGGTGGTTGCAGTTGTATGTGTTTGAGTTAAAAAATCCAGAAGTTTAGGTACCTGGAAAGAAAACATTATGTTGGACAGTTGCATTTTGCAGAATACAAAATACAGTGGAGGATGTGTCTAAAAATTAGTTCCTGAATTGTGGGGTTATTTTGCCTTTTTTTTCAGTTTTCTATGAAAGATACTAAAATAAAAAAAATGCCACCCTCACCTACATCTTGCTCTCTAAGTGCGAAGTAGTTAAGAAGTTACTCTCTATTTGAAGTAGTTAAGAAGAAAGAAAACCAAAATAGTAATGACCTAGGTTATTTTTTTAATGTTTGTAATTTCTAACTTTTTCAGATGAATATGTGTTTGCAATTTGATGGCACTGAATTAAAGGGCAAACCAGACTCCATCATTGGAAGTGTTCAAGGACAGGTTAGAGGGGGCTTTGAGCAACCTGGTCTAGAGGGAGGTGCCCCTGTCCATGCAGGCGGGTTGGAACTAGATGATCTTTAAGGTCCTTTCCAACCCAAACTGTTCTGTGACCTTCAGGAACCTTGCTGTCTTTGGTAGGGGAGAACTGACTCAGCTTGCTGTGGTTTTAGTTTTGTGTGGCCTCAGCACCAAGGTCTTTTTGTTGTTGTTCTCCCCCTTGTCCTCCATCTCCTTAAAATAGCAAACAAATAAAGATTTTTAATATTAAAATTAAGCAAATATTTTAACTTAATCTGCCTCTTCATATCCTCTCTTTCTAGTTGTTTATCAGCAGTAGTCTAGAGTCCACAATGTGACATAGAAGTGTCAGCGTTTGGAGATCTTGACCGATACAGATTGCATCAAAGAGGTGGAATGAAGTTCATAGGGATGTGTATTTGGTTTTCCCATGAAAAAAGGGATGTGTATTTGGTTTTCCCATGGAAAAATGTAAAGGGCTGAATCATGCACAGGAGTCTGTGTTGAGTTTTTGCTGGGTTTTTTTCTCCTTATCACTTTATTAGCACAGCTTTACTTTTCTTCATTTACATAGTAGCGCCATTCAGCGGCTTGGAGGGATCTTTAAATAACACCTTTGTTAGGGTTCTTATGCAGGAAAAGTGCAGGAAGGAACATTTTCAGAATTGCCTTTGGGGAGCTGGATATAGTCAGTGCTGACCCTGCAAATGTTCAGAGATGAAAATAATGGTTAGATTACAGTAATTCAAAGTATAGGAAGGAAGAACAAGATTGCATGTAAAAAAATTTCCTCACGTGTTTAAGAAAAAAAAAACAACCCTGTAAGTTCTTTCTTGTATCTTCTTTGTAATTTGCTCTTCTCTTTAAGAAAAGCACCTATACTCATTTAAAAAAACAACAACAACAACAAAAAAAACACAACAAAAAAACCAACCCAAAAAGCCCTAAAAATACCCCAACACCAAAAAAACCACACCAGCATTAAAAACATTGTTATATGAATAGCTATACAGAGTTGTAGATCCTGAGTTATGCTGGAGTTTAAACAAGATAATGTAGGAGTCCCTTCAAGCCTCAGAAATATATACACAGAGATAGTTCGAGATACATTACTAGGAGTTTCTTTCCATACCACTCACAACTAGTAGCCTGCTGAGGCTAATCACAGGTCTAAGTGAATCCTCTAGGATTTTTATTTGTCTTTTGAATTGGTAATTAAATGAAGCCTGCAGTGAAATGCCTTGGAAAAAGTGATAGCATTTGGTGCATCTAGTTTAGCAAATCAGAGACCTTTGTTTCTCTTCCTTTGCATGTTGATGAAATAATCTGCAAAATCATGAAGAGCCTAAAGGCAAACTTAGGTGGGATGTTACATGACTGAACATTTTCTGGCAAGTCTTGCAAAAAACAAGTAGTAAAATGATAGAGGACTGAAAGATAAAGCAATGAGCAGTGGCTTGAAATGTGTTGTCATAGAGGGAGAGGTCTCTCACTGTACTGCAGTGTCACATTGTGGAGCCACATCTGGAGATGGAGAAAGTGGTTATGTCATGGGGTTCTCTGTCACTGACCTACTTTCCAAAAGAGGAAGGGATGAACCAGAAGCTCATGTAGGACCTTCTCTGCAGCCTCATATCTCTCACCGTAGAGCATGCTGAGCTGTGGCTGGACCATAAAGAGTTTTAGGACAACATGATGTAAACTCTCTTTGGGTCCCAGAGATTGGTGAGAGCTGTAGCTTAATGCCAAAAGGCATGAAGGTTGTTGGCTGTAAATACTAAGAACCATCAGGAACAGAACGAAGCATCTTCAAGTACAAAAGATAGGAAGTAAGAAAAAACATGGCACAATCCTGGAGAACATGTAAGAGCAATGCAAATATTGCTTAGTAAGTTTCACAAAAGCATGTTTAAAAACCAAACTTAATTTTGTGAAGTTCCAGGTCATTCCTGATCTGAGTTAAAAATAGGTTCCAGTCTGTAGTTTATTTGAGTCATATGATGAAATGAGAAACAATCTTTACTTGCATGAAATATGTAATTGGCAAGTCCATTGCAAAGCTATGTGAAAATAATTCAGATTTCCAGTGTAAGCTCTTAAAATGAGAAATTTTAAAAAATTCTCTATAGCAATATTTTTTTAGAATATGTTCCTAAAGTTAGAATACCTTCTAGATTACCCATGGGATTTAAATACGCACATGTTCAGGTCTCTTGCCCCAGGAGGCAGTGCAAATAGATATATTCAAGTTTGTTAGAACTAGTGTTGAATACTTCTGATTTACTGCAATACTTCATCTTAGTTGTTGATTGGATTTTTTTCAATATCCAGTCTGTTGAATTACAGAAAGATAAGTACAGCTTATTTGACATGTCAAGTTAATAGGAAGCTGTAACAATATTTGAGGTCTTTAAAAATGAGGTTTACTGGGAGTGAATATTAAAAAAAAATACATAGTGGAATGTATTGGGAAAGAACAATTGATATAAGATTGGAAATTATTTTTGCAAAAACAATAACAACACACTTATAAAATTGCAGAGTCTGCTTGTCCAAATTACCTATATTTTTATGGGATATTTGTGGAGCTATGGAATGTTGCTTAGTTAAAGGAAGAAGTTAAAACCAAAAATATTCACTAATGGTTCAAAAATAGTATGGAATGTGAAAGCAGGACCTAGTCTCTACTTGTGTGATCAAAGGGCACTTCTTCTTGAGGTCTCTGCTGTTACGAGAAGTGTTACGACAGTAAATGTTGCCAGAAATCTGTTTAGACTATGTAAGGTGTGAAAAGCTTAATTGTGAATGGGTGAGCACACTCTGGCATGGAAATACAGAAGCTAATTTTGCACCTGTCATGTTTTCATGCCGCAGTTGCTTGGCTTATTAGCTATTACTTTTCCACTAGCTCTAAAATCCAACCTCCTCTCTCTACACTTCCAAAAACAATGAAGTTGTGCTTTTGGTGGGGGACACTGCTAAAAGATCTCCTTGTGGGATGTGTGGGTGCATGAAAAAGACTGTCTGCCTTGCTTCTGAAAGATGTCACTTGTTTGAAAACAGGTAGACTTTAGACTTTAAACCTTTAGACTTCTATCCTCAATCCATTGAAAGGCTTCCAGATTACATAATTCAGAGGGATGGCCAGTAAACAGACTTCCCAAAGTACTCTAGATTGGTTTAGTGTTACAAGTTTTCAGAAGTGCTGCCACTCCTCCAACTCTAGCTCCAGAGTCCTGATCTGTATAACCTTTATGGAGAAAAGTCTGCTGCTTTGAGTCAGTAAAGCTGTATGATAGCACAAGTTGGGCATTGTGATTATTCTTACAGGGTTAATGTTGTAGCTCTGAGTTCCAAGTGCTTTGTAGCTACCTATATGTGCCTTGTATGTATTGCTTGGGAGGCAGGTCTAGTGCTGGGGAAAGGCAATGCTATTTAATACATTTTCCCCCTGTGAATTTTTTTGATTTTACAATCTGTTAATAAAATTAAGAAGAGTATTTTCAAGCTAACTGTCATTAAATCTTTCAAATTTCAGAGAGGAGGCTCTGAGTCTTCAGCAGATGGTTGGAAATGAAATGCACTTTGGGGGGAACAAAGACTCTGCCAAATCTGGACCTTGAGCAGAACTAGTCAAATAAGCAGAAGTGAGACACAGCAGGGATGGTTTGGAATAGGCTTTGTTATGGCCAGAAGGCTTCAGGCTGTGAATGACCTAATCAACCTAAGCTCCAGACATGTACCTAAATTAGCTTCTACTATGCTGTCTTCATGGACATTTTGCTTCATTCAAATACTATACTAACAGATCTGAGCTCTTCTAGAAGCGGAAGGTTATAACTCTTCTGGTTTGTTCTCATTGTATTTGTCCTGTTCAACTCTCCTAATGCCAGTATTCTTAAATTTCTCCTTTAGTTTCCCTGTCTTTTGTTCAGCCTCAATTCTGGCACTTGCACATTTGCTTGTTTCAAATGGTTTATTCTTGTGTTTCTATGAGAACAAGAAGAAGGAGTTATGGGAGCAGAGCTGCTTGGTGTTAGGGGCCTCTGGAGAGCAGTTCAGTTCCTGCTTATCCCAAAGGAGTTCTGTGTGACTTTGTCTCCTGCAATGTGGATAAAGTAGCATACCTTGCCAGAGAAGGTGTGTTTTATGTTACATAAAGCAGTACTCCAAAGTGATCTCTTGCTGTATGCATTTCCTACCCAGCATGGTCCCTGTTTCAGACTTGTTGTATGTTACTTGGCTAAGAAACAGGCTTGGACTTGCTTCAGTTCATTTAAGTAGACTTGGCATGATTTCATTTGTGCTGCCCACAGACATTACCATGTGTGGTCCTGCTAGGAGAACTGTCTGCAGAGAGTGTGAATGTCAGAGACATTGGCTTCTTCTGAAAATGCTTGAGCAGATAAGAAACAAAAATGAAATAAGGTGACTCGGATCATATTTAAGCATTAGGGCACTGAGAACATGCGATGGGCATCCTCCAGTAAATAACTAGATTACTGCTAAATAGCATAATGGTGACAGCCAGTGTTTAAGTGATGGTTTAATGTGGAATTCTGTAGGGCAACAGCTTGTTTGTCACTGTGCTGAGAATTTGGTTAGCAAAATAAAATTATATATGGCTGCATAAATCTTTCTCACTTAATACATTTTCTTCATAAATATATAGTGCCATGGCTTTTGAATCTATCTCTACTTTCTACCAATAGACATGAACTTTCAAAATCTTTTTGTGAAAAGTAGATTACCTTTGAGAGAGGCTATTTAGGGGTTTTGATGCAAGTACATAAAATGTCACTAGGATTTATGATGAATAATTGCTCTGGAATTCAAGGGAGCAGGAGTTCATCTGGTGTACAAGGTGCTGGTTCACATTGCCTGAGGTGGTATTCTGCGGTTCTGGGACAACAGGATCATGCTTTTGGCAGTAATTCAGTGGTTCACACAGTGATATGCAAGGGATCATATAATTTCCCTTTGTCATTCTGGTTTCAAGTGTCCGTACTTGCAATAATTTACTGGGATTCTAAATCTCTTTGCAATTAGTAGGCACGCTTGAGCCCACCAGGTTTTATTTGGAGCCAGTTGAAGCTAATGGAAGGGAAAAATAAAAATCCCTTTGACTTCATTTGGCATTGGCTCAAGCTCTTTGTGGTTGAAGCTGATGGCTTCATCAAAATTCACTTAACCTTCCAGGGATGAGTGTGTGACAGGAACTGCTCAGGTCATTGTGGAGTTTTATGGGTTTGCTGGGAGGTGCTTCACCACTTTACCCTTATGTTTCTTTTTATTTACCAATCTTGGTGAAAGGAACAATTTGAAAAGTAACAGAAGCCATTGTGATAACTTTTGTTATCTAATAATGTGGCCTGACCTCAGCATTATTTGGGCAACAGAGGATTCATACAGTTAAAAATGTGTAACAGAGAATTATGCCTTAGAATTAACTTTCTGACATGTTAGGGTTGTGTGTTTTGTTTTTTGGTTGTTTTTTTTGTTTGTTTGTTTTTTACAATTTTAAAAGTCCCTGAGGTTAAAAAAAAAATATAAAATAGCCCTCTCCCTCCTACTGTTATTCAGGCATATTCCCAAACCTTTGCATATTTTAGATGTATTTCTGATGAACAAACCTGCTCAAATAAACACCTAAATATAAGCAATTACATTGTGTGCTGGTTTGGAACGGATTTCCCCCCTCTCCCCCTGAAAATAGAAAAATTAATAGGGAAAATGCAGATGCAAAGAAGAAAATTATCTGCCCTCATTAACCCTTCCTCAAAGACATGTGACAAATTCCATCATCTTTTTAGTCTAATGCTCTGCTTTACTAGAGAGACAACATTTTTGAAAAGTTACTATATATATATGTTTGTTTTTTTTCCTGAAGAATTAATTTATCCAAAGCTTTCCCACTTCCATTCAACTTAATAGACACAGGAGGTGGCTTTGCATAGTTTCTTCAGGCTATAGCTCATCAGAACACCATGGAGCTGCTTTGTTCTTGAATATCAAGACAGGGTAGATTTGATGAACCTGCAAAGTAGACCTCTCTGCCCCTAAAGCTTGGAGGAAAGCCTTACCAGCATCAGTGTGAGTCTGCACGTGGTCCTGGGAAGTCTGCCCTGGGTGACCCTGTTTGAGCAGGGGGACTGGACAAGATGATCTCCAGAGATCCCTCCCATCCTGCAGTTCTGAGTTGTGTGAAAGATTCTGTTCAATAGCAGGAGAAGGAGTAAGAGCTTGCTGTTGACTCCTCCAGGGTAAAATGGAAAGCAGCAGATCTCTCACACACTTTAATTGGGCTGATATACTGAGTTAGGATGCTGCAAATGACTGCTTGTGAAACAACTGGGCTTTGCATTTCTTGGAGTGGAGGCTTTGGTCATGGATCATCTCAAGACATATTCCTGGTCCCTTTGATTATCACTAGTTGCTAGGAAAGCTATTTCCACCATTGAGGAGTATGTTTTCAAAGCAATGTGCAGGGCTTTGGTGTCTGACACCATTCAATGTTAATGTACATTTTCAATCAAGGAGCCTCAAGGCTAGAGGTAACTCTTTGATCTTTAAAAAGCCTGCCACATGGGGGAGTGAGTTAGAATGTGTACTTATGTGTGCAAACACTTGCAGGTAATTAGATTTTTAGTCTCAGGACTGCAGGATTTTGCAGAAATTATTCAGATTTCAAAAGGCTCAAAATAAGCATCAATTTCTATTTATCTCAAGGGATTTAGAGGGGCATAAAATAAACCTTTAATGGCTTCAGCCACACTTTATTAATTGCTTTGTTGAAGAGATAATACCTGTGGGAGTTTGTGGATTAAAATGGGATGTGAACCAGCAGAAATCTAAGCAGGATCTGAATTTGTTTTAAAGAGAGTAAGAAAATACACAGCTGAGCCTTCCTCTGTGTTTAAAAGATTATTACCCTAATATATACAGTTTCTTTGTTTTTAAGGAAGCATGCATGGATTGAGCCATAATTATATGTGAAAGCATTTGAGCTAGTCATTCAGTATTGAAGGAATAGGATCTGTCTAAACAAAATGACAAGCAATTAGGGAGCCTTGGTGAGTTGTGTGTTTGTCATATCTGAAAATATAGTTATCAAATTATTACCCAGATTGTTCCACGTCTGACAGTTGCATCTACAAAGACTCCTTACAGTAACTTTGTGAAGATGGCTCTGTTTTGTGTACTGATTTTGACAGGAGGTGGTAGAATATAGGCTTTTGGGGCTTATTTTTAAAATAAATTCTTTATTTTCCTTGTGCAAAGTTCATCACAAGGAGGACTCTACTGATAGAATGTGAAACTTTTTCCTTGTTGGGTGAAAAATGGCCTATTTAGATAGAATAAAAGGCTGCTGAAGTTCTGCTGCCTTTTAAACTGACACATTACTTAACTTGCAGTTGCCATCTCGTTGAATTTCCCCTTTTTGTTGTTTTTTTTTCAGCTACTTGAATTTTTGGTTTCTTTTTTAAAATGAAGAATGCCTGGATTTATTTAATCCCATGTGAAATATATACTGCATTGCAATCCTTAGTATGTTTTATGTCTTAATTGCGTCATTTGTGAGCTTGTTGCAGAACAAATTTTGCTAAACCCTTGTGTAAGTAGTCCTCCTGTGTTCTGGTTATGTCTTTTTGCCTTCTTTTTCTATTATGCTGTATTTGCATAGGTCATGGGAGTTTTCTTGTTCACTCTCCAGTTCTCCTACATTCTGTGCTGAATCCAGGTGAGCTACTGGTGATCTGTCTCTTTTGAAAATCTTTGGTGCAGGAAATACTAAATAGGTTCAAATTATCATGATATTTAGCAGATATGTTTGTGTCAAGTCTGCATCTTGGCAAGTAAAACTTATGGCTAATTTCAGTAGCACAGGGAAGTGAGACACTAACCAGGCATGAGAAGTGTAGCCTTGACACCACCACTGTAGCTGACTTCTAAGATTTCTGCTAAAGAAAAAAAATCTCCTTCTTTGGGATTGTCAAAGACATTCCTGGGTTGATACAGATTTTTCTGGATACTGATTTAAACAGCATAATCAAAGTGGATGAAGGCAGCTTGTATGCTGAAATAATTATTAATAGCTAATAAAAATATCCATTTATAATGGATCTTTGGGATATCTGTTCTTTAAAGCATCTTCAATATTGCCTGAGAAGGACAGTGCATGCAAATAAAGATCAGTTTTCAGTAGTTTCTGTGAGTTCTAAGTAGCTCTGTCTCTTCACTGTCCTCAGCTTAAGCTCTGTACCCTCGAGCAGCCCTTGTTCTCTACACGATTGAGAAACATCACTTCCTTAAATGGTTGCTGTGCTAATTAATGCAGGCAGGAAATACTGAAATTGAAAAGCTAAGCTCTAGAAGGCTCAAATCCAGAGTGGGTCTGTGACTGGACTGGTCATTCAAAATATCTTTACCAGTTCAGTATCTTGGACCACAAGCTCATCTTTCCTAACAGGTCTAGGACTGTATTTTAGGGTGATGGGGCATCACTGGAAATGATCATCACACCTTCATGGTGTGTCCCAATCTTCTGGCTGCTTAGTGGAGAGTTCTCAGTCTTCACATTTGTTAATATCTTCCACTATGCTTGCACAATGTCAGTGGGTGGATAAAGCTTTGCAGAGAACCAGGAAATACTTGTAACTTACAAGAAAATTCAGAGATAGAAATGCTGAAGTGAGGTAAGAAATCATGGGCCGAAACTGTAGTGGTGTGAATGCTGAGGACTGTGACTGTTTAGTGTCATAGATCTTGTTCAGAGGATGGGTTTGGAGCCTCACGTAGCATAAGACTGTAGCAAAACCTATAGCATGAGTCTCCAAATACTGATTCCCAAAATCAGAGAGAGAGAAACCAAAATTTGTGTCAACTCTCATCATGCTTATTTGACAACACGTTCAACCTAACTGATCTATGTTTCTCCCATGGCACTAAAAATGCTGCTGTGACTGATGAAGAGAGAACATGCTGCCCTAAGAAATGTCTGGTAGAAATTTTCATCTTTAAACTGATATAAAAGCTGCATTCACCTTGCTTAAGAATGAGAATTTTTGATTTTTCAATCCAGTCCCTTATCTAAGCCATTAACTTACACAGAAGAGTCTTAAAAATTGGTGTTTTGGGGCTAAATAAGGCATTTTTGTTGGAGGTTATTGAGTCATGAAATGATTACTTATCATTCTCTGAAATGACATTACATTTAAATGCAATGGTACATGGGCACTTACTACTACCTTCATCTCTGTTAATCCTTGCTCACAGCCTGCAAATTGAACATTCTCTCAGCCTTATGGGATGCACTGATATTTTCAGAGTTATAATTGCTTTTCAGTATGCCATCCTGCATGTTAGATGATTTGATGTGGTTCTCTTCCGAACAGAAAATATTTAGTGAACCCTTTGCTGTATTTTTTCCCCCCTTTAAGCAGCTTTATCCACAAGTTCACCAAAGATTCAAAGGAAAAATAAAAATTTAATTCACTTGACCATGATTGATTTGAAAATTCAAGCGACTGCCTCTTGGTTATTGATGGCTTTGAAATTGCTGTGCATTGTTACTTGGGTGTGCCTGTGAAATTAATCAGATTCCACACCTTTCCAGCTGCTTCTGTTGTCTGCTTAGAGACAGTGGCTGTAAATTTACATGTGCACAAAATCACCTTACTGGACAAAGATGCAACATTGTCTGCAAGTCTTTGTATAAATGAACCCTTTTCCATAGAGATCCATAGGAAAACCAGAGCAGAAAGATCTTGTTTGAGAATGAGAAAGCTGAGACAGATCGTGTTTCTCACATGATGGAAGTTGCCCAACTTCATTGCCCTTCCAAAGTGGTCATTGGATTAGAGAGAGAATGGGAATGGGGTAGTATCTGATGCAGATACTCATGGGTCTTGCTCCAAGGTGGCGGGAGGGGAACTGTAACACTGTAAGAAACTGAGAGTAGGTGAACCATAGTACTGTGCTGGGGAAGCAGATGTAGAGAAGAACTTATAAAGGGCTAATTATCTCTTCCCATTCTACATTCATCCTTGAACTCATGGAAATCGGAGACAAGTGTAATTCCTCAAAAGGAAACCCAACATGGCAACTGGATTCTTGTTTTTGTTCTTTTAGGTACTCCTGCTAACACATTGCACCCCCACAAAGACAGAATAAGGTAATAGGAGTCCTTGCTTAAAGGTCTGAGCTTGTGTCTGTGGTCACAGGTGTGGTGGTGATAAGCAGTTGGTGTTGAGATGCTCCACTGAAGTTTGCAGCAGTGCTGCTGCAAGTGTAAGAAATTTGAAGGTCACTAACAGGGTTGGGGGTATATCACAGGTGTCAAATTGTATGAAGGACTCATCCCACTTGGAGAAGTAGTCAGAACTGTATTTCTGTCTCATGGGGCTGAATATCAGGTGGTAGGAGGTGACATGGCTCTACTTGGATTGCCAAAGCTATTGTTTCCAAATTGGTCTAGAAAATGGATTTCTTTTTCCCCTGTTGTGTTAGTTACCTGAGATAGTCAGCTTCCCCAGCCCCTGCAAGTAAGCACTTAGGTTTCCTGCATTGGTTTTCATGTTCCAGTAAACATAGTAACCTATTTGTTGCTGTTGTAGTGCAGAAATATTTTCTTTATTTCACTCCTTATTTTTTTCCAATAAAACCTATTTTCATTGAAACAGGTATTTACATTCCCATTTTAAAAAGTGTATTTAAGCAACTTAGAAGTACTGTTTCACCAATGAATTCCTGAACAGTCTTAACACTGAGTTACATCAGCAGAAAATCTGCCTTACTCCCTCTGCATTTTAATTTTATGTTGCTGAATGCCTATACTGAACTCAGTCCAACTGTCTCTGATCCATCTTTTGCTTTTCTTCTAATAATGAGACTAGTCAGCAGCCTTGCTGATGACTATGTTTTTATTTTTTCCCCTTTCAAATTTAGTATTGCATATATTCTGATATTTTAAAGCAAATGCTATTCTGGTTTTTGGAATCCATGGTTTAATAGATAAAGTCCAGAACTCTTCCTTCAGTGATGACTTCTTGTGAAAAGGGCACCTTTGTAGCAAAGTCTGATGCTTTTGAAGGGCATCAAGTTAGTTTTTGCTGCTAAAACATATGAAACTTTGAGGCAGTCTTGATCTTCGAAATGTATCAACTACTTTGACATGCACAAGTAATAAGTCTCATGCGGGCCAAGATAGAAAAGAATGCTTGTGATGCTCTGTGGCCATAGTGCACAGCCTCTATGTTCTTGGATTGTACTTTTTGTAACATAGCGAAAACTGGCCTATGCTGTGAAAATTACTCTCCTGAGTTTTCCTGTGCAGAGAGTCAGTCTCTGGATATATTGCCCTGCCATGGATTGAAGGCATTTATGCAGCCTGTCAACTAAAATGTGTTAACACATCCAAAGGGTGAACTTAAGATATAAAACCTGCTTCACCTGCTGGGTCAGCTTTGTAGCTTTCTGATCTAAGGTGAAAGATCAGAGCACTCTTAAATTGGCAGAACCACACAAATATAGAAGGAAAAGGCAAATAAGCACAAGAAGCATTATATTCTGAGTAGAAAGTAGTAAGAGCCC
>NW_009952974.1:4442197-4468974 GCF_000747805.2 Chaetura pelagica
ATGCTTTTGCAAGTTTGTTCACTGGAATATAAATGTTGGCAAGCTGAGTCACCACATCCTTTTGATGTGGTCTCTTTTTTTTTTTTTTTCTCCTATTTCATATAGAAATAACAATTATTTCAGTAATTGAGATTTCAGACTATCCTATTCAGTGGATTTCTGTGATGGATTTGCCATTCATTGGCAACAGCTCATTCCTAAAAAAAGAGCCTATGATCTATTGAAAAGCAAATAGTATAAGAGAAAGTGAAGGATACCTTTGTTTTGTAGAGGCAGATGTTATGACTCACCTAAGCGGCCTGGACTATGACAGAGCTGGAATCTGAGAATATTTTTTGGTTAAACGTAAGACCATTTTTTTTTAAACTAGTTTTTGTTGGTAATTGGCTTTGTCTGATGTTCTTTGACCCTGTTGAAATGAGTATTACTTATTTATATTAGTTTGTTGAAGCTGCATTGATGGTTATTTGAAATTTGCATTGTGGCTTCTTAAGCCCAAGTGTAACGTGATTGCTCTGTTCATCGAATTTGACTACTCCATTATTGTGAGCAGGAGTTGCACAGCAGACTTGTTTGTATCAGTAAAAAAGACCCATTATTGACTTGGAGTTCTTTTGAGAGCCTTTTGCATTATTCAAAGTCAGACTTGACCACTCTTTCTGAGACAAGGTTACATGTGCAGACTTGATCATAAAAGGGTGCTCTATAAAGGCATTGATTGACTAATACTTTGATATCAAGGTTTACAGGCATAAGAAAGAACACTTATGTAATTTACAGTCTTTTAGGAAGAGTTCATAATTAGCTAAGCTGTGGATGTTTACTTGCATGATAGTGAGGAAAGGAAAAGGAATGTTGTTGTGTTGTTAAGTACTTTCTCTAGTGTCTTATCTCAAAAAATATGCAATGGCTTTCAGGTAACAGATGGAGCTCACAGCTGTGCATGTGAATATAGTCAGTCTCTAGGAAAAAGGAAAATAAAATGGGGTAAAAAAAAAATCTTTATAGAAAAAGGTTTTTTTTCACGTTATCTTTCCAAGAATAACAAGACATTTGTGTTAGTAGAACCTAATAGGATGTGGTAGTTCTGCTGAGAGTCTTTGTGTAGGAACTCTTGATAAGGAAATAATCTCTCACAATCTCTTCCAAATCTGTAGCTGTACTCTGTGTTACTGCATTTTCAGGGTTTCTGTTGGTTTTTGGTTTTCCCTTCACAGAAGCTGCTTCTTCTTTACACGTGGAATCATAGAATGATTTGGACTGGGAGGGGCCTTAAAGATCATCTAGGGATGAGGCATCCACAGCTTCTCTGGGCAACCTGTCAGAAAAACTGTGCCAGTTTTTCACCACTCTCAGTGAAGAATTTCCCTCTAGTGTCTGACCTAAATCTACCTTCTTCTAGCTTAAAAACATTAACCCTCATCCTATCACTACATGCCCTTGCAAAAAGTTCCTCCCCAGCTTCCCCGTATGCCCCCTTCAGGTATTGGAAGGCTGCTGTAAGGTGTTTCTGGAGCCTTCTCCGGGCTGAACAACCCCAACTCTCTCAGCCTGCCTTCATAGGAGAGGTACTTCAGCCCTCTGATCATCTTAATGTCCCTCCTCTGCACTCTGATAGCTCCATGTCCTTCTTGTGTTTGAGGCTCCAGAACTGGATACTGTACTCCATGTGGGGTCCCATATACCTCATTGAACTGAGGTGGAAGGATAATTTCCACAGTAAATACAAATATTTGTTTCCTATCTTTACAAAGGAGAATTGTAGCTATAGAAGGCAGGAGAAAAACGGATTAAGTGGAAGGCATCAGTTGTCACTGGATTAGAAGCATGGTATAAAATGCCTGGTTTATGTCTTTAAAACTAAGTATGACATTAAGTGGGTAATGCTAAGAGGAATTTTATCTAGCCTATAAATACCAGTAACTTTTTTCAACTTCAAATCCCAATATGGACACAATTTACAGTTGCAATCAAAATGATGCACACAATTTAACTTCAGCACCATCTGTAACGCTGCTGGTATTTTAATAATAAATAAAATTATGTATTGGGAACAAAAGTACCACTTAAATACCTTTAAGTTCCAAGCAAGGCCTCCAAGAGAAAGCTATAAGGCCTCTGATTTACCCTGAAATCTTCTTTGTCTTTACTATAAAATATCTACACTGAAATAGCAAGCCGTGAAAGAAAGGTCTGAGGGATTCTGTGAAGCCCTTGTTAAACAACCCATGAGCTCAGGGATTGAGCAGGCAGGGCTTTGCACAGCTGGTCGCAAAGACACTTGTCCTCATTGCATAACTGGTATTTGGTCCAGTATGAGTATGGTCTAATCTGGGAGATTTTTGCTGGTGTGCCAGGCCCTGTGTCCTTGTAAAATAGTACCTACAGGAGGCAGTTATCTTCCCTTAAGAAGCCTTTTATTACTGTGAGATGATACAGGAGGCGTGTCACGTTCTCCTCTGAATTCATCATTTGGTCTCTGCTGTTAGACCTACCTGCACCACCTTCTGGGTTATAATGTGCTTTTCTTTTTCATCATCTTCAATTTGTATTTTTTTTTTTTCAAAGAGGAGGCAATTTTTACTCGGTAATACTTTGCATGCTTGTTCCTGTTTCCTACCCTTCCTTCATCTGCCTTGTTGAGCCATTCTAGTCCCATGTTCCTATGCTGAGTGTTTCTGTCTTGCAGTACTTAGGACTATTTCATGATGCTTACGGTCACTAATAGAGTAGCAGCAGCAGCAGAATCCACGGTCTTTCCGGTCGGTGGCTTGTCGAATACTTTACGTTTCCAGTGATAGCAGATAATTGGATATGTATACTGCTACTTATAATGATAAGAGATCTTGACTGATTATATACTCTGAGGTGGAAGTAATGTGAGCTTCACAAAGGTTTTGTGCATATTTGTCTCAGGGTACAGTTCTACTAAAAACTGTTCAAATCCAATGTATGGGAAATCTGTGGAGCCCAGGGACTGGTGATCTGTCTCTGATCGTGTCCTCTTCATGCAAGTTTTCATTAAGGAAATGTTAGTGACCTTTCTGGATGGCCTTCACTAGTGGAAATCAATGTATTTTGTCCCACTGACTCTTGAAGGGGACAAGGGAAATAGCAGCAGGACAGGCTTGTTAACAGATCTCAGTCATGGCTGGTAACCACTCTGCCTGTGTTCCAGTGATTGATCCTCGACAGAGGACAGGGTGAAAGAAACACTATTGTGATGACAATGAGGTTTTGGGTTTTGTAGCTTTCTCAATATCTTTAGTGTCCACTAATCTTCTGAATTCATATCAGTTGCTGCTGAATGTTATCTTGAGCTTGAAGTGGGTCATTCCACACCTACCAACACTGACATAAAACACGTACTAGAAGAATTAGTAAAGTTAGGTTGAATCTCTGATTTCTATACAAACTCAGTTTTGGTGATATATTAGCTCTATTTCAGAAGCATTTGAAATCCAATGCAATCTATTAAATCCTGTCACTCTAGTACTTGGATATATTTTTCTCAGTTATTTTTTCCTACTTGTCACGGGTGTTGAAGACCTTCACAAAACATACAGCTTAATCAGATATTTGGGCAAAAGGCCTTTTCTAAAACTCACTATTTTATGGACAATTAGATAAAGCTGGTGTTATCTGGCGTATTTCAAAGGAACCCAAGAGTTATAGTGTCTAAATCTCACTTGGATGCTTTTGAATTGATAACATTTATATTGTGGCTGGGGTTTTTTTAATGGTTTTGAGCAAAACTGAAATTTCATGGAGAAAGGAGAAGGGAAGATTCCTTGATTTTACCTGGAGGGCATTTAAAGGTACAAGAAAGGAGCTGATAGGTTGGTGGTTTAGTTTGTAGTGTTTGGGGTTTTTTTTGTTGTTACTTTATCATGGTTTTTTCTACAAATGAAAAGTAAATAAAGTAAGAAAAAATTAGTAGATACAGGTGAGTATTTTTTAATTTCAGAAGTAAGATTGCTGGTGATAGTTCTGATACTATATGTGAGACTAAATGTCATCCATAATTGCCTCTTTCTCAGAAGTCAGCATAGTCAAGGTCAGCACCCATTTCTCAAATGCAAGTCAACATCAGTATTGTTATGTGATTTGCATGAAGATGAAGTTTTGTTAGGTACAACTAGACACACTTTTTTCCTTTTTTCTAATTATGTGGTTGGCAAGGAAATAAAAGGAAATAACTTGCTAGTAAATGCTTTTCTTTGAGTGTCCAGATATTTTAAATAATTCTGTAGTGTGGATTTTAGTTTTGTTAAAACCAATATTTTTAATGGACACGTAATGCAGTTGACTCAAAGAAGCAAAGTTCTTGTGCTAACAGGCAAACTGCTGAGGTTGAAGGAGTAGGGTCAGAAACTGGAAACCTCAGGGGATGTGGAATAAAGGCCTGTCACACCAATGAGAGAGATGAAGTCTCTTGAAATGTGTGTGATGGGATTGTATAATGGGAATCAATATACTCATTTGCCGACTAGAAGAGGAGCGCTGCTGGATGTTGTACTAACCAACAAGGAGGGCCTTGTTGAAGCAGTGGTGGTCAATGGCAGCCTTGGCTGCAGTGATCACGAGATGGTGGAGTTCAGGATCCTGTGTGGAAGGAACAGAATACCCAGCAGGAACAGAACACTGGACTTTCACAGGGCAAACTTTGGTCTCCTCAATCAACTATTAAGGGAAATCCCATGGGACAGGGTGCTAGAAAATAAAGGAGCTCAAGATAGCTGGTCAACATTCAAGGACCACTTCTTGCAAGCACAGGATCAGAGTGTCCCAATGGTTAGGAAATCTAGTAAGGGTGCTAGGAGACCTGCATGGTTAAAGAAGGAACTACTGGGCAAACTTAAGTGGAAAAGGAAAATCTATAGATCATGGAAGGAGGGGCTGGTCACTTGGGAGGAATACAGGACTGTTGTCAGAGGATGTAGGGAGGCAATTAGGAAAGCTAAGGCCTCCTTGGAACTTAACCTTGCAAGTCAGGTTAAGGATAATAGAAAGGGCTTTTTCAAATATATAGCTAACAAAACTAACACTAGAGGCAATATTGCCCCACTGATGAATGAGGTGGGAGCCCTGGTGACAGAGGATATAAAGAAGGCAGAGGTGCTGAATGCCTTCTTTGCCTCTGTCTTTACTCCTGCAGGGTTTCCCCATGGGTCCAGATGGAATGCACCCAAGGGTGCTGAGGGAGCTGGCGGAGGTCATTGCTAGGCCACTCTCCATCATCTTCAGTAAATCATGGGCAACAGGTGAGGTGCCTGAGGACTGGAGGATAGCAAATGTCACTCCAGTCTACAAGAAGGGCAAGAAGGAGGACCCGGGTAACTATAGACCGGTCAGCCTCACCTCCATCCCTGGAAAGGTGATGGAACAACTTGTTCTTGTGACTATCTCCAGGCACATCAAGGACATGGGGGTCATCAAGAGCAGTCAGCATGGTTTTATCAAGGGTAAATCATGTTTGACTAACCTCATAGCCTTCTATGAGGAAATTACTAGGTGGATAGATGATGGTAGAGCGGTAGATGTGGTTTATCTTGATTTCAGTAAAGCATTTGACACCGTCTCCCACAGCATCCTTGTGGATAAGTTGATCAGGTATGGGTTTGGTGACCAGGAAGTGAGGTGGATTAGGAACTGGTTGAAAGGAAGGAGTCAGAGAGTTGTAGTCAATGGGGTAGAATCTGGTTGGAGGTGTGTTACTAGTGGAGTCCCACAAGGGTCGGTGCTGGGACCGGTGTTGTTCAACATCTTCATCAACGACCTGGATGAGGGTATAGAATGTACCCTCAGCAAGTTTGCTGATGACACTAAGCTGGGAGGAGTGGCTGACACACCAGAAGGCTGTGCTGCCATTCAGAGAGACTTAGATAGGTTGGAGAATTGGGGGGGGAGAAACATGATGAAATTCAACAAGGGGAAGTGCAGAGTTTTACATTTGGGGAAGAACAACACCATGTCCCAGTACAGGTTGGGGGCTGAACTGCTGGAGAGTAGTGTAGGTGAAAGAGACCTGGGGGTCCTGGTAGACAGGAGGATGACCATGAGCCAGAAGTGTGCCCCTGTGGCCAAGGAGGCCAATGGCATCCTGGGGTGCATTAGAAAGGGTGTGGTTAGTAGGTCAAGAGAGGTTCTCCTCCCCCTCTATTCTGCATTGGTGAGGCCACATCTGGAGTATTGTGTCCAGTTCTGGGCCCCTCAGTTCAAGAAGGACAGGGAACTGCTTGAAAGAGTCCAGCGCAGAGCTACTAAGATGATTAAGGGAGTGGAACATCTCCCTTATGAGGAAAGGCTGAGGGAGCTGGGTCTCTTTAGCTTGAAGAAAAGGAGACTGAGGGGTGACCTCATCAATGTTTACAAATAAGGGGTGAGTGTCAGTGAGATGGAGTTAGGCTTTTCTCAGTGATGACCAGTGATAGGACAAGGGGTAATGGGTGCAAACTGGAGCATAGGAGGTTCAAGGTGAATATCCGAAAATTTTTTTTACTGTGCGAGTGACAGAGCACTGGAACAGGCTGCCCAGGGAGGTTGTGGAGTCTCCTTCCCTGGAGACATTCAAAACCCACCTGGATGCGTTCCTATGTGATGTACTCTAGGTGGCCCTGCACTGGCGGGGGGGGTTGGACTAGATGATCTTTTGAGGTCCCTTCCAACCCAATCATGATTCTATGATACGTTGGCTTTGTTTTTAGTTCTGCAATGAGTCTTCTCTGACCTTGCATGAGAACAAAGTGATTCATCTCAGTCTTGTCTGCACCCATCACAAAAGAAAATACAGTAATAATATTCTTAGAGAGTTTTGTAATTTTGAGAGGTGTGTGTTGGGTGGTTTGTTTGTAGTTTGTTGTGGATTTTTCCAATTCTGCCTTGTACTGGAAGCAGGGCCTTTGGGATAATCCTCACTGTATGTGCACATCCTACCTTTTCGAACCCTATAGCCTATTTAAGCTAAGTTTTACAAAGATCTCAGTCTCAAATCTCTACAGTTTATGTAGTATCTCTGCTGAGGGATGCATAAGAGCTATTCTGCCTATGACCTTGATTACTGTGCATGTTCAAGTTGGCTGATATACCCTAAGCACTTCACTGCACTGTACTTTGACATTTCATTCAGCATATAAAAGCTGAGCCACATCCTGCATTGTAGGTCTGTGCATGTATGGCTGTCAGGTGCAACCTCTAACATCACAAGGTCAGTTTTGACTGAGAAAGGCAGAAGAATGGCCTTGCATCTCATCAGAGTATCCATAAACTTCACTCAGGAAATTCCTGCTTATACTCTGATGTCAGTCAGTCTCTCTTATCTTTCAGAAGTTGGACTGTACTGATCCTGGTATTCTCACAAATATCTCCAGATTGTTAATGCTCCCCTAAATCCTGAAGCCTTAAAGTGACATGTTGTTATAATTAGAGTTCAGGGAAGGATCCCTGGCACTAGTGGGGGTTTGTTGAGAAAGAAAACAAGGATCCCAGAATTTAGTGTGAAAATGGTGTTGTATTGCTGTAGCAGCAGTGATCCAGGTGAGTGTGCGCCTAGGGATGGGAGCAAAGGATGTGAAAATGTAAGCAAAGCATCTAGTAGTTAGAAGAACCATTTGTCTATTCCCAGGCTGGAGCCTCCAGAGATCCCCGGAAAAACCTTAAATGCATTGCTTCAAAATGGTTTACACTTGCTGCTGTGCTGAGACACTTGGTTTCCCATGGGTATCTACTCGTACTGTCCATGGAAAAGTCAGAATCCAGGGACTGTCACCGTAACTCTTGTCATGGACAACTTGTGGATCACAGGCTGGCATGCTGAGTTCTCTTGTGGTCCATAAGCAACTGCAGGCAACAGAAAATAACCAGCAGTCTAAAACTGAAATCTCTGGTTCAGTTATTTTTAACTTAAGGTTTTAAGTGATGCTTAAAAATCGTATAGGTCTGTTGCTCTGACCTTGAACCTCCTGTTGAGAGGTTGCTGACCCCTCCACTGGGTTTCATAAGGCACAGAAGTTTGAGTGAATTTGGTGCCCCAATACACTTATCATTTGAGATCTTTGTTTAAATCAATGTTCAGGTCACAAGTGGCAGCGAGTTTAAAAGCCTCATTTTGATTTACAGATTTTTTTAAGTGCAGACAGAACAAATATGGCCTGACCTCACACCATACCAGGGTTACACCACTCCACAGATCTTTCTGCATTGCAGTGAGAAGTTCTCTTTGAGATTCAAAGGTTGTAAGTGATAAGGAATCTGCACAGGACCTTGGTAAATTGTTTTGTTCACTAACTATTCTCACAGTCAAAATATCAGTGGTATACTTACCCTGACAACATCTGCAAGTTACACAAAGTAAGACCTTTCTGTTGATGGCAACCCAAGAGATGGAAAAGATTTCATATTCAAATTTGCCTTTTGAGGTCCATTAGTTAATTCACTGGTATAAAATACACTGATTTTTCTTACAGAGGTGGACTTCTATTACAAAAATATCTGGGCTGTTGTAGATAGTCACTGCAAAAAGAGATGAGAAATATTTTTATATAATCTGGCTCATTATGGGAAAAGTATCACCCATTTATGTATCAGTCCTAAATTTACCATCAGAACTATAAATTTTGCTTTCATTTTGCCTTTTGTAGCTGTGAAGTATTGTTAATGTATTATTCCCCACAGTCCCTCTGCCTTCCCCTCATCGTTGCAAATTGTATATTTGCTCTGTGAATGCAAGAAGACCGTGATGCCTGAGAATCCTGCTAACCTGCAGGGCTTTTCCAGTAATTAGATCCATGTTTGCTCCATGGGAGATTCAATTAAAAATGAGAGGGTTTTATTATTATTCTCTACTGAAACCCCATGTTATATTCCTGAGTGTGTATATGTAAGTATTGTAACGAGTAAGCTTTACCTACTTTCATCCTTGTTCAAACATTATGGGTTCAAGAATTCAACTTGAGTGTTAGCCTAGCGTGGTTGTCCTCAAGTGAGGATGTGAAAGTAGGAGGATGAAGACACAGTAGACTACTCATTTGAGCAAACAAAACTATTTTGACTGTGTGTGTGAGCTCTGGGAAGAAATGAAGGAAGTGCTCAGGTTTTGTAATCATGATACAGTGACTCTGACACATGGGACAGCTTTTGCATGTTGCAAAGGGCCAGGTGGCATATCCCTGTGCGTCACTTCCATGCAGAAATGTGAAGTTTAACTTTACTGAGCACAACACCGGAGGTGTTCTCTGAAGTCTGCAAGGGCATTACTATGTTATTCCAGTGGCTTTTGCAGCAGGAGTCAACAGTGGATGGTGAAATTGCATTCTCTGAAAGGAAAACATTTTTAAAATTTTCAAGTATTCCATGTCTTAGCAGCTCCTATCTAGCTACCATCCCACCAGACTGTCATTGTGGAAGATGAATTTTAGTCTCACACATGAATTCAAGCATGTCTCTGTCTACTAAGTAGAAACAAACACTACCTTGAGATAGGACAAGTTAGCCTATTTGTTGATTATGTGGTGACCTCTGTATGTTGTTTTTTTGTTGTGTTTTCTTTTTTTTTTTTAGATAATTGTGATGATGCGTTGGTATCTCCCTTACCTTCAACAGCCCTTACCAGTTCCTCTGAGCTCTCCAGTACTCACAGTCCCAGCTTTGCAAAACTCAACAGACGAGATGGTAAGGCTGCAAAATGAAATACATAAAATATTATTTTAATCACACTTACAAATAATAACTTTTTATGCTGTTTGTATGCAGTACATCCAGAATAGAGCTGTTAACTTATGCTTTTGTGACAGCTCTGTTTAAAAGCAAATCCTTCCTTTGTTATAGAAATCTATTAAATTTAAAGCTCTGCCTTTCTCTTGTAGAAACATCCTGCTGGAAGTTCAGATAGTCTTTTTGCTTTTGAAGAGAGTTCTCAGAATGTGTAGAGCTTGAAGGTTGTTAGACCTGAGACCCTATTCTAAAATGTAGGTGTCTGTTAAACCTAGTAGCAACTAGAAATTAAAATTCCAGTGGAATTAATTATTATACAACTGTCTGGAAATAGTGAAAAATAATTTAAACTGTGGGCATTTGGAATGAGGAATGTTTGAGGCCCTGATAATGAGTTCACACACAAGGTGAAACTATTAGGATCAAACTTGGTATCAGAAAAGAGAAGCTGGCAGTATCTAGGATGTCATTTTGGCACTACATTGCAAATTTGTGTTATTGGCTTCCAACTCACTCCCAAGTTAGAGCCACAAAAAAAGGAACACCCTTTCTTATCACATGATTTTCATTATATGAAGCATTAGAAAGTATACTACTAGAAATCAGAATTCCTACTTAAACGTTATATATGAAACGTCTGTTTTAGTCAAATGCTTTTTGATAAATGTACAGAAAGACAGTAAGGGATATTCTCTCACATGCTTGGCACTAAGGATAAGGAGTTGCTGGGTCATTAGGGATGTGTTAGATAGGAGTTACATATTTAAGCTCCTGAACCAAGAAGCTATCTTCTACCTTGCTTAAATCTTTTGTTGCACAGACTTCAGTAGAAATGCACAGCTGTAGTGTTAGCAGAATTCACATGAGTAATTAATCTTGGGTTGCAGAACCAAACAGTGGTAGATGGTTGCTGAAGGAACTTTCTTCGGCTGGAACTTGAATGCAAGAACTCGACAGCTTTGCAAGAAACAATGTTAACTAACAAGGACTGTACCCTGGCTTTCAAATAATGTTAGTGTTTTGATGAGTTGGCTTAGCTTTGTAATTGAGAAGACAGTGCTGCAAGTAGCAGTGCCTCAAAGTAGAAAGCCAGATAAGTGTATTTGTTAATGTAAATATGAATGCAACATGTGAAGATCAATTTATAAAATACGGTCCAAACCTACATTGATAGGAAGTTGTCATTCATCAAGCTGATTTAGTGGTAGATAACAATAACTAAAAGACTGTTGCTTAAAGTAAAGGCCTGCAGCAGTGAAATGTGCCATTAAATAAACTAAACACACAAACTACCCATGAGTAAATCTTTGTATGAACTGCTGAAAGTGTTCAATTAAAATGCTGATAAGTCTGTACTGGTAAGAGTAAAGCAGTTAGTATAATTCTGATAAATATGATTGTGAGGTATGAAATCTATTACTTACCCATGAGAGGGATTAATCAGCTTTTTTGTTTATAGTAAATAAATATTTAAAAAGAATGAGAATTGCTACAATATGACTGTGTCAACTGAGCTGT
The DNA here is from genome assembly GCF_000747805.2 of Chaetura pelagica. Classification (NCBI taxonomy): domain Eukaryota; kingdom Metazoa; phylum Chordata; class Aves; order Apodiformes; family Apodidae; genus Chaetura; species Chaetura pelagica. Next base: position 4,453,427 of record NW_009952974.1, read on the forward strand.
TTTAGTTCTGTTAGCTCTCAGCCTGAGTAGTTAGTATAGGCAATTATTATGTATAGGAACATAAAGCATATACAATGTCAAAAAGAATTTGTTTTATGACCAGAAAGTGTTTGATCTGGGCATTAAAGTAAAATCCTGCAGCAGGGAAGCACTTAGTTGCAGCAGGAAGTATGAGAGTTTGTAGCACAATATAAAGCCAGTTGAGCTGTTTGTAAGTCACTGTAGGATGGAAACAAGCCTTCCCTTTGCTTTGTATTAATAAACTGAAAATAAGTATGAGCATCCTGAGCAGCCCTGTGGAACATCAAGGCATATTGACTGTGTTACACTGGCCTTAAGTGCAATTTTTGGAATAATTATGTTAAAATGTACAAATGGTCTGAAAATGTAAAAAGTATTTGATCATTTTTCTTGCAGTTGTATGGGTCTCCAACTGAGAAGCCATCTGAGCTTTTTTCTCCTCATATTTCTAGCATTATGATTTGTTGCCATGGAGAACATGAGCAGTACATTAGATTCCTGTGGTACTGTTTCTCCACTAGAATATTTTCTCTATGCATTGTTGAACCTGTCCCCTGAAGAGATGCACAGAAAATGTGCAATGCGTGTACTGAGGAATGATGGTGTGGCCCATTCAGAATGCACAGAATCCGATCAACAGCCATAGGAACCTGGTGGGCAGAATGAGGAAGTCACAACATTGTGTCTGAAGGGGACACGAAGTGCCAAGCATGTCTTGACTTTGAGTATCTTCTCTCCCCCGTTTCTTTGAAAGAGGCAATGTGGCATCCTCACACATTAGTACTTTGCAGATTACCAAAACCCAGATGTGCAGAACCAGTGGGTATAATAAGAGCCATATTTTGTCCATTTTATGTTTATGCCACACTATTAATAAAAGCAGTGTTGTCATCTTCAACTTCCTTTTCTCCAGCTGCAGTAAAGTGGTGTCAGGGTTATGCTTGGATCTGTTCAAAAGAGTTCATGTCCTTTAAATATTGTGTCTTCAGCAGCTGTTGTTGCCTTTCAGAACTTCATGTCTTAGGTTCTTGTCTCTTGTCCTGGGCCTGCCCTGACAAACATTCTCCAGGGTGGACATTATGGGTGGGTAGAAGAGCAAATGGCTGTAGAAGAGTTGCTATACTTTGCACGTGCTTTTTTGCTAATTACTAAATTAGCATATGGGATGGGCTGTGACACTATAAGGAAATTATTTCCATAAAAGAAATGTGCACGTGCAGATTGCACCCTGTTCTGTAAAACAGAGCAAATTTAGAGGAAAAATAACGTTGACTTTTGACACTTACAGTAGTATTTTGTGAGCATTGGGATAGCCACAGAAGTAAGCAGGAGTTGCTTGCTTGACCCTTGACTGGAAGTGAGAGAAGCTCAACAGGGACAGCTGTAGTTCTGCCCTCAGTCATGCAGCCAATGCAGCTTTGGTGTTGCAGGTATTTTAATAGTAATTAGAATTACTGTCCCTCTGTGAACATGGTAATGGTGAAAGGTTTGGAAAGGGAAATGCAGTATTTGTTTTCACATGGGAAAGTGAATGAAACAGCCACAGTTTGTAACTGGTAGCTTCTCTCTTGCAAGACCAGCTTCTTCAGAGGTGATGCTCTGAGCTGGTGTCACTGCCGTGTCATGCAGTGCATACATCCAGGTTAATGTTCCCGACAGAAATGTGTTCATTTGAAGTGATATGCAGTTCAGAGATACCCTGTAATCTGCAATTTGAGAGCTCAAGCTCACCACAGATCTCAAAAATTTTAATTCAGTGTGTGTAATTTGTTTGACTTAATTTGAAAATACAAACTTCTAGTGTTGTGCTCAAACTGGAAAATAGTGGTACCTACTAAAGCAAAATACTTTTTGTGGAAAGTATGTCACCTCTCTGCCATTCCTAGCAGCAGAAGGGCCAGACCATAAACTAGATAAGGTAAATGCTAGTTATAATGTTTAACAAACTACTGGAAAGTGCCTGTGGTAGTAAACTTGGCTTAAGAATATGACTCAACAGAGAAAGCAAAGTTTGTTTTTTTTCTTGCAAGTGGGAAACTCATCAAACACAGTATTTGTTTTAAGTTATTTTCCTCTATCTAGTTGTTCCTGTTTAGGTGGTAGAAAGACAGATTGAAAACACAGTGAAGTAAAGATGAAAGTTGGGAACCTACCAGAACTTCTGAACTGAAATTCTGTGTCCTGCCATTTCCTGGAATAAAGCTATAAACAAAGTGTGGTGTTCTGAGTCCATTTCAGGTACTGGATACTGCCATCCAAAGGAAGGTTTAATTTGGCTCCCACATATGTTAGTCACAATTCCATGTAGAAGAAATACACAGCTGCTTGTCATTGAATACAGTTATATACTTTCTAACTTAAGAGCTAGACAGAAATATTCTTTATATGGCAATTAAAATAAAGTTTAAAAAGGAGGTGAGTAGAGAAGGAGAAACATAAGGTTTTTTTACAGGAAGTACTATAGTCTTATCTAAGTTATATGTCTGCATAGCATTAAAAGAGTTATGAAGTAGAAGAACTGAGTGAAATCCCTAATATTCTCATTAGATCTTTCATGGCATGCTCCTAGGGTAGAGTATTCTATTTAAGGCAGGTAAAATAAACTCAGTGACAATGAAAACTTCTGTTGTGATTGAAAAGGGTAAAAGCCAGTGGCACTAACAAGCAGTATGCACTCTGGCTGTTTTCCCTGGAGAGTTCTGGTAGAGAAATGAAGACCTGAGTCATCCTGGGAAGTGGGGACAATATTAAATTCTAGTTATGGAAGAAACGCACTTCTGTTTTAGCAATTGGGACCAAGTTCTAGCTTAATGAACTGTAAATAATGAAAACCATAACACCTATTCTTAGAAAAAAGAAATTTCAAATGTGGATTTCTCAATCCATTGTGTTCCAGGAAAAAAAAAATTAAAATTAAAGGGCAAAGTTACTGAAATTGAATTCTTTGATATGTGCCGTATCTATTGATCGTTCAGCTCTATTCACTTCAATGAACTATTAATGGAGCAGCTTTAAGATAGGTCTGTTAATAAGATTAAAATATTAAGGTAAACCCAGTCAGCTACTTGTGAACAAACTTCAGTTATGCTTTGACTTTGGAAACACATGTTTGGAATCATTCTTGTAGTTTACAAGAATAATTATGAATCCTTTACTCACAACTCAATATTCCTCCTTTCCCTTCCCCTTGTAATTGTGTTCACTGTAATCACAATAAGTGCTTTTGTAGACTTCACGAATAATGGGTTGCAAGGTAATGGGTTGCAAAAGCAGTGCCAGCCTGAAAATTTGCTGCTTTGGATACTTTCTAAATGGCTTTTGCATTCTTCAGAGCTGCATTGTTCCTTTATTTGTAAGGCTTAAGTGAATGCTGAGTGTATATGGAGAATAAATGTGTGCAAGTAAAAACAACTTAAAAGGATATAAACACAGCCTATAATACAAGGGTGTAAAAGAAAGCAAGAGAACATAAAATAATATATTCCAGTCTGGAAGGATTTGCCTTTTTAACTGTAAGATCACATTTACTGTAGGGAGTGAAGTGGTAAAATTCAAGCAGTTGAAACTGAACACAGTTCTGTTTTTTGTTGACTTGGCATTACCACGAGCCTGTTTAACTTCTAAAATAATTCAAGGGGTCGTACATATCTTTACTTTTAAAGGACAGACATGAATTACAGGCTGTCAGCTTCCATGTGATAGTGGCTTCTGAAGTCCTCATTCCTAAATGAAGAAGTGAACAATAACTTTCATCTTGTATTTATCCATATGAAGATCTTGTTTGTTGTTTTGTTTAAGATGAAATGTTCACTTAACAAGCAACCTGTGTAAGGAAGAGGCTACTTGCAAGTATGAAGGCAGTCCTTTTAGCTGGTCAAATGGTCTCTAGCTTTATAGTGTGTTCTGTGAAGTGTTAGTTTACTTACAGCCTGTAACTAAACCAATTTTTCAAATATTTTATAGGACACAAATCAACTGACGTTTTTTATATCTTTCAAAATGACAACAACAAAAAAGACGTCAAAGCAAATCAGAAGTTAGAAATCAGCATATTTAGATTTGCACAAGCATGCCAGGAGGGAATAGATACTTTTTTTTTTTTTCTAACTGAGGGTGTGCCATCCACACATCTGTTGACAAAGAATAGATTTCCTTAACATTTCTTAGAAAATAAAAAATCCTTTTTATCTTCAGGTTAATGAAGAAAACCGTAAGGAAGCACACTCCATGTAGCTTATTTCCTAATACAAAAATAAGAACAAACAGCTATATGTTCAGGAAGTAGACTCCTCTATGTTGACCTGTCATAATAATGTACTTTTTCTCAAGTATAGTTTCTTGTGCTGTCATTGTAATCTAAATTATCGTTATCCAATCCCCTTCAGGAGCTGGTGGCTGGTCCCCTCTGGACTCAAACGAGCAGCAGTGGTTCCAGGTTGATCTGGGAGACAGAGTGGAGATTGTCGCGGTTGCTACCCAGGGCAGGTACGGGAGCTCGGACTGGGTAACCAGCTACTCACTGATGTTCAGTGACACCGGCCGCAACTGGAAACAGTACAGACAAGATGACACCATCTGGGTAGGTCTGAACTGTGGGTGCCTTTGGTCCTAGATCTTTCTGGTTCAGACTCATTTTGGCATTTGGAGAAGTGGCTTTGATTTCAGATCAGAGGATGTGCTGTAGTAGTGAGAAAGCAGACATGCGTGACTCCAAAGGGTGTTGTGATCTACAAGGGTTGTGTCACTGACTGTGTAATACGCATTTAGGCCCTCAGGATGAAAATGTTTTATCAGATTATAAGGATGCTCAGGGCACTCAAAATGACCTGCATGCTTTTGTGCCTGATTGGCTTCAATTCAGGCACACCAGGGCATATGGGGCTAGTCACCAATGTACTTCCTCAAGGAAATACAGACATGAACTCTGCTCTAGCCAGCAAATTGCAGGAGAGACAACAGAGCTCATGCTGGGTGAAGTGGGTGGTAAATAGCTCCTCAGCTGGAGAAGGCTGGGGGTGCAGTGTCAGTTGTGGGATGATTTAGCATATACACTAAAAAGCACTCAAGGCTTTATTTAAAATTTTAATACAGGCTTGATGCTTGCTGTGCCACAAGTTCAATGTGTGGCCATGGCAGGTGCTGTTGGTAGGACTGCGTGTAGTAGCAATGCCACCTTGGGTTCTCTTCATATGGAAAATGTGAATTGTTAATGAATGGTTGCATCTTCTCCGTACTATATTTTCTAGTTCTGAGGATCAGTAGCCCTGATAGCATTACAGTACATGGTAGTAAATGAAACACCTTCTTCATGCGAATAAAGGGAACATTTAAGGGTAAACAATTAGACATTTTGTCTTTTTTTTTTTTTGTTAACACTGTGTAAATGCTTACTTCTATAACATAGTGTCTGTGAACACAGCTGTGGTGCAGAAGGAAGAGGGAAGGAGGGATGCTTAATTTATTCCAGAGCATGTGGCAGGCAGCGGAGGGAGGTTAACTTCAATAGTTTTAATATCCATTGCATTGCCACTTTGTTTTATCATGGTTTGATTTATGGAAAGCTAATTAAATCCTTCTTCCTTTAGAAAGGAAACTTTGGCCCAAAGATAGTAATAAAGTTGTCAAGTGTGGTTCAGCTTCACTTGTAACTTGAAAGTTACATTAAGTTGGCTTTGCTCCAGATTTTTTTTTTTTTAATGTTTGAAAACAGAGGAAATGGATTCTGAACAGAATGTAGTGATAATTTAATCTGGCTCTTAACTTCCACCTTTGAGACTTGGAAATCCAGATCTGAGATATTTTTACAGACTTGGTGTCATTAAGTGCTTCCTTCCTTGAAAATATTATATGCCTTTTTAGGATTTTATATTAAGACAAAATAGTTTTTGTTGTATGTCTAACTTTTCAGCCCTTTCCTTTTTGGAAAACCTTGAGCTTCTATTTTCTTTTGTAAACTTTTCTTCTTAAAGAGAAACTTGACAAAACATAAAATTTACCATAGCAAATCTTCATGCCCTAAGGATCCAATCTGGTGAGTTTCTGATTGAGCATGAGAATAAGAACAAGCCCAGCAGGCATTTAACAGTGAATTAGGATTTATGAAGAAACTCAACTCTCTTGTTCTATGAAGTGATCAGGCATGAAGGTGGTTCAGAGCAGACCCTGACATAAGTTCTAAAGCTTCAGTAGATCTGGAAGCTTTCTTTCTGGAGGGGTGATCTTAGTGTTCTTTTCTAATGGAAATTGTTGTAGGCTACAGAGGACATTTTTGTATATAATTGAGGAAAAATGAAATAGAATTTGGATATGGAAAAGGTAACACTGGGGGAAGGATTTGGATATTCTTCCCCTCATATTACTTTCTGCAAGCCATTCTGACTTTCTAAGCTAGTAATGTAATTCCAGTCCAGAAGAATGATTTGTTCTACATCCCCAGGCAGAGAGCTTGAAGGGATTGTTTGGCTGCATTGCTGAACTTTGCTGTTGGAAGTACCTGATGGTGTCAATCCCAACTGGGCTCATCTGATGTTTCATTAGACTCCATAGCCCACTTTGACAGTCAAGTCTCATTAACACCTAGAAGCTTGTACAGCTACCTAAGGAATTAATGAAGATCAGGAATTCCTTCTGTACAATTTTTATTCTAACTAAAAAGAAAGTTGATTATTTTTCCTGGCACTTTTTGGATTTGTTTCACTGAATTAAATTAGATCTTGAGAGCAATTTAGAGCACAAAGGCAAAAGCTAAAGAGACTTTCAGAACCATATATAGAATTATAAATTAAAATTTTGCAGTGTTTCTGTTTTAATGACAATTCTTTTCTGAGGGGTATTTTGTTGTTGGTTTTTTTTGTTTGTTTTGTTTTTCTAAGAGGAAAAATAGAAGCATGCTGTCCAGCCACAGGCTTAAGGCTTTTCTGTGAAAGTCAGACCCCTGGATGAAATGAGGACAAGCACTCCATGGTGCTAAACATGTGGACTGTTAAATAGCTGTAAGGGAGGTTCTGCATTGCACACCTCTTGGAAGGAACTGTTGCCCTTGACTTAAGGGAGGGCAGTGGAGTGGACCATTTCACAGGGAAAGGAAAACAGCTCCCCAGGGTAGCCTCAGCTGTCGCAATCTGTGACAGTGTACACTGTACCAATCTGTCACAAAATTGGTAGTTTCTGCCTTATGAATTTGTATATCTTTTTTTTTTTTTGTGGGGGGGACAGGATGGGAGGGGATGTGGTCGTCTGTCAAAGCAAGATTCAAGGTAGGAGTCTCCTACATCAGGACGAGGTGGCAAGTTACCAGATTACCTCTCATTTGCAGGGTGTGGAGGTTTTAAAATCTAGATTACTGTAGAAAATATGCCATCTCAGAATTCTCAGATGGTTGGGTGGGAAACGCATCCCTGCTGCAGGCTTCAATTTTGAAGATTTTTTTTCTCTGCCCTTAGGATAGGGATTTAGTACTCCCTGTGTCCTTCAGGCATTTGAGCTTTTAGGATTTCCTTTTTAAATGTTTGTGTAGCTGAAAGCACTATATGTTTACCTACTTTATTGCTTTCTGATTCACAATCTGTCACAAAATTGGTAGTTTCTGCCTTATGAATTTGTATATGTTTTGTTTTTTTTTTTTTGTGGGGGGGACAGGATGGGAGAATATGTGGTCGTCTGTCAAAGCAAGATTCAAGGTAGGAGTCTCCTACATCAGGACGAGGTGGCAAGTTACCAGATTACCTCTCATTTGCAGGGTGTGGAGGTTTTAAAATCTAGATTACTGTAGAAAATATGCCATCTCAGAATTCTCAGATGGTTGGGTGGGAAACGCATCCCTGCTGCAGGCTTCAATTTTGAAGATTTTTTTTCTCTGCCCTTAGGATAGGGATTTAGTACTCCCTGTGTCCTTCAGGCATTTGAGCTTTTAGGATTTCCTTTTTAAATGTTTGTGTAGCTGAAAGCACTATATGTTTACCTACTTTATTGCTTTCTGATTCAGAAAGCTGAGCTGGTCCTAGCAAGAATTGGTCAACACTGACTCATAGCTCAGATGGGGTGGTAGAATCTAAATAATTGCCTGGAGATCACTGGATGACATCTGCTGTATCAATATAAAATACTGATATGCACTGAACCTGTCAGGTTCACTGATACAGCTTCTACTTCAGTAAAACTAGATGGAAGCTTGTACTTCGCTCTGTGGATATCACTAATTATTTCACTGTTTTTTGCTGGCAGCTTTTATCACTCATTAACAGCTGTTAAAAGGGCAAAATATATACTAATGTGAGAGGCCTAGATAAGACTATTTGATTTTGTTTGTTTGTTTTCTGAAGGCCATATAACTGTATGGAGAACCATTTGAATAAAGGTATACTGAATTGCTAAAAAGAATAATGTTAGGAGTACCAGGTTTCAAGATAAGCATTTGATTTCAGTAGAAATTTAAGGTTGTGCTTGGTTTTAATTTGTTTGCATTCCAGCAAAGGAAAACCAAGGTTTTGAAGTTTCTTCTTCAATATTTCTCTTACTCTAAAACTCACAGAAAACTTGCAACTCTATTCAAATCAAGTCAAGTTTGAACTGCAATTCCTCCCAGCATGTTTTCATGACCTAGAGGCAAAGTGAGGGGTGTTTTCAATTGGCTGCACCACTGTGCTCTCTTGGAGGGGGCTCTGTTGCCACAGCCTTCCCTTGTTCTGTATCATGGACCATCGGCCACATTTAGTGGGGATGGCAGGAAGGTAGTAGCTCTTCTCATAATCCCTAAGTCTGTCCAGATGTAACTTTTCCTAATCATTTCTTCACAAACGTCATATGCTCCATATTGCAAGTGGTGCTGCTGAGGAGTTTGTTTCCAGCCATCTGGGTATAGGTTTTGTCCACCCGTGTGGCAGATGTGTCCTTTAGTGCATCAGAGGCCTGGGTACATAAATTCTTGATTGGGCTGCTGATAAGACAGACATTTGCACACCGGTGTCTGTGACATAGCCCTAGTAAAAATCCCTTTCTCCTTACAGAGATTACAAGGCTTATTATCCTCCTCTCACTGCGTGCATGCAGCTCCCATCAACTTCACCCTTAATGAGCGCTGCAGAGACAGATCGCGAGGAGAATCAGAAAACCTCTTACATTTTCACTCAGCCCGTGTTTATGATGTTAGTAAATTCTGCAGCTGGAGTTGAAGACAAGACAGATTAGCCATTTAAAACCAATTTTCCAACCCCATTTGTATTTAAATAATCTTGTTACAAAAGGACTCTGTGGTTCAGAGCAAACTAGACTTATAATTATATTTTCAATACGGATAAATCAGCTGTGTGTGGACACACTAGCTATTGATTGGGAGACATAAAACATAAATCTTATGGCTTGTAACAAGTGAAAGATTTTTCAGTGTTTTTAAGTGTTGAATAATTCAAAATTTACTTTACCTGAATACTTGCCACAGCTTGAATCAGTCTAAATCGTATATATTACTGGGACAAAACTGAGGGCTGTGATACAGTGCTATTTCATATTTCTAAATAGCAATTTAATGCTGTCTGTATTGAGAAAACCTTTACACAGCTGAAAAACAATTATACAGGAAGACACAGAGGAAACGGGATGGAGCAAGCATAGATGTATATGAGAAAAGGAGAGAAAAAAAGATTTATGCTGTTTAGACAAAGTTTTGAAAGGAGAAGGGAAAGTTGTAGAATTGAAGATAAAGGGGAACTGTTCTAACAGTGGCAAAGAAGGCTCTTATTTTAGAACAGTCAATCTCTGGAGGAAGGCAATGAAAGGGAAAAATTCATAGAAAGGAGATAGTTCATACTCTGCAAACACATGCATATGCTTGCACATATTAATCAGATGTTTGGAGTTGACTGGTAGCTGGTGAAGCTTCTTACCCCTCTGTTGTCAATCGCGCAAGGAAGGCAGAAGGTAACTTTGGGTGGAAGGGGGACTTTGAACCCTAATCCCAAAACTGGATCCCAAGATAGGAAGTGCATCTCTGGTGTTGGACCATGACCTGGGTCATGTGAGGTACAGACCAGAGCTTCTCCCATGGAGAAGTGCCACTGTTAGTCCCATGCCTTGTAGATGTGAGGGTGATTGGTAGGGGCTGGGGAGTTGGCAGGAGGCTGAGGATGCATCAGAAATTTGTAGTTCTCAGGGAAGCCAGAAAAGTGTTTAATAGAAGTGATAAAGATCCCTGGCATTCCCTTTCCTCAGGAAAACTCTTGCTTACATGTGTGAGCTTTTGCTTGGATTAGAGGAAGATTTTCTGCTTGTCTTGTTACAATGCTTCCTGCTGTACTAGTATTCAGATATATTTGATGTCCTCTATGCACACTAATTATTGCCAGGCAAATAGATGTTAATGAGTTAGTATCTATGGATTATTGTTTTTTCCATCACTTTTGCTCCAAGAAGCAAAAAAGGAAAAAAAAAGCCAGTTGCTGTTTTCAAGTAGGAATGAAGGAACCAATTCAGTCTTGCTGCAGGGAAGCAAGGCTTTTCAGAGGTTTTAATCACTTTTCCTGTAAGAGCTATGTTATTACAGGATTTGAAGGGGCAACCATTACCCATTTGTTGTATTTAGGACTGTTTGGATTGAAGACTGCCTGATTCTGACATGCTGTTTGGATGTTACTGATTTGTTTCCAGTTCTGTTTTAGCTCACTGAGCTGGCTGCAAATGTGGCCTCTTGAGCATGTTCTCAGGAAATCTGTCTTTCTTGATACTTGCCAGGGCAGTTCTTCCACTGAAAGGATAATTCAAAGTGTCAGTATATCTGGTTTTGTTAAATGCACTCTGTATGAATTTATGCCTGAAAAAATGGATATACTTAGATTGCAAATTACCCTTTAGTGTTCAGATACTTAAGTTAGCCTTAAGCTAACTTAATTTTGTATGAATTCTGTGACCTTACAATGTGCTTTTATAGTTGGTTAACTGTAAAGTGATATTAAGGTGGAGTCCAGAGAATTTAATGCTGATATTAACATGATATCCATCAGTAATGTCCTCAGTAATTCTCTGTGCTTAGTATTTGGCAGCAGTTCACCCTGACCCAGGAAACTGCTATAAGCATGGTTGTTTGCAGCCTGTGCCATCATCACTGACCTCCCAGTCTTATTCTTTTGCAAATTGCCTGAAATTTTCCTCTTCTGGAACCATTCAGCATAGGAAATATTTCTTGGTTTCTGATTCCTACATTCCAGATCTTCTATACGATCTTGTGTTTCCATTGCTTCGTGTCACCCATAGGGACAATAGATTATGACTCCACAAAGTTGGCCGTAACAGGTAGGAGTGTAAAGGATGGTTGGCACAGTTCTGGCAGTTGAATTCTGGCCCTAAATCATGTGTCCTCTTAACCATTTCCAATGGATTTGTCAGTCACAGCCAGAAAAGTATTGTTTTCCCTTCTAAGCATCTATTAAGAAAGTAAATGTTCGAGGCAGCACATGAAGATGTCTAATGTGGAAAATAGTGGACATTTTCTCTCAAATGGGGCATTGTAGCCAGCAATTCTTTTATATCAGTAGACTAAGTTTCATTATTCTTGTTTACTAATTGTGTTCTATGGTATGTGAAACTATAAATAGGTGCTCTTACAAACTATAAATAAATCTGGAACAAATAGTGCTTTAATTCATTTGTAGTTTCACCTCTGGTGAGCAAATTACCATTTGCAAATGGACTAAAATAAGAAAGCAGCATAGAGCAAAGAACAAATGCTAAAGCTGTTTTGCAAAAGGAAAATGCATCATTAATTTGTTCGTGGCAAACAATTTACAAAGATTAGCCAAATAAAGTCCCAGGGATAAGCACTAAAACTGATCCACCCACAGCTGAAAACCATTCTGAAGCAATAACAGTTCGATTGACTGCAGTGCTGCAGAGAAGAAGTTACCTGGCTCCTCAAATTGCTTCCACAGCTATAGATACTTAACTAAGACAGACCATTTACAGAACACAATATGCAAATATTTTTCCTCTACAGTTTCCAAGTGAAGCCAATGCAAATTTTCATAGTCCTTCTGGGTCATACTCGACAGGATTGAGTGGCTTCTTGGGTTGGTAATGAGATATGGAGCTTTTATCGTCTCAAAACCCCGTTCAAATGGAATGATTCTAACACAAACAGCTCATTTGTGTTGTGTGCTGCTAAGTGTCTTGGTAGCAGCCAGGTCAGTGGCTAAATGGACAAGGAAAAACACTTGACATGCTTTGGTGTTGTTTGTGCAGGTTCCTTACTGGGAGGCTGATGGGATCTCTTAAAGCATTTGCTCATGGAGTACCTGGAGACAGGAAGATGCACATATAAAAAACCCCAACAAACAAAAAACAAAGTCAAACCCTTATTAGCCAGCACTATAGATAGCTTCCAGAACCTCAGGCCTTAGTGAGTTTCTTTGCAGTTTTTTCTATATTTAGCCTGAGAATGGCTCTAGTTGTCTTAGGATGCAATTCTTTGGGGCAACTGCCAAGAAGAGTGCTCCTTGTGTGCTATCATGTTGTTATGCTGCTGGAAAGTGTGTAATTTCTACTAATTTGCTCTTTGATTAAACCCAATAAATAGGTTATTGACTCTACTGGTTTGACTTGGCATGTTCAGGTCTTCAGTAATTACTGTAAGGTTGTACCTATTTTGCTTTGAGTCCTTTCTGAACTTTGGATTATTCCTGTGGCGAGGAGCTCCTGAACAGAGAAGTAGAAATGTATTGTTTGTGGCTACTGGAATTGGCAAATAACAAGACAATGCAAGGTATAAGCCACCTCAAACAACTCTAGGACTGGAATATTGTTAAGATATTAAACATTTTGGTGAGCAAAAGGAGCATAATGTCTTACAGTCACCAGGTTTAGTGATAAGCCATGTTAGTAAACCTTGGAAGGAGAAGGGAGAAAGGAGAGAACTGCGTTGATATCTCAAATGGGAGATGAGGAGAGATAGAGGTAGAAAGCTATAGGTAATGACCATATCTTCAATACCTAATATGGAAATAAAGACCTTTTTCATTACATCTTCAGTCAGCATCAGCTGAAACCAAAGATCTCTTATTTCTGCTTATCCTCTTCTTGTGTCCTTGTTTAGCAGGTTAGTTTACCACTTTGAGTTAATATACTTCGTATTTCCTACTACTAGACACCCATCACCTGCCAAGATGCCCCTACAAACCACTTCTGAGATACTTTCTTGGAAAAGGGTTGTGTGCACGGAAACTTCAACAGTAAAACTGAATCTTTGCACAGCAGCAATGTAGGGGTGGGAAGAAGGAAAATCGGGCTTCATACAAGGGCCTGAGTGTTTTAAAGGGAGGACCCTGATGTATAATACCTGTATTTTCTTAAGCTATTTTCAAAGTTCCCACGTTCTGTAAGTCTCTTCAGTTATGTGGATGTCCTGTTGCTTTCCTCCTTTATGTTCTGATTTGGCAGCCTTTTGCTGTTGCTGGAGTCCTTAGTCTTCAGAGATCCCAAAACCATAAGGATAAAGAAATATACTGGTTAAAAGTCTTCCTTGGATAAACACAACAGACCAATTACTTTTTTAAACTTTTTCTACTGAACTGACACATAAAATAGAAACTTTTACTTCTGCTTAACTGAGGTGACCTTGTTGTATATTTTAAAAAAAAGTTATAAACTTTTATGAACATTTTTGTATATGTTCATATACAAAAATCCACCCAGTTAGATTTGTCTGGTCAGTAGTATTTTCTTGCCTTTGTGCTAATCCAGAAGTTCTGTAGTGACAAACTTTGTAATATTGTAAATTCACTTTTTGTAGATTTCCCTCCATCCTAATCCCCCGGTAATTCCAGCATAATATGGATTTATTTTTCAGAGGCTGAAAAAAAGGATTTTTTAAATTATTTTTTTTTTACCTTGTGGAAAGAACTTTAAAACTATTTGTTTTCATTCTGATTAAGAGGTTTTATCAGTTGTTTTTTTTTATAGCTATGAGTGCCTGTACTGGAATATTCCAAATCTGGAAACACTGTTTCTCTTATGCTTAAAATGGGTAAAATCAAAATACTTAACACATTTTATTAGATACGTTGCCTAATTAAGAAACAATGAGATTAATGGTATTTTTTAAAAAACAAATACAAGTATTATTCATGGTAGGGAGTACCTCTTTTAATACATCACCTTTCCAAATGTATGTTGTATATTTTGTTCTTTCAGTGGCTTCCAAGTTTTAATTTATGAGAGTTTTAAAAACACTTATGTAATCAGTAAGTCTTGAAAGTCTTACCATTTTTACTTTTGATTCACAAAGCTGTTTCTTAAGGGAATGGAGAAGAATAGAAATCCTTAGGAGATCTCTTGAGGTACAGAAAAATTAAGAACAAAGACTGGCATCTGCAGAATAAATAAGCCTATCCATCTTCCTTTGAAATTTAACTTCACTGTGAAACTTCTGAAGATGTGTCTGACACTTTTGGGGAGCTGTATACACCTATTCTGCAGAATTCAGCTTATGTTTGTGGAGTTAGTAATCAAAGATAAAGTGTGAGCAAACCAAGATAGAGAGTAAATTCTGAAGTAGTGTTACTTGAAGAACTTTCATCCTTCAGGGAATAAGTCTTTGTGACCGAGGGATAGAAATGCCTTCCTGGAGAAATGATAAAATGGCTTGAGGAGAGATGAGATTCTTCTCTAATAAAAACTAGTCAAGCTGTTGTACTCAGGAGACACTTAATGTGAGTCACTTATTTTTATTTTAAATGTGTACTCCCATATGAGTGAAAAGAATGGACAAATTGTCTCTGGAGAGGATACTTGCTTTCCTGAGATGAGGTTTAGTAGACTTTGGAGAATTTATATGGAAAGACTGACTGGAGTTTTTCATGTTTAGGTTCAACTCTCAAAAATAATGATTTCATTTACAATAGCTTTCATTTGGAAATTAGATCTAGCCATTTAAAATACATGTCATGGTTGCCTCAGGAGGGTCTATGTCTTGATAGAAAGTCATGAAAACATCCAAACTTGTACTGTTTAATTTAAGAAAGCTGCCTCAAAAGAACTTTACATCTTCCATAAGGGAATGATTTTAAAGAATAAAGCAATGCTGGCAATGCTTGGCAATTCTAAATAATCTCCTTCAGTAAATCTCCACAAATCCAAGAGGTGAAGGTCATTTTGGCACTGGGATGATTTTGGCTGTGTTATAGTTTAAGAGGGGTGCAGGCTATTTTAATGGTATAAATATGAGGACCTAGAGAGAGAGCTTTGTTTAGTACCCCGAGGGATCCAGAGAGCAGGACAGTCTGTGTTCCCTCACATTTTCTGCCATACCCTATAAAAGCCAGGTGAGCAGGGAAGTCTACCCCTTTCCTTCATGCCTTCCAGCAGGTGTCCTGGAGAGAGACTCAAGCTTGTTATCTTTAGCTTGCCACATGCTCTGCAGGATCCTGCTCCCTGAGTGCTGGCAAGAGCCCTGGACACTTTTCCCTAGTCAGCTCTGCCACAAGGGACTTTTGGACACTTATATCAGTGACCAGCTTCTGGGTGGGCTGCTGAATTTTCTTGTA
>NW_009952974.1:4468998-4483813 GCF_000747805.2 Chaetura pelagica
CAGGAATGCAAAAAGTGTCTTCACAACTTGTACTCATGCTGTTTCTGCTCTCTCTTCCCCCCCTCCTTTTTTTTTTCTCTTCTTTCTCTGTTTTTCTATTAACAAGTTGTCTGTCCAATTGGACATAACACTGATTTTGTTTTTATTTGAGTATATATTATAAATTACATATTATAGATATCACATAAAATTACATATGATATTATAGATATAGTAGATTATATATTATTTATATATTAAATATATGTATAGAGAGTGTATATTATAGTGAAGAGGATAGCAAAGATTAAAACCTAGATAGCCTTTACTTTCCCATGTACTTCAGAGGGATGCTTAATTTCTTTGTACAAATAATAAAGTGGAAAACAACCTAAAGATAGTTGCTTAGGTTTTGGAAGTTCTCAGTATCTCCTTTTTAGCAGGGCCACTTTTCATTACTCCACTTAACACAAGCAGTAACTGCCTTTGAACAATGCTTTCTAAAATCTTGGAGGTTATTTAGGTACAAGTAACTACTCATCTGAATGAGGATTGTAGTCTGTGTTCTGGCAAACATATGGGCACTTAACTTTTGCATTTACATTTGCAGAATGAGCCATGAAGCATAACAATTTAGAAATGAGGGAATCTGAAATGTTGGTTCCAAATACATCTATAATAAAATTTCCAGTGGTTCCAGGATTTCATCCCACACCTGTAATTAGGCACTGAATTTAACAGATTGTAGAATAGGGGCTGTACAATTATATAGTTGCTGAACTTGAAAGTTTTCTCATTTGCTGTGAAGTTTGTTGTTTTTTTCTTTCCTGGAAAACTGTTACACAGTCTATTTAATCATCTTGAGGTGCTTTCTTTTGTCTACATCTGGCTGGCCAGAGTAATTAGAAGCAAATGCATATTTCAAGTCTGATTTTTAAAAGTTCCAGCAGAATGAAACAAGGCCTTGATTTCTCACTATCTGTGAGAACACCTAACTGTGTTTCTTCTCTTCCTTCTGCTAAGCTAGAGGTCAACTTTTAAATGCTTAGCCTTATTATTTGAAGGCTTATAATGTTACCTGTGTTTACAATCCATGCACATTATTTCATTATAGCCTTGTAAAATATGTGTGCTATTTCAGCCTGAGAAATATGTGCATACATCATTCTAAAGGTTAACAGAAATGGATTCTGCAAGGAATAATCTTATGAAATTACAGATTCATGGATATTTAAGGCAGATTTGAAGAATTATTAATTACAATGTGCAGAGCAGTTGTATGTGTGTAAAAATAAATTCATAAGATGGTAGAGAAGCAAGACTGAGAGGGAAGGCAGAGTTTCAGGTGGCACTCATCCAGCCATATCTGCAAGAATGGAATGATGATTGCTTATAATTACTGTGATGAAAATAACGATGATTCTGCTGCCATGTTTTTCCCATAGACTTGGGAGTATAGGTAATTATGCAATGATCAGTTGATTCTGCATATTCACAAATTTAGCTATTTATCATAATTGGTTTAGTCCCTTGGACTTAGTCCAGACTCTTATTTCATACAGTTGGTTGTAAAAGGGAAGTGGAAGGAAGCAAATTTCCTGTAGCTGCATATACCAAATCTTTACTAACAGCATTCTTATTATCAGTGGTAATGGTTGCTTATTCTTCCAGGTTTAAAAAAGCAACAAACAACAACAAAACAAATCCTCACACAGGAGAATCTACATTTCCTCTTTGGAGATGCTTTCAGTGGGTATCTAAAAATAAGCCTGTTTATACTTCAGAGCACCCCTTTTCTGTATTTCATCTGCGTAAAAGCTGGATGCTCAGTGATCAAATTGGACTGAATTTGGGGGCTCCAGGTTTTGTTTGGTTCTAAGCCCAAAAAAGACTTTTCCTGGTGGTCCCCCAACCAGTATTGTCACTCAAGGAAAACTTGCTGGTTTCATGGCCTCCAAAGCCCTTGCTAATTA
This sequence comes from Chaetura pelagica, assembly GCF_000747805.2. NCBI lineage: Eukaryota > Metazoa > Chordata > Aves > Apodiformes > Apodidae > Chaetura > Chaetura pelagica. Next base: position 4,470,951 of record NW_009952974.1, read on the forward strand.
TAAATCCATTTTATCCTGTACTGTGTTTTTGATAGTTTTGTAGCAGCCAGAAGATATTTTCTCTGAACCCCTCCACCCTTCCCCAAAAGACTCCCAAATTGAAAATGTCTTTGGTTTTGAGGTGTGAAAAGAAAGGTATGATAAAGGGGAATTGATGGATATCCAGGTACATAGCCAAATTCTTGGATAATACCACAGAATTGCACATTAGGTTGTATACTGATTTTCCTGCTGTTTTGTGTAACATTACAAAGTAACTGTAACCTTCTTGCTGCCTTCTAGGGACTCTTACACACCCAGGCACAAACTTAATGCATCAACTTGCCCCAGAGGGTTTCTTTCAGCAGCAGCAGGCACAGTGATAAAATTTCACAGCACCATAGTAGCAGCCCTAGCAACCCTAGTCAGTGAGCTGTGGCCTGTCTTTATCAATTTGTCTTAAATCCCCTAATTAGTCAAGTTTCTTTATCATATATTAATCACTACCTTCCTGGCCCAATTACACCTGCTAGCTTGAGGCATGTGGTTATATAAAGGGGTTCTCTGTACTTCAGATTTGGCAAATAGGCTTAGGTTTTCCCCTGTGCTGACTAAAGGCTGAAATTCCAGCCTTCCTATCACTCAAATCATGAACTTTTTTCATCTCTATGGAGCCATATACTTCCTGCCAACTTAGGCCATTTTCCTAGGTCTTGGTATGCCTTGGACCTTCTCCTGGGATGAAAGCACACCTGATCAACACCAAATGCCTCATCTCCTAAGGTTTTCCCACGGTAAGGGGACAGAGCTGCATTCAGGTCCTCTGTTTTTCTGGTCTTCTGGCTCAGTGAGTCAGAATGAGATGGCTCCTTTACTAGTAGTAAACAATGGGAGCAATGATTGCTCTGTAGTGAGGCTTCCTCCAGATGAGATGCAGAGCTGAACACTGGTCCTTCACTTCCAAATGAGCACAGGTGTTTAATCCACAAGTTTCCTTGTTATGTCACATTCTTCTGGCCACTTCCATTTGTAATGCCACTAAAGGCACTGCTAGCATTGGAGAACACTGAGTGTTTAGTTGGTCCACCTTCAGTAGATCCAATGTCAGCCAGTGGTAAAATATCTGACTGCTTAGACTTGCAAGTCTGAGCATCCAGAGGAACAGAGCTATAGGAAACTGGGTAACCTTCCTGTCAAATTGTCACAGTTTAGGCTACTCCTAGGTCAACCAAATGCTTTGCTGAGAGGTTTAGAATCACAGTTTTGAATTTCAAAGACTTAAATTAGCTCAAGTAATTTTGTGAGTCTTTAGATGAATCTAGTTTATGGTTACATACATTTTGGGACAGGAGCAGGAAGGACTCTGTTCCATCATGAAGGAATTGTAATGAAACGGCAGCAGACTCAGGCAGATCAATATCGCTCTTCTGTGCAATTTTTAAAAACCAAAGTTGCAGCAGAAAAGCATGTTATTGCAGTGCTACTTAACTCATCTAGTAAGAGGCTGTGTTGATTGATATTGTCATAAATAACAAACTGCTTCATCTGTGCTTTCTCACTGCCCTATCCCATTAGGCATACAGGTTAAGACAAAATAGCTACAGCCCTTCTGAGCCTCAGGCTAACAAGCCTTATTGATTGCACTTGTCAGGAGTAATCTAAAGCTAAAAGATAGCAACCTGTAGGATTTGTCTGTAGCTATTGTAGGCCAGGTTTGAACCCACCATATTTTCTATGTGGGAAGTGCCTGTAGAAGCTATGCTAATGTGTAGGCTGCTGACATGCTTTACTGGAAGCCAAGCACAAACAGAAGACTCATGTTCTTGAGCAGTGATTGGCAAAATCAATCTTTAATTAGGCTGCAGATATTCAAGGCCACTTCTAAACCTGAGCCTTTTCTTGATCCCCTTTAATTATGTATTCAGATCAAAATGACATCCTGAGCTATTATCCTGCTTGTTAAACCCACTCAGTCACTTGTTGTCTGAGTAAATGCAGCTACGTTTTACTAAGTGGCATAAACAGTTTCCTCTGTCAGTCTCCTCACTGTGGGAGCTGCAGCTGTGTCCTTCTACATCTTGGTTTCCAGAGCTCACTCCAGAACTTTGGAGTTGCTTTGTGCAAGTTGGTTTTGCACTCAGATTAAACTGAACTGTGTGTGGGCCTTTTTCTCTGCTGGGTTCCAGAGACACCTCCCTTTTGGATGGTAGACAGGAGCATTTTAAAAGTGTGTGTAAGGGAAGAAAAAAAACCATTGTTTTTATCACAAATATAAGCTATCACTTGTGACTGACTCATTCCCTTGCACCTCCCAGAAAGAGGTAGAAGTGAGCATGTTAGGGGTCTGAGCTTGGTTGTGTGAGTTTACAGATTAGCAGAGCTGACTTTCAGAAAAAAGGATGAGCAAAGACTGCTTAATCAGTGTGCATTTTGGGACCATTTCAGTGTTATACACATGACCTTATCTTAAAAAAAGTATCTACTGCAGACACTGATTGCTTGGACCTCTGTGGGACACTGAGGTGTGAGATGGTCAGTGATACTGAGCAAAGCACCTGAGCATAAAAAGCTAAGGACAAAATCCCGTCAACTTGCATAGGGGTGAGATAGCAGGTGGAATGGGAAGGTAACAAATCTGTTAAAATAGTTCTAATAAATGATGTTGGTTTTTTTTTTTTTAAGGGATGAGAATATTGTGAGGCAATGCACCATACACCTAAGGCTGCTCATTCCATAAAAAGCTAAGCTATGTGTGAAAATGAAAGGTAGGAAAATCACAAGTGTTAAAATAAGTGCCACTAGGGGGGCACAGTGGAGGCTGTGCCAATGAAGGTGCTTGCTTCAGATGGAAATCTACACATTTTCATGTTTATTTAGACCAATGAGTCATATTCCCTGCTTATAGAGACTGTTTGGCAGAGCTCAATCTCTGGAACTCCTTCCTCCTTTCACCTTTTTTTATCTTTTAGTATTATCCTACGTTGTAGTTTTGTTGTTTCTATTACTTAGTCTTTCTTGCAGTTTTTGCTGGATGTAGTTTCCATAAAATCTATCTGTTTTGTAGTGTTTTTATTAAGATCTAGAGCACAGGTTATGTTGCCACTTAGTTACTAAACACTAAGATATTGCAGACAAAAAGTATCCCTTGCTACTTACTCTGGTAAGTAAGAAAGGGAATACTTTGGTGCCTGTGTTTTAAGAAACAGCATGAAGTGAAGTTTTCAGAAACAAAAACCGAGAAAAAAATGCCAATTTAATCAAGCTTAGTTCTCTGAGCTACAGTTCACTGTATCCTGATTTTGCTAGAGGACATAGTATTGTATCTGGAGAGGTTTGTTGTTTTTTTTTTTTTTTTTCTTTTGACTTAAGGATGCAACTGATAATCATAGAATCATAGAATCTTAGGGGTTGGAAGGGACCTCAAAAGATCATCTAGTCCAACCCCCCCTGCCAGAGTAGGGTCACCTAGAGTACATCACATAGGAATGCATCCAGGTGGGTTTTGAATGTCTCCAGTGAAGGAGACTCCACAACCTCCCTGGGCAGCCTGTTCCAGGGCTCTGTCACTCTTACAGTAAGAAAAAAATTTCAGATATTCACCTTGAACCTCCTATGCTCCAGTTTGCACCCATTACCCCTTGTCCTATCACTGGTCATCACTGAGAAAAGCCTGACTCCATCTCCCTGACACTCACCCCTTACATATTTGTAAACATTAATGAGGTCACCCCTCAGTCTCCTTTTCTCCAAGCTAAAGAGACCCAACTCCCTCAGCCTCTCCTCATAAGGGAGATGTTCCACTCCCTTCATCATCTTTGTAGCTCTGTGCTGGACTCTTTCAAGCAGTTCCCTGTCCTTCTCAAACTGAGGGGCCCAGAACTGGACACAATACTCCAGATGTGGCCTCACCAATGCAGAATAAAAGGGGAGGAGAACCTCTCTTGACCTACTAACCACACCCTTTCTAATGCACCCCAGGATGCCATTGGCCTTCTTGGCCACAAGGGCACACTTCTGGCTCATGGTCATCCTCCTGTCTACCAGGACCCTCAGGTCTCTTTCACCTACACTACTCTCCAGCAGTTCAGCCCCCAACCTGTACTGGGACATGGTGTTGTTCTTCCCCAAATGTAAAACTCTGCACTTCCCCTTGTTGAATTTCATCATGTTTCTCCCCGCCCAATTCTCCAACCTATCTAAGTCTCTCTGAATGGCAGCACAGCCTTCTGGTGTGTCAGCCACTCCTCCCAGCTTAGTGTCATCAGCAAACTTGCTGAGGGTACATTCTATACCCTCATCCAGGTCGTTGATGAAGATGTTGAACAACACCGGTCCCAGCACCGACCCTTGTGGGACTCCACTAGTAACACACCTCCAACCAGATTCTACCCCATTGACTACAACTCTCTGACTCCTTCCTTTCAACCAGTTCCTAATCCACCTCACTTCCTGGTCACCAAACCCATACCTGATCAACTTATCCACAAGGATGCTGTGGGAGACGGTGTCAAATGCTTTACTGAAATCAAGATAAACCACATCTACCGCTCTACCATCATCTATCCACCTAGTAATTTCCTCATAGAAGGCTATGAGGTTAGTCAAACATGATTTACCCTTGATAAAACCATGTTGACTGCTCTTGATGACCCCCATGTCCTTGATGTGCCTGGAGATAGTGACAAGAACAAGTTGTTCCATCACCTTTCCAGGGATGGAGGTGAGGCTGACCGGTCTATAGTTACCCGGGTCCTCCTTCTTGCCCTTCTTGTAGACTGGAGTGACATTTGCTATCCTCCAGTCCTCAGGCACCTCACCTGTTGCCCATGATTTACTGAAGATGATGGAGAGTGGCCTAGCAATGACCTCCGCCAGCTCCCTCAGCACCCTTGGGTGCATTCCATCTGGACCCATTGATTTATGGATGTCCAGATTACTCAACTGATCCCTAACCCAATCCTCATCTACCATGTCCAACTCCTCCTCTATCTTGACTTCTTCTGGGGCTATATGAATTTGGGGCTCATGGGGAAATCCTGCAGGAGTAAAGACAGAGGCAAAGAAGGCATTCAGCACCTCTGCCTTCTTTATATCCTCTGTCACCAGGGCTCCCACCTCATTCATCAGTGGGGCAATATTGCCTCTAGTGTTAGTTTTGTTAGCTATATATTTGAAAAAGCCCTTTCTATTATCCTTAACCTGACTTGCAAGGTTATGTTCCAAGGAGGCCTTAGCTTTCCTAATTGCCTCCCTACATCCTCTGACAACAGTCCTATATTCCTCCCAAGTGACCAGCCCCTCTGGTCCACTCTTGATCTCAAAAAAAAGCCATAAGTAAGGCTTCTATTTGTGTCTGTCTGGACCTTGGGATTAATTCAGTGATCCCAAGGATCATTTCCAGGCTTCATTAGTCCTTCAGTGTTGCCATTTTCTAGTAATGTTGGAGGCTCTGTGGACTTGCTACATAGCAAGCAAAACTTTAGAGAACTCTTTGGAAGTACATACAGTATAATGCTATTTATGTGCTAGTTTGGTGTAGTTTAGTCTGAATTTGCTTTCTTCAAGCTTTGGTAATTGGATTTTACTTGCTCCAAAATCTATTCTGCACCCTGATGGCTTTGTCACTATTATGAACTAGTGCAAATTTGTCCAATTTTTAAACTACTCTAAACATCAAAACTGTATGGGGGTGAGACACGCACCTAGAATTTCCTTCCGGGAGTTGCTGACAAGTATCCCGGCCAAAGAGGTAGAACTTGAAGGAAGAGGAGAGTTGTGTTTTGAACAATGCATTAGGTAGAGCTGATGAGAATACAGGGCCTCAAAGGAACCTATTGTACACATGGATACATAGAACATTTTTAAAAGTCTATTATATAGTAATATTAACTTACTCTATTTCATCTTTTGATCAGAGAGAAAAATCTATTTTTTAATTTATGGATTTTTTTTTAAGCTATAAGAGGAAGAAAAAGGTTTGAGCTGACAAAACATTAGGGCTACCTAATTGGGAGTAACCTAAGTTACATGCTGCCTTTTAAATTCATTACCATATTGATTAATATACCTTGTCATCAATTTTCAATATGTAGCCCTGCAGTGCTATTAGTAAGTTATGAATCCAGAATTCCAAATAATTCCTTCTTGCTCACTTTAGAAAATAAATATTGCAAGCTTTATCAGTAGTACAAAAACACCTGTCTTTATTTCTGATAGCTTATATATATAATATTTTTAAGTTTTGACATGTCCTGGAGGTTCCTACAGAGAGAGGTGAATTTTTGTTTTGTGGTTTGTTTATTAATTTTTGGGGTTTTTTTATATTTCTAGGCAAAATCACAACCTTCAACTTCTGTGCATCACCAGTTTTCAAATTAAAATTTTTCTGTGTAAGTGATTACTGCAGCATGAGTTCACAAAGTTTGCTTGTATTTTGGCTCAGATTCTTGTAGGTCTAGATTTATAGTGCATTCTTGCCAGGTGTCCAAGAGGGATACTTCTTCCTCCTGAGGCTCTCAGATACCCTCAGCATTAACACACACATTAGCTATAATGTTTTTCTTAGTGATAAGAGTGGTCTGGAAAGAAAGATGTAATGATGCTTAGGATCAGGGTTGGATCTGAACTTGTGATATCTATGACAAAACAGAGGGTAAACAAATGCCTTCAGAAATGAGTTAATATTCATTCCAACCCACCTCCACAAACCTGTCAAAGGTTTCTACTCATCTGGATTAATAAAATGCTACTGTTTTAGTAGACTCAGAGAAAATGTCTGGCTCTTGGAAGAACAGCTCTTTCACCCACCATTAGAAATTTATTTCTAAGGTCTTTCCTACCAGGTTTCTCCAGATTACTTTCCTGACAGTCACATTCTGCAGTGATAACTTGGTGAGGCACCAAATCTTTATTCAAAATAATTAGCTACATTATCTTTGATATGCACTTTAATTTTTTACAGTGTACCATTATCTTTCTCAGAAGTATTGTGTTTCCAGGCATACTGATTTTCTGTCTTATGAGCAATTGTTTGCAGCAACACAAATATTTTTGTTTTAAGGAGATGTCTAAGAGTTGTTGCTATAAATCTTGGTACATTGTTGCCTTTACTACCCAGTAACAAATAGGCAGGAACTGAACTTAAGAGAAACACAAAGCACAAATAGAAAAGACTGACCTGAAGACTTAGAGAAAGGTGAAGTCAAATACAAGAAAACAACTCGATGTACCTTAAAGGAGAATTTTGCTGATCAGCTACCACTCAACATCTACTCACAGTTTAGCTGGATGGATGCATAAAGCCTAATTCTGTTTTCTTTTGACTTTTTGTTCAGGAGGCAATGGAAAATCCCATCAGTGTTCTTAAAAAAATAGATTAGACCTTTATGATGAAATAAATGGATGTTTTTGATCCTTTTCTGAAGAGGGTTTCCCAAAGTTCTCCATCCACTCTAAATGCAACAGTGTGGAGGAACTGTAAAGCTCATCTACCCATGCACCCTGAACTTGTCTAGCCCAAATATCAGCATGAGTCATATCTTCCTCCCCACCATCTTTCCTGGCATGCTTATTGCCACTGGAAATCTGGGTGCGGTGAATTGGGGGGCCACACGCTGACTTCCAGAAAGTCCCTCCAGTGGGCACAAACAGAGGAGCAGGACAGCAGGGCTGCCCCTGCAGTGGATGCATTCTGCAGTTCAGACAGACTCCAGTAGGGAATTTTGTAACATTAGTTGTCATGACTGGTGTAACTTCAAAAATGTCCTTTCCTTATTGCAGGCTGATGTGTGTGTGTGTCAAACTATAAAGTCATGCATAACATTTACTGTGGTGAGATACACCACTGACATAATACAAAATTTTTACTTCCTCCAGTCATCAGCGTGTTATGGACATAAGATTATTCCCCCCCCAACAGTAAAAGTGATAATGCAGCTAGTGTTCTTGTTCTTGATAAAATACAATTTTTAAAAGTCCACAAATGTGGTTTTGTTTCTTGTTTTGTTGGGGTTCTTTTGGATTTTTTATTAATTTGTTTTTTTGTTGTTGTTGTTTATTTTTTTTCCCCTGAGCAGAGCAGTTAGAGATGGATAGAACAAGAAGATGCAAGAAAATTGTACCACGAATGCTGAGTTTTTTTCCTGTTACTACCTTAGTTTAAAGCTGTGCAGGACAAACTGTAATGGTAATCTTGTATTCCTGAGGTACATGTGTAATTCAAACACACAAATGTGCTGAGCAAAGTCAGTGTATTAGCAATGCATGTGGCATCAAGAAATGAAAACCTGTTACGTCAACTGGCCTGCCTCAGCACAGCCTGGGTGTGCTTCTCTTGTAATTTCTACAAAACTCTCCACTCAGCAGAATTTTTTTCATTATGAAGCATTTGGAGGTTTGCATTGCTTAACATATTGGATGGAAATTTTATGTTCATATTTAATCAACTTGAGGTATGTCCTTGCTCAGGACTGGGACATCATATTCAAAGAAGGCATAGACTGGCTTTTCCCCTGTTGAACAGTGGGCAAATCCCTGGTGCTGGTGCTGCATGAAGCAGCCCTGCTCTTCAGTTACTATGGTGGGTCCTCTCTGTTTTCAGCTCCTGTTTTCCATATTTCAGTTCATCAAAGCAATTCTGTTCCTTCAGCCCATTCTCTGCCATATTGTAGAGAGGTCTCAATTCCCCGTAAGAAAATCTCCTTAGTATGAAAGTGGTTTGATATCACTAGATCAGTGACACTGTTTCATCCTGCATTACATGTGTAAAAAGCTCCCTATAGATTTCAGTGTTGTTTCTATTCAAACCCTGTGTATAATTCATGTCTGTATTGTTAGTTTTGTTATTAATGATAAATTCACTCACCACAATAGGCAACATTTGGCTGTTATTATCTATTATAATTATATTCAGATACACAACTATGTACAAATAGAAATAGCAAGGCTACAAAGTCAAGCAGGGAATTAGGAAATAGCAGAACTTGTTGCCTGGGCAACATTAGTCTGATTCCTTTAATTATATGCATTTTGATCTAGGGCTTAAGGGCCAGATTTTATTTTATTTCCACCCCCTTGCATGGGGGCTGCCTAGAGGAAAAAAAATTGCCACAAATTTACTAACTCTCATATAGAGTGTGAGATGACTATAATAAGGGGCTCTCACTGAACTCCTGTAATAATCTTTATTGCATAGATGAAGGAAAGGTCAAGATCTGTTCAACTAGTATCTTTGTGTGACAGACTTAGCGTTAGCTCCATGCTTTATATACATAATCTGTCCTCAGAGATTGCAATGAAAGCAAACAGACCTCATCAATTTCTCTAATGATTCCTGTGAAAGATACTTCTTTTTTTTTTTCTTGGTTTGTATTTTTAGCTCACTTTAACAACAACTCTATTACCAGGCTGTCAGAGCCCTCATACGTAGAATTTATGTTGGCTTTCATAAAGAAAAATTAGATGCTATCTCAAGGACAGGCTCCACTTTTAATGTCATTAAAACTAAATGACTTATTGTTGATATTCACTGTGAAACAGCAAATAGAATTATTACATGGAGAAAAATCTTAGTCATAAGAAGATGTGGAGGCTTAAACTGTCCACTGCAGAGAAGAGGTAATTTATAAGCATTGCTTTCCTTAATGTATATGTAACCTGTACTTTATGCTGTGGCAATTGGTTCTGTTTATCATAGTGGAGGGATGGAGGTTATGGAGGTGTGGACTTTAGGTATAATACTCTGGTATATATATTTCTCTGGTAGCAGTGAGAGCAGTTTGGCACTGGGCATCCTTGGCACCTCCAAATACAGCAGAGGAAAAGGCAGGTGTTTGGGCCTGTTGGCTGCTGGTACCTGTTCCCTGTTAGTGTCTGGAGGAAAGCAGAGCTTATGGAAAGACTTTGAAGGATGGTAGTGAAAGACAGTGTTCATCAGCACAAGGTGAAGTGACACCTTTGTTTCAAGGTCTGTGTCTTCACATATCTTAGGGTATAGCTGGCTGTGCCTGAAAGCTTTTCAGGTTTTGGTAAGAGAAGCTTCACTCTATCCTGATGAAGAAGAAGAGGTGGGGTTGGAGTATTTCACATACTAGAGGATTCTCACATCTGCACACTTCACGTTTGGATATTTGCTCTTTACTTTAACTGTCTGGTTCCCTAAAAGAGGGAGCAAAGATACTAAGTGGGGTTGATTTCCCTGTTTTTTCATGGCTTGCCCAAGCTCACAGGAAAAGCAGAGTGCTCTGTAGAGAAGACAGTTTTTATAAAAGTCTGGGAAATATTTTTTCTGTGGTAATCCCACATATCTGTAGATCTGTGGTACAGGTGTCATCAACTTTGTTTCTCGTGTAACTGAGAGCTCTTTTGCTGGAGTGAAGCTGAATATGGAGATCCTACCTAATATTCTAAGGGCTCAAAGTGGTTGGGGAAAAAACTGAAGTATTGAATTTCCTCACAGGCACGGAAGTACTAAATATTTCACTTTACGTCTGTGGCATAAAGGATGAGAAAATCTTTAAAACATCAAAAGCAGATACATTTATATATAACATCTAAATGTAGAAACATTTTGTTGGGGTGTTGCAGAGAGCTATTACAAATGAAGAAGAAATGCTAAAAGAACATTTCTAAGCTGTGAAGTTAGAAACCTGAAGGATAGAAAATGTCATTGGAAACTTAATTAGACCCCCTAATGTGTATGCAGTAGGAAGGGCTTTAATTACCTGATCACAAACTATTTTTTGCACAGCATCTTCCACTCCTTTTGGTACAGAAACCACATAGTCTGTAATTAATGAGCATCTATTAAATATTTGTTTTCTCTTCAACATGCAGCCTTAAAATTTGTTCATTGTACACTCCTCAAATCTAGCTCCAAAAACATAATTATTCATTTCTTGATGGGGAATTCTGAAGTACACTTCACAAAAAAATTTATCTTACAAATATTTATTTTCACACCATCCAAAAGGAGTGATGGGCTGTTAAGATTTTCCAGGCAGTGAATTGTGTCACAAAGAGAAAAGCATACATTAATTTGGAAGCTTAATTTAAGGCAAATAAAATTGTCTTTCATAACCGTATATGCATTTGAAGAAAAAAAAACAACTGTTCATAGAATAGAATCATAGAACTGTTTAGGTTGGCAAAAACCTTTAAGGTCATCAAGTCCAACCATAAATTTTCTTCATTTACATAAACTACCCGATGAAGCAAATCAGATCACAGAATTTAAAATAGATTTTTATTTCCCCCCACCTAGCATAGTCTGAAAACAAGACTTCAATCTGTTTAAAGAAAAAAACAAGTGAGAGCAAGAACATGCATGTGCTACAGATGTTGCCTCTGCAGACAAGACATTAAAAAATACTGGCTGGTATACCAGCATACTTCTGGCAGCTGAGGCCTGAACCTTTTGCTGATGAGATGAGTAATGCTTGCTGTTTCTTCTTGGCATTTCCATCTGCATGGTTTTCCTAGTACCCCTTCCACAAGGTGGCCTCACCCAAACAATTTATGGCTAGCTAGAATGAATAGTTGCCTGTGAGGCAGGAGAAGTGACCTGTTGTTTAGATACCTCAGGGCACATACAACACAGGCTGAGCTGTTAGTAGAGATCACTTGTGATAGGAAATATGACTCTTCCTGACTATCTGAAATAATATTAAATCTAATTCATGTTTTTGTATTAATTGCTGAGCATTGTGTAGACATGACAAGTCATTAAGGACAAAACAAAGTTACTTTAAGATACACTGAGCACAGAAACATAAGAACTTGAGAGTCCAGATTTCAAAATGTAGATACCAGGGTCATAAGCAGGAAGTCTGTGGGACAGTTGAAATGAGCACACTGCTGTCTTGGAAATTTTAGTGCCAGGTTGTAGCCAAAGAGAATCTTTATGCTTTAGTTGTGGTTCAGTGTAAAGTGTCATTTTACTGCAATTAATTTAATGCATTTTCTTGTACACTATTTCAAGGGATAATGGAGGATAAAACAATTGTGGAAAAACTCCTACAAGCTGTCTGCCTTTCTGTGCATTCTGGAGTTTGACCAGTCCCATTTAAAAATAAATAAATAAATAAATAAATAAAAAAGAAAAAGCAAACAACAAATGTTTGCTGTCCATCTCCTCTGCCTGACTGTGTGCACTTTAATATACTCGTTCACCACCAAAGCCAACTTAAGCAGTATTGTTGCTTTTCTAAGAATAGACTTTAAGAGCATCTTTATTATCTGCAGTGAGAATTATTTTAACATGAAGCTGTTTTGCTGAAGTACAGTTTCTTAATCACATCCACCTGAAACACTGTGATGGTGACTGAAGACCTGCCTGGATGCAGTCCTGGGTAATGTGCTCTAGGGGATCCTGCTTTAGCAGGGGAGTTGGATTGGATGATCTTTAGAGCTGCCTTCCACCTCTTGACAATTCCCATTTATGTAACTCAAACACATTCCTCCTGTGATATATTGAGGAAATATATTATTACAGATATATAAATCACTTTGTAGTGTTGTATTATTACCTGCTTCTGGGGCTAGTTGATTCTTCTGCCATATAGAAAGGAGTAGGATGTAATGTTAATTATCCTAATTGTAGCAGGTCCTTCAACACTAAGGCTTACACAAGTTTCCAGAAAGAAGATGCATAATTGTATGTATTAGCACACACTGCTACAGGCCACGTTCCTAGGTGGGGACCTGCCCCCAAAAGCCTGGATTTTGAGAACTGAAAATGCCACATGGTTGTACCAAGATTTCATGGGATGCCTAGGGAGCAGTGGGGTGGTTTTGATAGTGTGAAGTCCTAGTAGTCACTCCTGTGAATGAGAGGTGCAAATATTCAACCACATTTCAGTAGTGAATAGGGGTTTTGCTAAGATGAC
>NW_009952974.1:4483829-4560503 GCF_000747805.2 Chaetura pelagica
AGCAGGAATTATTTGAAAGACTTTTTGCTTTGTTGATTCAACTTCCTGTAGATTTCATTAAACTGTTTTGTAAAATCATCATGCTAGGAAAAAAAGCCAGTGGGGAAAGTATTAGGTGACAGTCTCAGTCCATCAGGCTGAGGCAGGAGCAAGAGGCAGGTGTCCCCAGCACTGCAGCTGGATGTGTTGCTCAGGAGAAGAAACAGTACATCACACTTAGAGAAATTAGTCATGGAAGAAGGCAGGTTTTTTTAGTGCATATCCCTTCTCTTCCCCAGTATTCTTTCCTAGAGATTCATGCCAGTTGTTTAAAATGTCTTAAACTTTAGCATTTCTATATCTTTGGAAAGAGTTTAAAATGCCCTGGGGAACTCCCTGGCGATAGTTGTTCATGCGTCTGCCTGAGTATTAAAAATAGACTATTTTTATGTAATTGAATGGTGGAAAGCTAGAGATTTCTCACATCATTCTGATGGCAGATTCAACATTTTACATATGTCAAAACAATGCCATCTGGGTTTGTTTATTTTGCTGTTAGCCTTTTGCAGGTTTCCAAGTGCCTCTTTGCAAATCACTTAGCATCAACCTAACAGGTAAACAAACAGTAGGTCATGCTACAGCCCCGTTTGCTTACAGAAGTGCTGGACAAGTGTGTGTTAGTCAAACGAAGTTGTAGACATTAAGATAATGTCATAAAGCATGCTAGAAGAGTATATGGAATCATATGAATTAAAAGATTGAATGCCAGTTTTGAACATCCTCATTGCCTTACCTTTTTTCTGTTACCCTTTCAACTCTCAATCCTTATGCATTCTAGGGTCATAAATTGGATTTGTTTTTGTTGTTGTTTGTTTTTTTTTTTGCATTTACAAATGCAAAATTTATCCAATAGAAGGACTAAGCATTTTAGGATGTTTATATAAAAGTTTTTGGTGAAGTTTTTCAAAGAGAAGTATTGGAATAAAATTATTTTTTTATTGTTTCTCAAATGTCTTTTGTCCATATAGTTGTTGAGAAATAAAGCAATGAATAAATAGTCCAGAAAGAAAATTGGATTCCTTGTGTGTTCTTTAATGCAGAATTTCCTATGAAATGTCACCAGCTCTGAAGAAGAAAGTCTTAATCTTTTTCACTAGGGAAAAAGAAGTGGAAGTTTCTCAACTTTTTTTGTCACTAAATGCTCTGAGACACTAAAATTATGAATCTCTCAAAATGAAAGCTTCTGGGTCCACAAGGTGTCTGAAAATGCTGTTAAGCTTTGATGTGCTAGTAAACAGGAGCATGTGTGGTGATGATAATTTTGTCTGTGTGCTGTGGTATTTCACACTTTAGTTCCTGATCATTCACTACCATCAGGTCCTTGTACACAGTCAATCTTTGTTGTGATAACCCAGCAAATTTCATGTTATCATAAAGTTGTGTTGATTTTCTGTATTCAATGTTTTCTTTGATATGGCATTTATGAAGTCAAGAAACAGCATAGATCAATCTCAACCCACCCAGTGTCCACTGATAATTTTCTTCCAAACCTTTCTTTCCTATTCTTAATAAATTACTAACTCATAAAGGCATAATCCCTTTTCTAATTTATCAGCTTGGTTTGGCTGCTTTTTGGCTTTCAGTGTTTTTCAACAAAAACTTGATGGAAGTGCAAGTTCATAGTATCTATTATACCATCAACATCAATACATAAATTGCTTCCTTTGAAGACTAGTAATACATTTATGAGGTCTTGTCTTCCCTCTGTAAAAAGAAAACATCCTTTAGTCATTATATAAGGATCCACCTGTATGCTTATTGTGAATTTTAAAATAGTTTCTACTGATTTAGAATTTTTTGGTATGTGGGTACCCAGCCCTTTCTTAAAGCCCTTTAAAAAAGTGTTGCTGCATTTGACATCTTTTGAGTCTTTGATAATGAAGTCAATTGCCTTGATAGCATAGACAGTGCAGCTAATAGTGGAGCAATTTTATATTGAATTTCCTTGTGGAAGAATATTAACAGCTTAATGAATTGCTTCTGTTCATTTTGTACGTTAATTCAGTGCTTGAATTTAAAATGCTTTTTCTCACTCATTACCCCAAAAGAAAGAGCTTAGAGTTGGAAATATGCTGAGCTGTACCCTCTAAAGCAAAGAATTATTTAACATCCCAGCTATGGCCTTGTCTTCCTTAAGGCTGTTTTGCAGACTTTCTCAGGTTTTCTTCCTATCATGTTTAAAAAGGTATCTATTACTAGCTTTAATACCTTATATCAGATTACTTTTTTTTTAATACATTATGCTAGTATTTTGTATTTACAGAACTGATCACCATTTAATAGTGATTCCTTCTTTATCAGGAAGTCTTCCTACTTTGAACAGCTTCCTCTAGTCTCTCATTTCATCAGATTTTTTTTTCTTTTAAATAAATTTGGTTTTAGTGTAGGTGGCATGTATTTATTTTGTACCTCTAATATGATGGCTTTAAACTACCTCTGTGGTGCTCAAAATAATTTATACTGTTGTTACTTTTAGTTTATATCTAGCAAGTCCAAATTTTTATGTATTTCCCCTTTTTGCAATGGAGCTCTGCTTTAAAGGAATATGGTTTTTTTTCCTTGTGTCCAGCTCTACACTTGAGTGTGTTGAATTTCAGTGTCGTATGGCCAGTGTTGCAGAATAGCTCCTCAAAAGCAGTGTTTTCATTCTGAATGCTGCTTAAATTTAAAGCAAGTGACTCTATGTTAGGTACCTTGCCTACAAGTTCTAGCAATTGTGTATTTCTATTTTCTAAAACTCAGATTTTAAGCCACCATGATGGTCATTGTCTCTATTGTCTCATCAATGTTTACAAATATGTAAGGGGTGAGTGTCAGGGGGACAGAGTTAGGCTTTTCTCAGTGATGACCAGTGATAGGACAAGGAGTAATGGGTGTAAATTGGAGCATAGGAGGTTCAAGGTGAATATCCAAAAAAATTTTTTTACTGTGAGAGTGACAGAGCCCTGGAACAGACTGCCCAGGGAGGTTGTGGAGTCTCCCTCACTGGAGACATTCAAAACCCACCTGAATGAGTTCCTGTGTGATGTACCCTAGGTGACCCTGCTCTGGCAGAGGGGTTGGACTAGATGATCTCTCAAGGTCCCTTCCAGCCCCTAAGATTCTATGATTCTATTCAAAGGTGACATAGGTCTCTGTTTCTCTAGTCTTGGATCTTTTTTTGCCACCTCATCTACCACTGTGTGAAATGCTGATGCCATCTGTTCATGTTCCTGATAATTCAGAACCGACACTCTAATGTGGAAGAATTTTGCATTAATGATAAATAGTAACTCATTGTCCCTATTAGGTTCTAACCTTTCTTTAAAGCATAGCACCTTTCTTTTACCAGTGCTTCCTACTCCATTCTTATGTCATATGTACCCTGCAACTGCACTGCCTCCTCCAAGTATCTGCTGTCCACTAAATTTGTCTGCTAGGATGCGTTGTCAAACACACAAGGCATTTGTCCAGGTTAATTAGGTTTCCAGAATTAACATGTGCATTTTACATAACCCTAGAAACCTATATTGACATATTCTGCTTAGATTGAACTTGACTTCCTGAGACACCATGATTAAAATGTGTGTGTTTTGTCCGTTTCTATCCTGTAATCAAGAATAAGGAATTTGGCTTAATTCATTCCTCAGTAAGCCATTTGAGCACTAATACAGAGGGAAATAGGACTCTCTGAGAATGCTGATCTGACAATCTCCAAGGATATCATATAGTATCCTGGGGGCTTGCGGAATCACTACATGTTCTAGTCATAATGTGTTGATCTAGTGGTGTTTTAAATAACTGTTGTTTTAATGCTGTGTATTCTCAGCATGGGTACCCATTCAGGTGTTCATTAATACTGTTCTGCAGAAACCTGATGAGTTCAAATATGCCTGTGAATACAGTATTGATGCAGAGGCAGTTAAGAACCTAGCAGTGTCCTCCTGTATTAGAACTTAAATTTGTATATTTGCACAGTCCTGTTCTGTTTAGAAGAAAATGAGCTCATCTTTACTGAAGTCTGAATGGTGAATGTATGTCCTAGCACAGCTTATTATGCAGACCTCACACTATGCAGAAATTTTGTAAAGGAAATCCTGTAATAGGTTAATTTTCCTCTCTGTGGGTTGCATTGTCTAAAACATTTATTTCTTTCTTCCCTTCTTACTTATCTGTTTGTAGCTTCTCATACTGCTTTCAGGAAAAAACATCTTTACCACAGTGTCTTCATCTTAATATTTTCAAAAAACGTTTAGCTGTTTCTGTTGTTCTAAAGGCAAACTTTAGAATGGTTCCAACTCCTGGGTCCTTTCTTCCACCTACAATCAGGACAGTAAAAATCAAGAAAGCCCTGTATGCTAGGTTTCCATTCGTAGGAGAAGGGCTTGTTAAAAAGCTATTGATTATTTTATTTTTTTTTTCCAATTTTGTTTTTAACTATTCCCCCCACCCCCATTCTCATCTATTTAAATAGGAAATATTGGTACCATTGGAGAGACACTTAATGTTTCTACTTTTTAAGTGTTTGTCTATGGTTTAGGTAAAAATGGAAGTGAAATGAGAAAGGGAAGCTTATAAGAAGCGGGATAAAAGAACACAACACAAACAATCCAGTTATTGACATAGTATTTTAAAATACAACTCTGCTTTTCCTTTCACTTAAGCTGTGGCTCTGATTTCTTTAAACATATTCATTAAGAAAAATCTTTGGTTTCAGGTCCAGACTGAAGTAAACTCATTTTCTTAATATTTTTAGGTCTCTAAAATGGTCTGTGTGGCTCCTGAACCACAGAGTGCAAGACTTAGGAATGCTTCCACACCTTATTATTTATTTTTCTTTTCTTAAACTAAAGTGTACAGCAGAGAATGACAACTGGCAGCCTTTGCTGGCCTTCCTATGGACAATCCCCTGCAACTATTTAAAAACTGGTGACCTTTTAGTCTAAAACAGCATGGCATGTCCTGCTGTTAGAAAATGCAAAGATATAGTTTATCTAAGGTGAATGCAGCTCTTTATCAGAGGTACTAGGGACAGTTCAGCATAATGCAACCCAGTTCATATATTTATAGAAATCTCTGCTTGTTGCAAGAAACAATTTCAGTGATTCTTCCCTTATGTTCAGTGACACAGTGGTCATGGTAATTGTGAAATATGTTTTTTACAAGTCCTGAAATTTCCAACTCACTGAGCAGTTCCTGTCCTCTTTTTCTTTAAGAAAAAAAAAAAAAAAAAAAGGCAAAAAGCTATGGAGCACTTTTTATTTATGGCCTACAGTAATCTTGGACCTGCCAAATGTATCATGACTTCATTTATTATCCTACCATAACAAGTTACAGGCCTTTTGCGTATGCAGGCAAAATTTACACTTCAGACTCAAAATGACAGGCTACCTCCTGCTTGGAACACTAACAGAAAGTTCCTTTTTTGTGCTGTAATTTAGAGAACATCTTGATCTTCAGAGACTACTGCTGAGGATTTTGTTGGTGTGGTTCACATAATGACAGGCAGACACGCATTTGGAAGACATAGCACGTATGCCCGCAGTGGTGTTCCAAAACTCATCTCACTCTATTTCAGGAGGAAGAGAAGTGGTTTCTTTAAGTTGCTTTAGTGTCCTGGAGATTAATATGGTTCAATGACAGACCCCAGTGTGAAAGTAGAATGGCAAGACTCGAGGATGCTCCAAATGTTCCAGTAATGATTTTGTAGGAGGAAGCTATGTCAACTAGATTTAACCCTCCTGTGGTAAGAGAGAATTCTGTGTAACTTGCTAGGCCAAGACTGTGGCTAATGTACAAGGGCATAATTTCACTGCTCTGAAGAGTGCAATAATGATTTATACCAATACAGGGTGGAACTCATGGTGTATTCACACAGCAGAGTTTGCAGTTTAAGAAGGCATGGTTGAAAACATCTAGAGAAATACATGGGGCAGTAAGATGTATTTTGTTTTTAATTTACAATTATATGGTGTTTTTGCAAGCAGAGCATAACAAACCTTATAAATATTGACTATTGTTGTTCTTAGTTGTAACTTCATATTTCTGTACTTTATGGTGATGGCATTCCTCAAAGAAGATCCTGAGTAAGGTCATCAGCACCATGAGATCAGTCTGCAGTGCCCTTTTGCAATGTTAATTGTTGGTGTCTTGGCTAGGATGTGAACTCCTGTTCAAAGAAGAAATAAAGAAATACAAAAGGTAGTATATAGCAAAAACTGTGTTTTCATGTGCATTTCAGTGCACTGCAAAACACTGGAGAAAATCAAGCCTGCCTATTTATCTTCCACAGGGTATTTACTTTAGTGATCCAAATGAAAATGCCATAAAACTTCATAACAGGGAAATAATGTCAGATAATGAAGCACAATATTCATCTGAGGTCACTGTTGCATGGAATAACTAACACCTCTCTGGTGTCATCTTGCTGGATCCATCTGGCACATGATAACCAGAGAGACACCAAGTGTACAGCACTATTTAAACACACTTTGTTGAAGATAAATACAGGAAAGGTTCCCAAAGTTCTCCAACGTTTCCCGACATAAACACATTCACTGCATTGTTAATCCCACTAATTTAATGTAAAGCATGAAGGTCTCCATGAGATTTATGCAGAAGAACAGCTGAAATCTATGATTAATATTGGCAGTGGAAAGAGCAGTTTCAGTCTGTTGGCTAAGGTTAATCTAGTCAAGGTCCTGGGAAAATATTTATCCTTTGCTGTGATATAGCTTAAAATACTATCTAGATGGAGGATTGCCTTTAAGATAAAGTGCAGGAGGCTGAGCAGAACCAGGAATTGGCTGCTGACTTTTAGCTTGGACTTGTAATTTACAGGTTTAATTTTGCTGCTGCTTTCTTCCATTACTATTAATTTATGTAGCAGTGATAATAGTAATGGTGATAATGGCTTCACCTCCAAGTGCTTCAAAGACAGAGCTGATGCTTAAAACTAAAGATGGGGATCAATTCTCCACCATTGAAATGCTACTGTGTCTGGAATTCAACAACATATTTTTATGCAAAGAGTGTCTCAGTAGGGCAGGCAAATTGATTTTGGTCCATTGCTGGGAAAAAGGGTAGCCTGCCTATCTGCAGGTTGGATAAGATACTTGGGCTACACCTGTGTGAGTAAATAGATGACAGTGATAATTTTCTAGTCCTGGAATCAGGTGATATAGCTTATATATCACCTTTGGTAAATTCTCTTTTCTTCAAAAGACATCACTGTACCCAGGGTGTCAGTTGGGAATGGTCTCTGGTGGATATGACACCTCAGGCTTAACCAAGGTACAGTCTGGCAGAGTCTAGAAAAAGATTGACACTAATTCAAACTGTTCAAAGGTAAAACTGTTTATTCCAGTAAAGAAACCAGCATTTTCACAGGTGCTGCTGGCCAAAACAATAAATTAGAATATTCTAGGGGCAAATCAAAATAGGAGAAAAAGAAAAGAAAAAAAAAATCCACAAAGAATTCAGAAGTTATACAATATTTTGTTTCATTTTCTTTGTTCTAAATAGGTATGTTTCATTGTCCTGAAGGGACCCAGGGAGCTTCATGTTTTTAATGTCACTATCATTAGACTGGTGTTTTCTGGATTGATACAGACCTGTCTAAAACAGAATATTACATATATTGCCTTTAAAACAAACAAACAAAGTTTTCTCTTACAAAATCTTTTGATAGTCTAAAAATCTATGTTTTTTATTGGAAAAACCTGTGAATAGTTCTGCTAACTGTTAACACAAGGATAATAAGCCCCTTCCTTAATTTAAATGTCGTTTGTATTGGACAGTCATCTATCTGAAGCTAATGATGCTGCAACAGTTTTTGTTTCTGTATTTGGAAAGTAACTGAGCAGAGAGAAGGGTGTGCATTCTGTGTAATGGGGTAGATCAGAAACAAATTGCCTTCCTACTTGAGCAGATTATTCAAGGAAGTGATGAAGTAGAATGGACCCTGCCACGTTATTGAATCTACTCACCCCTGGACTTCTATGTACAGAAAGTGCCAGTAGCTCAGAGGTGACTAATCCTGAGAAGCCCGGGTGGGCATTGCATTACTGGAACACAGCAGTCAGCTCCTCAATGAGTAACAAATGTAATAAGTATTTCCCAGTAGGACCCCTGCTAGATAACCATACTGTAGCCATTTGTTTTCATTCTTACTATTTAGGGATGTTAAACTACCTTTTTGTAGACCAGGTTTTTTGTGTTTTGTTTTTTTTTTTCTTCCTCCTTTTTTTTTTTTTTTTTAAATGTCTTGTGTTTGCTTTTTATTTTTCTAATATATTTTTTCCAAAGGGAGTGGAGGAATGGGAAGAGATGCTGTCATTTCTTCAGATAATATGTTATGGGAGGATAATTTTGACAGGTGCCTCTTGTATTTCTTTTCCCCCGCCTCTCCCTAATAGCAGCTCTGACACTGTGCCAGGGGATATTGTTTTTGAGGTTCTTACCACAGATGGGTGTTTCAAAGAGGAGAATGCAGCTGCTGTTAGGAAAGAAGAAAAACAAGCAGAGTTTTTTTTTTTCTTCGCCTTTTTTTTTTTTTTTTTTAAAATGTCTTGTGTTTGCTTTTTATTTTTCTAATATATTTTTTCCAAAGGGAGTGGAGGAATGGGAAGAGATGCTGTCATTTCTTCAGATAATATGTTATGGGAGGATAATTTTGACAGGTGCCTCTTGTATTTCTTTTCCCCCGCCTCTCCCTAATAGCAGCTCTGACACTGTGCCAGGGGATATTGTTTTTGAGGTTCTTACCACAGATGGGTGTTTCAAAGAGGAGAATGCAGCTGCTGTTAGGAAAGAAGAAAAACAAGCAGAATGGAACCTTCTCTTTCTGAAGGCATGACAGGCTTTGTAGATCTTTTAGTCATAGTGATCAACTTGGAAGGGAAAACGTGAGACTGGAAACTCAGCTCAGAAGGTTGTTAACCAGAAATGACTGGTTATCTTTTGTAATAAAGACCATGTTGCATTAACAGGAAACACAGATATGAAATAGGAGGAGATGCTTGGAGGCAAGTGATGGGCTAAGAGGACACATCCAGTCCTCCTGTCACTGGACCAGACTGGCAGCTGTTTTGTCTTGGGCTTAGACTGAAATGTGCTGAAATCAGTGGAAGGGTATCCCATTGACTCTCCAAAGCAAGCAAGTTTCTTGTACTTGAAGTAGAAATGTACTTCAGTTTTCAGAGATTGGTTGAAAGGAAATTGAAAGAAAAATTAACTTGTCTCTTCAGAAAGAGAAATGAGAAAACACAGTGCACAGGTTTTCTCTCCTTGTGCTGAATGTTGCTGTGTGGTAGGTGAAATCAGAGATCTAAACTGCAGCTCTTTAAGGAGCTGAGCAGTCATCCTTGTAATCCTTTCCTTCTTTTATGGTCTGACCCCTTCTAATAGCAAAAGGATTTTCCAGGCCACATGCTGAGAGGGCAGCTCCCAGGGGCCAGGTCCTGCCATGAGGCCCTGTGCTGGAGAGCTGCTCTTAAAGCATCCTCCAACTGAGGGTGAGCATTTAGCAGCTCTCAGTCTGGACACAAAGTGATTGAGATGACAGAAAAGTCAGTTCAGTCTGTTTCTTCATGACATAAACTGGCATGAAGGCATAAGGCATAAACTGTTCTGGCTTGATGTGTTGAGCTTTTTCCACTACATGAGCAAAGCAATGTTTTTCACTGTTGACATGTACAGTATGTAGGAGCTGAAATGTAAAACGAATGTTTAGACTTTGAAATTGTGTGTTTTTTCCACATTTTTCTTTTTCTTTTTTAAATAATCTTTTTGTAATCTCTCTAAGTTTCTGGAATTACTTGGATAGCTGCTTTCAATTTGCAGCAGAAACTAAATGGAATTTCCAATTTTCATTGTTATAAAAATTCACCACAAACTTGTCCAGGCCTAGGTTGCTGCTGACAAGCCCTGAGTTTCGATATGGTGCATTTGTGGCTGGATTCTGTCCTTGTGAGGGTAGCGTTCAGTCTCTTTCAACATGTACAAACAGAGTTCAAGGACCCTTCCTTTAACTTGGCTTCAGTCAAAGTCCAAATGAGTTACATCCCCAGTAATGCAACTTTGAGCAGAACTAAAATCCTGTTGCCTCTGGAGAAGATAAAAAGCTATCCTGGAATCGCAGTTCATTTCAACCTGGAAAATGTGAAAAGCTAGGCAATGATTTCTTCTTCCTGTTTCAGATTTTCGTGTTGTTTCTTAGTTTTCTTGAAAGTTTCATGCTTTCTTTAAAGTGTGCATACACTTAAATATTTGAGGAGGTCCTGGGAGGCAGGACACCAGGAAGCATGTTCTGTATCACAGTGCTAACTCCTAGCTCCTGATCTTTCTCATTCTATTAAGGAAGTTTAAAAGGGAGAACGACATAGTTTTACTCTAAGTATTGCAGTTGCAGGATTTATGACAGGCTTAGCTGCTTTTTATCTCACTTTCCTTCACTAAGCTGCTGGATAGCTTGAATTAATTGCACTCCTGTCCTTATTTCTTCAGGCACTGGAGGCAGCATACTGCGATGTCATGGGTGAGATTTGAAGGTGGAGTGCTCTTTTCTGTGCTTATATTTCTTTCAGTGAAGGTTGAAACGTTGTAAATTGCTAACATCTGTGTTATGTGCCCTCTGCACATTCATAATCTGATTTCTTTTTTTTCTTAGCTCTGTTTATCAGAGTGACTTTGGCAGAAATGAGAGTATTCAATACATCTTCAAATATCTCCCCCAGAAGGTAGTTAACCTCAGGTCTGCCTGCTCGCTGTTGAGGGCTGATTGTGCCTATGTTGCTGCTTGCATACTCATTTTGAACCCATCCCATTACCTGCCTAACAAAGTGGGAGAGCAAAATATATTCAGCAAAGTCATTATGGGAACCACCTTCTGCGGCTCTGTAAATAAGTTGCCATTTGCTATGCAGAGCATACATACAAAGGAGACTGAGATAAAGTCCCACATCTGATGCTATCTTTTGAATTCATTAAGTGTTCATAAGCAGACACTTTTTTCTTACACCCAATTTCCACTAGTCTGTCTAAAGGTGGACACCAGTCTGAGTTTGGCCAAAGGGTGATCTCAAGTTCATCACATCTCACTGGTATGATCTGGCGTAGATCTGAATTAATATATGAGGCAGAGGAACAAATGTGTGTCTGCAGGATTATTAAACAACTGTCATATTTCACCACAGTTGCTTGCCATTTTCCTGAACTGCCCTTGAACAGCTTTTGGGGTCTCTCTGAATGGAACAGTTGTATAAACAGCTCATTCTCTTGAATTGTTGTTTTTCCTGAGGGAGTCATGCATCTAAATTTCAGGGAATGCCAGGAGTTTTGAGATTCAAGCTTCTTTTGAAAAATTTCTTTTTCATCTAAATTGGAATTCTATTTCATTCCACTTCAATATAACTCATTAATCAGGTGAGTTGAGCATGGGAAAGAGCATAGTATATGCTTGTCTCATTTTTACTCTATGTGCCAAGAGCTGCTGCTGAAGAGGCAGCATCGGGCTGGTTGGACCCTGCTCCGAACTGCTACAGCTGTTCATACCTCACTTCTTCATGCCAGTGGGACCTGCTTTTGCAGGCTTATATAAAAAAAAAAGCCTCATGAAATACTACTATCATGTCATTGGTTGGTGTCACAGCAAGGCACCACACAGCCAAGCTTGGTCCAAGAGGCAATCCTGCCTGTGGCAAACTGTTAACCTTATAACCAATGTTGCTGGGGAAAAGCTTTTGCCCTCAAGAAGATGATAGCAATATTTGGCACTCATGGAGCTTTTCGATTTGTAAGTCCTACAGAAAGCCAGAAGCAGAACTTTCCAGTTTTGTATTTACAGGGCTTGTAAGAAACCACAGGTTGCAGTGTTATGATCCTTCCCAGAGCAACTGTGTTGCATGGGCAATGGCATGGGGGTGCTTTGTTTTCTTTGCTAGTTTGTTGTTTTGTTCCTGTCAATTAATCCCTATCAACAACAAGTTATAGAGGCTGTTTCTCAAGAGGGCACAGAGCATTTATGCCATTCTTGCTGATAAGTTTACTGTTAATCAATATTTGAACCTCCAGGGCTAAGAAATCTGTTGCTGTATCCTTGTTTCATCTTCTTTAATGGATGGATTATTTTTGTGTCAGCTGTGGATCTAAGTTTTCAAGTGACCATCTGTGGCAATTGGTGTTCAGTCAATGGTTTACAGTCCACAGGTGGTCCTTAAAACATCAGAAGGAGATCTGTATAGCAGTGGGAGTTGGAAATGAAAATCAAAGCAATCCTAGAGGCATACAGAGGGATGCCCTGCAGTTAGCAGCAAGCACTGATGTGCTGGCTGCAGGCAAAACCATCTCACAGGCACAGGTCAATGGGTCCACCATTGCCTGTGGGGTTTTTTTCCCCAAAAAGTTTTGTTGGCTCTTTGGTATTTGAGAAGCTTGGGAAACTCTGATGTAAGGGATGTTTTAGATTTTTGAAGGGTTTGTTTTTATTGACATGACTGTTTCAGTGTGAGAAGGACATTTACATAGATGCAAATCAGGTTTGGAGTCAACTGATTTGGAGGCTGGATGTTGGTAACCCTTGCTGTTCCTTGAGGAGTTGTGCAGGAAAGTATCTATCACAGAAGCCTGCAGGTGGGCACCTGGGTCTGATTGCAGGTACAACTGTCTCTGTTTTACCTGGGAAGCCCACAGAGCTCTGCAGTTGGGCACCAGGGTGTTGGCACGTGGTTTGCACATGCTTTGCAAAAAGTGTCTTAACAGGTTTGCCCTGCAAGACAGATGGCAAGACTGCCCTTAGCAACAGTTACACAGTTGTGAACTGCCTCGAAGAGTCTGGTCACAGCATAACACAATGTGGCTGCATTCCTACCCTCTTTCCAAGCAGGAATATGTGGGCTGCTTAGGCACAGTCATATTTGCAAATCACCTGGTTCATAAACTTCATAAATGCAAGAAGGTATTTCTACAGGTGCTGTGCTTTCAAACTTGGTCTTTCTCCCAGACAGTTTCAACAGATATGTCCATCAGATATGTTTTGAGGAGTGCCACAAGTGGCATTTCAAGATGTCCTGGGCTTACTCATACTGCCTTCCAGACAGGAGCCAAATTCAAATTCCAGCACAGAGTATTTCAGGGTTTTTTTTGTATTTCAAGTGAAAAATCTTGTTCTTCTCAGTAATGATACTGTCAGTAGAGAGTAAGTCTCTCAGTCAGAGCTGTGGCAGCACTCACATTTTTATTAAGGCACTCACGGATATATCAGATGGAAAAAAAAAAGAAGTGCTTTTGTTTGCTTAGAAAGCTCATCCTCTTGGAATCCTTGTGATTATGCAAAAAAATTCACCTTTCAAGAGATACAGAAAGAAGAAAAAAAAAACAAAACAAAAACAACATAAAAAACCCCAAAAACACAAAGAGGGGGGAGCAAAGGGTTTCCAGTCCTCCCAGTTGTGAAGAAAAGCTTAAAATACAGTGACTAGAATGTCCTGTGGTTAACTTGGAATTAAGATCAACAAGAATCCCCATGCAAAAAATAAATAAATAATATAGCTGGATTTTTGAGAGGTTTGTTAGCCATCACATAATACTTGTAAACAACAAGATCTTGTGCATGAAAAAAAAATCAGAATAAGAGCTGCAAGATGAGCAAAGCTTTGGGGACAGCTGGGATACCTAAATTATATACCCTTTTCAGCCTGATAAGCTTGTAGCAAAATTAATTTTACAGAGCACACCTTTTGAAGCTTCTTTCCTCACTTCACTGAGGTACCTAGGGTTGAGAGCAATCATTTCAGTAAAATTGTTCATCTTCAGAGGCAAGCAATGGCAGCAATGAAAAGCACTTGCAAAGGATGTTTTAGGAACTGAGATATATTCTGCCTTTTGCATTTATGACTGGGTAAGATAAGGCTTATTGCATATAAGGGAATTTTCCCAACCTTGAGTTTTGAGGCTGATGTTCTTCCAATTTGTGCTTGCAGTTGTATTGCACAGGTGAATGGTGCTGGTTTTTGAACTGCAGAAGCATTTAAAACTGGTACAACTTTTTATAATGAAATTTTATGCTTGCAAAGTACAAGACCTCTTAGAAATACAGCCTTCCTGTGAGGTATTATTTTGTGAGTTTTGTCTTTGATTTTCATGTTTTACAAAACTGTTAGCTTCAACTGTAAACCCTGGCTGAGTTACTCAAATGTTTTGAAGACAGCAGGAAGTCTGTAATATCCCCAGCCTGATCTTACAGAGTAAGGGTGCAAATATGAATTGTAAAAGCTTCAAGCAGGATCAGAGCTTGCATGCTTGTTTTAAGGTCTGTCTTTGAAATCTTGCAGTCATTCTTCATCCATGAGACAATTTCCTCTTGTTGGGTGATATTTCTGAGCAGGCCATTAATTTTGGCTGCAGTTGCAGGCAATTAATCAAAAAGGCAAGAAAAAAAGTTAAATCATTTTTGTTTGCAAGCTTTAACTCTCTTGGGTGCCAACACAATTGAAATGCTGACTCTCCTGTGTGTTGACTCTCCTGTGTACTGACTCAAGCTTTCATCTCTTCCTGTGTCTTGCTTGAGTTCTCTGTGATGTGTCTAGATGTACATTTTTCTGTTAGTCTTCCTAGGCTCTGACCAGCCTCACTGCCTTCTAATCACCATTTTCTACTACCCTGAATGCACCAAAGGCTAAACTGTGCCCCATCCTTCACTATGCTGAAGGGTCTTGTGGTTATGTTAGGGGTTGATGGAGTATTGTGGTGCACTGGAATATCCTCTGGAGAAATTATGCAGCATCTTCTGTAACATCCCTACCTACAAACTGTTCTTTTAAATGCCTGTATACATTCACCCACCCTTCTGAGGTGCTCTGTGTGGTCCTGTCTCCCTCCTTTCCCTCCACAAGAGACACAACACTTAAAAGAAAACTTGACAATCAATTGAAATAATTTTAAGTAATATGTGAGAAGGAGAATCAGGAAAAGGGGTGGCAGGTACACATCCTTATCTGAGTGTCTCTCTGCTACATGTCTCACCAAAGCTCTCTGTTCTTCCAGGTTTTCACGGGGAACAGCAACGCTGACAGTGTCGTTCACCACAAACTTCTGCACTCCATGAAAGCCCGCTTCTTGCGCTTCGTCCCTCTGAAGTGGAGCCTCAGTGGACGGGTAGGACTGAGAGTTGAGGTCTTCGGCTGCTCCTATAGTAAGTGGCTACTCACATTTTCTCAACAAGCTTTTTGTAGGTGCTGTCAGTGCTGTGGGAAGGGTCCAGCACGAGTTCTATGACTTATAATATAATGTGAAGTACATAGTCATCATTTAGTTTTTCAGTAGTTGTTCTTACCTTCTGCTTGAGGATGCACTGGCCCATCTAACACAGCTGGTGAAACTTTCTGAGCTCACCACAGAATGATTTTCTGCTTCTTGTGAGTGCAAGGCAGCCAGATGCAAACCTTCCATCATCATGGATGCCACAAAGCTACTTCAAATCCTTTTTAGGGCTTTGTTTAGGGAAAGTACCACTTCTTTCTTAAATAGTTTTGTTGGTTTGTGTGTTGTTTTTTTGGTTTCCTTTTTTCTTTAAGGCAGCTTAACTAGTTGTTGGGGAAAGTGCTGTGGATTGTGCAGCTAGTATTTCTATTTCAGAGAGATGACTTTATAGCTCCAGAGAGCAGAGAACTTGTCTGCTGCTTTATTTGTTTCATGGGTATTTCCTTTGGCAATCGTTGTCATAACACGTGGTGATGATCCTCAAAGATGCGGTCTGCAGGACTTCGTCACCTGGGCTTTGGAGCAGCATATAAACACTATTGCCTGGGGCATTTCATCTGTATCTGGTGTACTGCTGCAGGTGTATGACCTATCATCATGGAAGAGTGTGAATGTGAAGAAAAAGGACCATTGTTGCTCCCAGGCACAAAAGAAAAACAAGTCCACAAATGAGGAAACACAAGTCTGGTATTTGTTTCTCAAGTGGCTGTGGGTTTATTTCTGAAATTAACAATTGTGACTTGAGACAATACTGGAGAGATGAGATTTTGCTTGGGAGAGTTCAGGGGATCAACAGCATTTTAGCAGTAAATTCAATGTGGTGTAGCACAAGTCACCAGCAAATGTGAACTACTGTACTTGTACATCTCTGCATTTAGATTAGATCCTAATCTGCTCCTGTTGGATGCAAGAAATGGATTGTAAGATAAAAAGTAGAAAATCCCCTATTTGGGAGACTTCTTAAATTTATCTGTGCAGAATCAAAGAGCAAATAGTCTTTAACCTTATGATTCACAGCTCCCCATTGAACAGAGAGCCAACTCCAGAACACTCAGTGGCCTCATCACTACACTCAGGTCTTAGGACTGAATCATTTGATCTCACAGGAAGATCCTTGTTATGTTTGGTGTGTGAATCTAAAAGGTCCATTCAGGTTTTTGTCAATGCTGCTTCTCCACCTACTTTGATGCCCTTGCACTGTGGACTATCATTCATTTAAGTACAAACCTGCAACACTCTGCTCTGGATGGATAGTAAATAGGGCTAGACACCTTTTTCAGACCTACCAATGGACCCAGAAACTGAAACCTGTAAATCAAAACCAACTGACCTTGATGACAGTATTCCAAAGCAGCCATCTCATATTTTTTCAAAGAGCTGTCTTCTGTTAATGATGACCAAACCTCTGCAGTGAAGATTGCAGTCCAAACAGCCATGCAGCAAATAGAACTGGAACTGAAGGCTGAAACATTTGTAGTTGAATGTGTTTTGGTGATACTTCATGTGAAATACTATATGGGCACTACTTTCATGTCAGATAATTGTTGTCTCCTATGATATGAAGAAGACATCAGAGTGACTTGTGGGTTGAGTTTCCTTGTGCTGATACCCTTTAAGTCTTCATCTTTGTCCTGTACCTTGCAGTTACAGGAAATAAAGTTGGTTGTGCAGGATTAAGGCATGAATTAGAAGTATGGCAGAAAAGAAATAAAAGGACTCATAAATGTTTTACAGAGTGTTGAAATATTCATTCTGTTTATATAAATGGGCTGTTCAAATTTCTCCCTGGCAAATTGCAGATGCCAACCAATACCTGTCTACAAGTCTTACTTGTATAGTTTCATAATCTTGGCTACTCCTAACCCAGGTGCTCCAGCACTATACAAAAAATATATGGTCCTTTATAAAGTGCCATCTTTGCTGGTTTACTGACAGAATATCTGCAGAAGATCTTGAGCTGCTGTACTCCTACATAACTGTGTTTTGTAATGTTTAGCAGCATGCAGACTCATCCACTGTGTTCAATTCTGACACAAGGTATATTAGTAATTTGAAAAAAGCTTAAAAAAAAACCAAAACCAAAACAAAATCACTAGAGACAGGCAACTGGACAAGTCAGGAAGGAAACAAAGCTAAAAGAAGAACAAATGACTCAAATGTGCACTAGCTTTAAGAGATGGACCCTTCCTGCAGGTGTCTGTGTGTATATGAGAGAGGGATGTGAAGTTGGGAGTAGGAGCAGCATTATAATTGCCTACCTGTACTAAAACTTCAGCTGGTAAAAACTAATCTGTGAGAACTTAATTCCCAGTTATGCCCAATCCTCTTTCTGCTGTTTGAATGGCTTAAAGGCTTGTATAGGTAAACAAACCCAGAGTATTTGATCTTAATTCCACTGAAGTTGAAGGAAGGATTTCCATCAGCATTTTAGCTTTGGATCCAGTCCTGCAATAGAAGATAAAAAGAGAACATGAGCATGGGTAACACAGATGAATCAAATCCTGCACAAATGTACATGTGTGACTGTGGGGTCATTTCTACCCTCTTAGCCTACTGCAAAAAGAACGTTGAAATTCAGATGATGCAGGACCCTGCTGACAGTCCGTTCCATCCTTCAGGGAAATGCTGCCCCTGAAGCCTGGCACCTGATCTGAAAACAGGTGGTTTATATTGATATCTGGGGCAGAAAAGTGGAAGTAAAGATTTTATTTACAGGCAAACTGGAGGTCCTTTTTGTGTGAGTGGCAACTTTCATTGGTTGGCTGAAACAAAATGTCTGAGGACCCTGACAGCTTAGGCCATCTGAATTTTATGTGCTGCTGCACATCTGTTAAAACCCTGGGACTACTGCCAAGCATGCAGCTGAGCACCTAGCTGTGATACACCAGGGTGTGCAAAATAGCCTGTGGTTCCTTTGATGGTCTCCGCTCACATCAGTTCCTTTTTAATCTTGCATATTTGATCAGAAGATGACAGCTGCAGGAGAGTTTGTGGCTTTGCTGCTGCTTAAGCACTTTTATGATAGCAGTTAGGTGAACCTGACACTCCTGTGCCAGCGCAAGGCTCTGACCTCCCATTTTTGGAGTGTGGTTTTCCTGTGCACTGTTGTCTGCTGAAGATGTCCCAGGAACATAATGTTGTGCAAACTTCTAGCAAATGCAGCTTTCAACCATGACCAATTAGTAGGAGGCATGTGGAAGGCATTGGCTTTTGCAGGTCACCAAACACTCTGCCTGGACACAGTTACAAAAAAGATGGTAGATTAACTGCCACGTGCAGTGGGTGCCAAAGTGGCTAATTTAACATACAATTTCACTATGCCATGGAATGGCATTTGCTGTTTATTACTCCTGCTAAAAATAATTTACTAGGAATTTATTCCCTAGAACTTACCCGTCAAACAAGAAATCTTTTTTTCCACCCCCTCTTTGGCTGCCAGTTTACATTGTTTCTTTGGAACACAAAAACATTCTTAACAGCAAAGCTGTTTCAGACACTTGAGCGTGCTTGACCCTGTCCCATACAGAATGAAGTTCCTGTGCAACAAAGCACTCCAAGGCCATCAAATCAGCTGAAATTCACAGATGACACTTGCTAATGATGTTTACATTCTTATACAGAAAGCATGTATTTAAATGAAAAATACTACATTTATTTGCAATTCCTTTTAAGAGCCTGTCTCACATCCTCACAGAAGTATTGAGAGCACCCTCAGCCAGTTTGCTGATGAGACCAAACTGGGTGGTGCAGTAAATATGCCAGAGGGATGGGATGTCATCCAGAGGAACCTGGACTATCTGGAGAAGTGGACCCAGGTGAACCTCATGAGGTTCAACAAGGCCAAGTGCAAGGTCATGCACCTGGGCCGGGGCAGCCAGAGATATGAATACAGGCTGGGGGAAGACATGCTAGAGAGCAGCCCTGTGGAAAAAGACCTGGGGGTACTAGTGGATGAAAAGCTGGGAGTGAGCCACCAATGTGTAATTGCAGCTCAGGGGGCCAACTGCATCCTGGGCTGCATCAAAAGAAGTGTGGCCAGCAGACCAAGAGAGGTGATTCTGCTCCTGTACTCTGTCATGGTGAAACCTCACCTGGAGTGCCGTGTCCAACTCTGGAGCTCACAAGGACATGGACTTGTGGGAGTGTGTCTAGAGGAGGGCAATGAATATGATCAGAGGGCTGGATCACCTCCCTTATGAAGACAAGCTGAGGGAATTGGGGTTTTTCAGCAGAAGAAGACTGTGGGGGGACCCAATAGTGACCTTCCAATACCTGAAAGGGGCCTTATAAGAAGGCTGGGGAAGACCTGTTCACTAGGGCATGTAATGATAGGACAAGGGGTAATGGTTTTAAGCTAGAAAAGGGTAGATTTCAGCTGGATGTTAGGAAAGGGTTCACTAATATGATGGTGGTGGATCACTGGAAGGGGTTGCCTAGAGGGGTGGTGAAAGCGCCGTCCTTAGAGACATCCAAGGTCAGGCTTGGCGTGGCTCTGAGCAATCTGTTCTAGTTGGAGATGTCCCTGCTTGTTGTAGGGTGGTTGGACTAGGTGACCTTTAGAAGCCCCTTCCAACCGCAAGACATTCTATGATTCTATGAATTAGATGGTCTTGATCTGAAAAAAAATGTTGTTTTCTGTTCAGAGAAGAATTTATGATTAGTTAAATGGAAAGTTCAACGCAGAGACATGTTGAGGCAAGCTCTTGCTGTCCCTTGCAGCAGTGACTTCAGAAGCAGTGTGATTGTAACAGATAACCAGAGCTGCCACAGAGAGGATGAGTTCAGACGAATGGCAAACCAATTACTTTGGAAGCTGAGGGCAGTGAGGGGGGAACAGGTGTATCTTTATACTTGGGAAAAGTCTTGTTAGCTTAGTACAGGAAAAAAATGTGCTGACACAATTGCTTTTATAGGATAAGATTTATAGTTGCATTGAAGATGCTGTTCATATTCTATAACTGGTTAACAGCCCAAAATGCATCAGCAGAATCAGGTGTATGTGCTGTTAACAGGCTGGGAAACCACAGGAGAAACAAGGATAAGGTGTGAGAGAGACAGGATATCTTCTGCTTTTGACACCTGAGTTCTTAATTTGCAGTTCAAGACTCCTAATTTATTCTTTTTGCTGATGTTGCTCCAGGGAATATGGTCTGATATTGTGCTTTTTAATTAAATAGTATTTTTACTGTATCTTTTTTCTCTTTTTTTCCCTTCCCTTTTTTCTCACCTCCTCCATCCTCTCCTTTGTCTTCCTATCAGATAGGAAAGAACACATTGTAGAGAACCACCTAATGTCTCATGGTTGTTGACCAATAGTGTTTGTAACCAGCTGTATAAGACAATAACCCAAAGGATTGCTTACTAAGAGGCAGACATAGATTTGTGACAGGCATAAAACTTCATAGCAGAAGAGTCACCTTCAAGGTGCTCAGCCACACTCACCCCTTGGATCGCATGTCTGAGAGGGGTATGGAGAGAGAAGTCAGATGGCTTTAGACTCAATCAAGCCAGCCAGGAGAGACATCTGTTCAGACCAGGAGCCAGTCCTCCTCCCTCCTGCAGGGAGTTAAAACTTCTGTTCGTTTATACAAGACCAAAACTTTGTCTCAATTTGCAACTGTTCCTAGAGGATATTTTGCATTTTGGAATAACTTTGGAAAGTTCTTTATAAGTATGAGTGTATATCCTCTTTACTGCCAGAAGCAGATTGATCCATCGTCTCATGTTTTTCCCAGCCTGACTCCCCTCAATGTGGCTGGTCCCACAGTTTGAGCCTTGTGGTCCCACTTTAAAATGAATACATTTTAAAAAGAGCTGAATTGACCTGGTAATCCACCTTTAATTGCCTGTGTTTCCACCCAGCCCCAAGTAACTTTGATATTTGGATCTGTATTAGGAAAGGAAATTCAAATGGAATTAGGTAACCAGCACCCTTGGGGCCAGAACCTCTACTTAATTTCAGAAAAGCCTGATGAATATTTTCTATTTTATGGGAACTTCTTCACCTGTGAGCAAGAGTAAGTGTATATTTACAGCAGAGGCATTTGTTTGAATTGTTAGTAGAGAATAACATAAAGAAAGTGTCTTTTGCTTGATCTAACTTTTGATGAGTTGCCATGTTGTGTTTTAGCTTGTTTTCCTACAGGTTTTCTGAGACTTAAAACATTTTTGATCTTTTTTCTGTTGCTGCAAGTGCACTATGGACATACATGGACTAAATAAACACTAGGCAAACAGACAGGTTGTCTGGAATGACTGTGTTAGAATTGTGCTGTATCTTTCCGTTTTAACAGGAAGCCAATGATTTGTTGTCATGCAAACTGCCACTAATGACTTTTGGCTGCCAGTGTTAGCATTTATTTGACATATTCCCATTTTGTTCAGGGCTGTTTATTGGCCAGTATACTCTCAACCGATAATTAGTGAAGCAGAACTTTTCAGAGACAGGTTTTCCTTTGTGTTATTCTCTGTAAATGTCAGTGGGAGAGCTCTTCAAGAGATTGTGTGTTATGCTGTGGTTTAGTGGAGAGTTAAGAACAGAGACTGAAGTGTGAATTCAGATTAGATGAAGGCTTGGATCTTAAGAAGAAGGAAAAAGGGCTGCTATTATGGTAATGTTGAATTGGTATTCTATTACTCTTACAGGATGTTTGTTTCTTAAAGCTAGGAGGAAAATGCACTGGAAATCAAAGACTAACTTCTTTAGAAGCTATTTCCTAATTCTTGTCTGTGTTAAAATGAAATTATTTTTACAATACACTTGCAATTTATTTTAAACAAATTAAAGCATTTAATGTAGCTGAGGGAAATTAATAAGAACTAAGCTATGAATTTAATTTCCTTTCTAGAAACTGACAGTCAAGGTGTCAATAGAGAGGGAGCAGCAATTCTGAAGGAGCTTTTGCTGAACACATAATTCAGAATTTTAAAAAAAGTAAAAGCAGATGATGTGAATACTTTTCTATTCATTATACTTTCTAAACTAGCAGGTGTTCCAGATATGATGCTAAAAAACATGCTATAATTCTGACATCACAGATAAGAAGTTGTTTTTGGTTTATTTTAGAGTGATTTTTTTCCAGGGTTGAATTTCTTTGTACTGTTACTCTTATGAGAAATAATCAGTTGCCTTCTGATTTGAAATGGAATCAGCTTTGGAAGGACAGAATTTTGCATAAAATTTGAATTTTGGGCTGTCTGCATGTTGGTAAATGTACACACTTTCATACCTGCAGAAGTTATTGATGGTAGTTTCCACGGTAACAAATCATTAACAGATCTTTTATTTTTTGAGCTTATAATAGTTGTTAATTATAAACTTCTTTAAATCTTTGTGCAGTTTAAAAGAGAAAAAAAAAAAGGGGGGGGGGAGAATCCCTACCTGTATTGTTTCTGTTTTTAAAGAGGAGCAAATGAAACTACAATGAAACCTCAATAGAATAGAATAACTCTCAAGGGAGCTTAGATGACTTAAATCACTAACTTTATTCACAATGCAGTTGCTAGCCTGGAAGTCTTGATTGGTTTTCCTATGGGCCTTACAGTTACTTTTTAAAAGAAAATCGAAAATGGATCCTTCTAGTATCATTAAAATGTGGTTTGCAAGCAAAGATACTTTGTGCTCTTATTGGTTACTATGAGGGTGTTCCTTGTCTTTATGCATGTGTCCCAGTAGTTAAGTAGTTTAATAAACCGTTATTTAGAGTTTTCATTCTGTTTTTCTTAATTTTTAATATTTTTCTTAACAGTGGGAAATAAGCAATCTACAGATTTCTTTTTTACAAGCAAATGTGTTTGAGTACACTGTATTAGTTAAAAGTATTTAAGCTACCTGAAGTGTTCTGGTTATATGTATATATATTAAAAACAAAACAAAGAAAAAAAAAATTCTTTCTGCTTAAAACACCACTTTATAAAGCAAAGAGAGTACTGCAGGCTGCTGCTGCCAAAGGACATTCCAATTGTAGCTGAAGAATTGAAAGCTTGTTTCCCATCACAATGATTGGGTTTTAGAGGCTGGCTGAAGGGGAAAATATGTTTCTAATAGGATTTTCAAAGGTGTATAATCGGTTTAGATGCTGAGTTCCCATGAAATCCCTTCAAAAGCTTTTTGAATTGATATTTGACGATTCCTGCCAGCCTAGTCAATTTGCATGCAGAAACACGGTTGATAAATGCCCATCATAAACAAGCAGCCAGCCCTCAGAAGCTAAGATGATGTTTATTTGGATGCAAAGGTGCGTGCAGGCATGGCTGACGTGCGGAAACAGCTCAACAGATGCTTGTGAAGCTGGAAAAAGTGGAGTGAGAACTGAAGTGTTCAAAGTAATGAGTAACACTCTGGGTATGTTTATAAGTCAAACAGCAAACGTGGCAAGGGATGCTCTGGAGAACTGAGTTGGATGGAAGGCACCTGTTCTACTCTAAACAGTTGAGTGAGAAAGCAGTCTTGTATGAAAGAGAGGAGGACAAGTACAGAGGAGCTGTAGTTTTACCCTCAAGTTCCCTTTCCCCAGACAGAGGGAGAGGATTGTAAATGGGTGAAATGTGCTTAACTAAATTCCATGTATGTCCTGTGGATGTAGGCTTCTTAGAGTACATGAGTCCAAGCCACAATTGGAAGGGTCCTGCAAAAATATTGTTCCTCTTCCTCATTTTGGCATCTTCTTTCTCCCAGAGTCAGATATTGCAGACTTCGATGGCAGAAGTTCGCTCCTCTACAGGTTCAATCAGAAGCTAATGAGCACATTCAAAGATGTGGTTTCCTTGAAGTTCAAGAGCATGCAGGGGGACGGAGTCTTATTCCATGGAGAAGGGCAGCGTGGAGACTACATTACCTTGGAACTGCAGAAAGGGAAGCTCTCCTTGCATATCAACCTGGGTAAGGGTAATTGGGATAATTGATTCACGTATTACTGTAACAAGGATTGTTTCGGTTTACTTTTATAAATCTATTGTTTATATTAGGCACTATCTAGAAACTCCAGCTGAGATCAATGAAACATTCTGTGTGCCTCAGCTCACAGCTTAAATACTGGTCACAGAAGGTAGGAGGGGAAGCGAAAGAGAATAGGCTTGACTGATGTCATACAGGACATGGTATCTGAACCAAGAAGATACCTTGTCTCTTCTAACAAGCACTGACCAAGGCTGAGCTGCTCAATGACTACGTTTGAAGTCTTAACTTTCCTGGATGACACTTTAAAACAATTATTAAAAAAAAACAAAACCAAACAACAAACAAACAGTAAAAGTGTTCTGTTTCTTCTTCTTCCTCCATTTTTATTTTATTATTTTTAAGAACAGCATTCCCAGGAAGCTTGATTGGGAGTGCAGAAGATTTAGTTTTGGTTTGTGTCCTTTTTTTTTTTTTTTTCTTTTTTTTTCCATTCTGTGATCAGAAATGAGCTGAGAATACAGAGTTAAAATGGTGAAAACATTGTGCACACTTGTATTGCTTTGCTTCTCAAGATGGTTTCAGCTGAAAACTGTGAATATCTGAAATGCCATCACTGTGTGATTATGTTGGACAGATGAAAGGCTGGCTTAATTTCTTTCTGTAAAAAGCTGCTTGCTCTCTCCTGGTGAATATACTAAATCACCTTGATAATGGCAGCAGCTACTGTAATAGAAATGAACAATCATAACCCCTTTCCCAGACTTACTAAAGAATCTTCATTAGCTCCATCTGTGGGTGACCCATGGCACTGGCCTCAGAAGTCCTGGCTGACTTATGTTTCTCCTACTGAGGGGTCTGAATTAGACAGAAGTTTCCATGCCTGCATTGCAAATGTCAAGCTTCATCTGAAAGCCCCAGTGGCCCATCCAGGTGGAAAGCAGAATTAAAACCCCTCCCTCTGTTAAGCATATCTGGGGTATCTATTTCAGTCCCCTGTTTATGACTCAGGGAATTAAAAGAAATCATAAACTAGTGGGAGCAAACTGGACACACTAAAACAGAATTTGTAGATTATTCTTTCTGCATTTATCCCCTTATACTTAATTGTGCTTGGTTTAAATATCAGTAGCAATTTTCCACAGCTCTTGGATTTAATTTTTACATAAGCTGATTAATTGTGTAGTCCCCAACTAAAATTTTCTTTATTTCTTTCCTTCTTTCTAATTAGTTCATAAGAGTAAAAATAATAATACAGCATCTTTCTGATTGGTTATTTGGATGTTACTTATACAAAGCAGCTACTTCCTAAGCCTCTGAATGTAGGGTTCTTTGATATCATAGACTTGTCCTCCTCTTTCAAATGTTTCATACTAGGATAAGAATCTCATATAGTTAAATATGTTACTTCTTCCAGAGGAGACGCTGTTGTGAATATATAGTTTGAGATAAGAGGGTTTCTCTTCCAGCAGTAGCTCCATGTATACAGATTTTAGCCATTTGGAATCCTCTGTGTGCATTCATATGTCATGGGCAAGGGTTTTGGTGTTTGCTGTTGAATCTGCTTGCATGTTTCCTGACAGTTTTCTGCTGGGATAGAAAGAAGGACACACACTCCCTTTTGGTGAGAGGCTCTAAAGTGTTTGTGTGTGTAGGCAGCTGGAAAACAGAAAAGTGCTTGAAAACATCAGGGTTAGGGACTAAATATTTTTACGCCTCTTAATCTAAACTTTTGGACATTTATGCCAGGTTTAAGAATCTTTTTGAGTTGAAGGAAATTCTTGCACTCCACCTGCTTCATTGACTTGTGGCCTTTTCCCCCTCGAAATAGGTGCAATTTTCTTTTCATAAGACGAAAAGCGCATAGTTGAAACAGAAGTGTCCAGAGTGGTCTGTTAATGCAAATAGATAAGAGGTTTTGGTGCAGCCCAAAGGGAGCTCTTAAAACACCAGGACCCCAAATACACAGCAGAATGAAGGGCACAGGCAGAGTAGCAATTTCCTCTGTGCAGCAGTGTGGTGTGCAGCACTGGGAAAAAAATTTCCTGGTTTATTGCAAGGATTTCAGGAAGAAAAAAAGTGTATGTGCACATGCATGTGTATATGAATATAAGGCAAACCCAAAGAATCTAAGGCAAGCTTTGTCAAGGGTCTGTTTCTCATGGACAGAGCTCCAGTGTACATCTAGGAGCATTCTTTCATGTTTCCCCTTGAGCTTTTATGCTTCAGTTAAGGGCCTGGAGGTAACTGGTGTCTTCTGGCTGTCTCTTCCCCTCCAGGGGATTCCAACCTGCACTTCAGTAACAGCCACACTTCTGTCACCCTGGGCAGCCTCCTGGATGACCAGCACTGGCACTCAGTTCTCATAGAGCGCTTCAACAAGCAAGTGAACTTCACAGTGGACAAGCACACCCAGCATTTCCGAACACAGGGGGATTCAGATCACTTGGATATTGATTATGAGGTGTGTGAAGATCTTTGTTATAACCTGAGAGACAAGGTTGAATTAGTATAAAATGAATGTGATGGAAATTAACTACCCTATGAGCTGCTTCTTTCCAGCAAAGATCTTTATTTAATGTTTCCTTCCCAGAGAACATCTTGCACAGTTAACAAACTTAGATTATGTCAGTGCAAATATGATAGTCTCAGAAAATTGCCAGTCTCTGGGCAAATGTGTATTGAATTATGCTTACACCTCAAAGTACAGCACTTTGTAACGACGCTTGTTTGTAGGGAGAGCTACTGTGTCATCATTTCCAATGTTATTTTAATGGGATCTTTGCATACCATCCCTGCATCTGATTGACATGACCATGGGGATACCAGCTCTGAGTTGTGCCTCTGTCCAGCCACCACTTGCTCAGATTACAGCTCTCCAGAGCGAGATGAGCAGATAAAAGACCATCATCTTCCCACTAGGAACGGAATACCCTGAGCACAACTGTCAAGACAACTAGCTCTCGCTCAGCTCCTTTCACAGCTGGGGTTGTGGTGCAGAGAATCCTGGTCTAGGGAGTCAGTGCAGCTCAGCCAAGGAACGACCGAGCAGAGGATACATCCTGCCTTCCTGCCCATAAGACCTGAAGCTGGTGTGCTCCCCTGTGATGAGGCCGTGGTGTGGCAGAGTCCAGTTTATACTACTTTGGCAGTTCAGTGCTTATGGCTGATAGCTGTTAAAAAATACCTTAAAAACCTTTTATATAATCATGTATATATGCAAGGCAGTTCCCCATCTTTTCCCCCACCAATGCACACCTGTGTGCAAATTACCTATGTTCAGTTTTATCCCCACATGCCTGTCTACTGAGTCTTGCTCTAGCCCACAAGGCACAGCGTCATGCTTGCACAGTCAGAGCCACCACTCTGGATGTGTTCAGCTGGCATGGTTTATTGCTTAAGAGACCACAAGTTTCCCCTCTGCACTTCAGATTCATTTCTCTGGAAAGGATCAGTTCACAGCGAACCCAAGGGACAAAAGCAGACAGCTCGACAGTGGCAGATGCCTGCTCTTTGCTTCTCTCATGTTCCAGCTGAAATTCCCTTCTTTGCATTTCACAAAGCAGGGTGGAGAGAGTGGTTTCCACCCCCTTGCACTGCTGTACCAAATCACAAGCACGTTATTGTAGGGATGGCACATTTCAGAAGTGAGATTCTGGAACAGCTTCAGGCTGAACTAGCAAGGGCCAGAGCTGTAACTACTTTTAAGCTGGAGTTGAGAAAAGCCAAATAATTGACTCATCAGCTTCCCTAACTTCAAAGTAATAAAATTCCTTGCTTCCTGCTACAAGGTTGATGCCAATTAGGAGTTGTGGCAGAGGAATAAGGCTGACTGGGTTCCAGCAGCTGTCAGAGCGTCAGCAGTGCCATGCAGCAGTGCTTGCCCTTGCTGCAGTGGATGCAGTAGGATTGCAGCACAGCTCCCAATATCCTGGAAGCACTCTGAAGTCTAGTGACTGCAGGCTTCTCATCTACATTATATTATTCTCAATGTTTCTGGTTGCGATTGGGCAAATGACAAAAAAGGAGCATTACCACCAGCAAGACATTTTAGCAAAGGCTAGTGAGCCTAACTGGGAATGAGCTTTGTCATCTGACAAATAAGGTTGTGAGAAGTTGGTTTTGTTTTTGTTTTTGTTTTTGTTTTTAATTTATTTTATTCCTTTTAAAAAAAAAATAATCAAATTATTTATTTTTCCTTAGGATTCTAAAGTAATTGTGCTCCAAGGATTTTGGAAGCTTTATTTTCTTAGGCTCCTAGAGCTTTTAGCCCTCCAGATCAAGTGATGAGTTGTAACCTGTACAATACTAACATCTTTCAGTATTTAGGCAATGGCCCAGCAGAAGCTGTATTTAAATGTGTAACCTGCAGAACTTCTCCATTGCACTGCTCAGTCCCAAATACCCTGTGCATGCATTGTAAAGACCAAACCACACCAAAATTTCAGGGAAAGTATTGCAGGGTGCAAATGGGATAGTTTGTGTGTCATACCACCCTCCACTTGCTGAAACCAGAACTTTTCAGATAAATTCTTGGTGAAAAGGGATGACTCCAGCTTGGAGGCAAACCCAGGGCTCTGTGGGCAGGAAGAGTTAATTTCCCCATTGCTCAGCAGTTTCTGGCCACTGTGGTCTGCTGCTAGGTCACATCTTCCAGGCCAGTGGGTGCTGTGACCTGGAGACCATTTGAGCATTTGAGTTGGATGTCCTGGGTAGGGGGCTGGTGATGCTAGGTTGGTTAAGTGATGTGTCAGGGTGCTTCCAGAGTATGGAGCTGTTTGCAGTAGCAGCATTTCTGCAGCAGGTGTAATGCTGTGTGGCCTGTGATTCCCCTGGTGGGCAGCCAGGCCCTGCTTCGTGCTCTGAGATGATGTTGTTAATGTGACTTGGTTCTTGGATAATATCCCAGCTGGCTGTGTGGGGTGGGGCTCTGTCCTCTTGTTTTTGGGGCAATAACTAAAATTTGTTCTTATTCTTTCCAAAAAGCTCAGTTTTGGAGGGATTCCTGTCCCGGGGAAACCTGGAACCTTTCAGAGGAAAAATTTCCATGGGTGCATTGAGAACCTTTATTACAACGGAGTCAATATAATTGACCTGGCAAAAAGGCGCAAACCTCAGATCTATACTGTGGTAAGAGACATTAATGTATGTTTTCTTTCTTTACTTCCATGCTGTTGGCTTCACTGAATAGCTGGAGTTCAGATTTGGATATCTTTGGGCATAATTAGCTTGTTAAAATAATATTGCTGAGGCTAGTGCCAGCCAGCACCAACTGCTGTGCTGAGACTTACTGAAAGACACGTGCAAATTAATGCAGTTCTCTGACTTCCCAGGTGTATTAGAATTTATTTGGAGAAGCTTTTTTACTTCTTTTTCCAAGATGAAAATGTTTCTTTGTGATTGCATAATAGAAGTCATAGAAATGTTTTTTTCCTAGTTAACTCAGACAAAACCTTGTTTTCTGAACCATTCTTCGTCACTTTTGTGGAGTATAGTAGCAGCAAAATTCCACAGGGAAATGGAAAATGGAAAGGTAATAGGTAAGAAGTCCTGCATTGTGTTTCTGGCAGTCAAGACTGTCTCTCAGATGCTCCCTTAGCCTGGGACTGAGGGATTTTGCTTTAATAACATCAAGTTTGATTGCTCTGACTGAGGACTCTAAGGCACAAATCCTATGAACTTTGTTAAATTGCTCTTCCCTCAGCTTACTTTCTAAGGGGAGGAAAGATCCTTGATCTGCTTCTTAGGTCATTAAACAGTTGGTTGTCTTGCCACCTAGGTAATAGGAAGGCCTTCCTAAAGGGGACAAGAACAAACTTTATAATGTGTTTTTTCTCTGAAGGTTATTGTCTGGGTATAACATGGCCCCAAGCAATGAAACTCTGTTATCACAATTCTTGATTCAGCCAATGCTAGATCGAAAGTCTATGAATTCTTCTCCTTTTGTCAGTTTAAGGTAGAGGGGATGTACCCCCATCCTTTGATCTCCCTCACATAAGAGATTATTCTAATGCAATAGTTTTCAAAAGCTTTCTTCTGTACTGCATTTTGCA
The DNA here is from genome assembly GCF_000747805.2 of Chaetura pelagica. Lineage (NCBI taxonomy): Eukaryota > Metazoa > Chordata > Aves > Apodiformes > Apodidae > Chaetura > Chaetura pelagica. Next base: position 4,514,055 of record NW_009952974.1, read on the forward strand.
AGATGTCTGAGTTGCTATGGACTGTGTCTGTGACATTTGTGTACACAAAGTGCATGGAAAGGTTGCCTCAATCTTCAATGAACATTCTTTTGTAGGAAACAGTCCCCTTAAGTCTGTTGTTTTCCAGTATCCTTTCTATCACAGCTGTTTATCTCCTCTAGCAACTCTCAGGTACTTCCAGCTTTCACAGGCTCATCTCCTTCTCCCATCTTCTTAGTCTTCCCCACTCCTTAACAATTTACTTGCTCAAATTAAAATAACTTGTTCTTGCTAAATGTAGTCTTTTGCCTGCCAGACTTCCTCTTCACTAAATGCTTTTTACTCAGAGTTCATTGAGGTTTTCAGGCAACAATCTGTATCCTCAGGGAGTTGCAAGCTTCTCTGCTTCATGACTTTAGTTTTTAAGGTTGCTTGGAGTGGAAATGCAATTAAAGAAACAGCACAGAAGAGTAATTAAATACAGCAGGGAATTGGAGTCACACTTCTTCCAATAACTTGTTGTGTACTTGTGTCCCCTCCCTCCAAGCTGGAGATCACCAGACATGGTTCTGTAGTTAGTCCCCAAAATACCTTTGTCTCCTACCAAAAGATATTGGAGGACAAACTGGTCAGTTTGAGGTAAGAAAGCCATTAATGCTTAGAGACATCAGTTTTTGCCTCCAAAACAGAGACAGACTTCAACACTCAGTCTCTGCCTAATTCTCTGTTGCTCTGTGAATGTTGACAGTGAGCTAAACTCTTGTTTTTTCATATCCATCAACTTTGTGGGTTTTTTTCTGTTGACATCTTTCATGTGAGCTGGAGAATGATACGGCAGCTTTGGAGGTATAGATTTCCTCTTATAAAGTAGTTCCTCATCCATATAAATAATGGCCCCAAATCAGCTGCATCTAAAATCAGAGGAAGAAACTACAGGTTGTCAATACCAAAGTACTATACTATGTATTGTACTCTTGGGTGGTGGCTATGATTATCATTCCACCTATTCTTTTCTGTAACTCGTTTGCAGTTGTCAGACTTGCAATAAATCCCCCTGAGAGAGCATCTCAAGATAACGAGGCAGCCTGTCTCTTTGAACTGGAACTTGCTTTCAGAATTCCATTTTTATATGGCCTGATATTTAACCTCTCTATGTGGTTCCCCTATCTATTTGGACAGGCTATCTATCTTCTCTCTGGGGTTTCTTCTGTCCCTGATGGCATGTTTTGGAGTTTTTTTGCTGTGGGTTTTTTTCTCCTCTAGGTCACTGAGTATGGTGAGATGGTAGATGATCTTTTATTTGCTCTCTGAAGCGGCTACTGGTTTTAATTGTGAGAAGTTATGAGAAGTCAAATTTCTGTAATTACCACTGTCATGGTCTTGGGGCTGGACCCTTAGGAAACCTCTGTAAATAATAATCTAAAGATCTGACTTATTTACTAGTTATCTTCTCAGCACAAAAGAAGTGCAGGCTGCTCATTATGAGAAGTTGTACAGTAGTTACTAATGCTTCCTGGGCAAGTAGTTAGGAGCAGGAAAAAATTCTAGTAGGAGCCACATTTACAAGAAGCAGAATAGGAACTGTCCTTTGCTGAAGGATATTTAACCTGGGATGGTGAAATTATCTGGGATGGTGAAATGTTGCCTTCGGAAGGTGTGGTGACCTGGTTCAGGAACGGCATGGTGACCAACCCCAGGCCGCTTGGGTCATCAGCACGCAGACACCAATGTGGTGGACGGCAAAATGGCCTTTATTGGCATGTGATACAGAGTTATATAGCTAGGGTTTACGTCACTTCTGTCTGCTTTCATCCTAAACTAAACGCTATTGGCTGTCCGGGGGGGGAGGGCCCTGTCTTTCCGTACAGCATGAGATCTTCTGGCCACCAGACTCTGGCTACAGTGAAATCCTATTTGAAAGATTTTGTGCTTGTTAAGAGTGCATGTAGATGCAGGAGAGGAGGTGGGACAAGTTCTAGGAAGAGAAATCCATTAAAAATTACTAAATACATCTGGCTGAGGGAGTAGTTAAGAGAAAAATAGCTATAGCATCCTGAAAATAGCTATAGTGTCTTGGCCACCAGTGTTTACCTACTGCTAGATTAAGGTTGCACCTTTAGGAACTACTCTAATGTGGCCTGTGGCCAGGGTCTTAAGTCTTTCCATGTGTCACGGATGTGTGATTCCAAAACAAGAAGCTGTCTGAAGAAGAGAAATGAAGAGATAACGAAAAGATGCAGTGTTTGATCTTCTCAATGTTTCAGTCTCAAGAAAAGATGCTGTGTTTCATCTTCTCAATGCTTCACCCTAGGTACTCACTGAAATTGAGTAAAACCCTGTCCCTCTTTCCTTGCCATTACCTTCAGCTAACAGGAACTGGACTTAGATTTTTAGTTAGCAGAACAAACCCTGCACTGACTTGAGAGGAGGGCAGGATATTGTACGGCAGAAGTTGTCAGCCCTGAGACAGCTTGAATTCTCCTATTGGCCTGCCATGTTGAATCTGGGAGTGACAACTCAGCACAGCAAGAGATGTGGTGACATGTAAATGCATCACTGCAGTGCCTCAGGGAAATAACCAATTGCCAGCATCAAAGAGCAAGAAAAGACACCTAGTGACAGGAGAATGTAAACTAATAATTCATTCCCTTTATAGAGAATCCAAACATGCTGGTTTATTAAGCTGATTTGAGATACCTTCATCTTGATAAGAATTTACTTGTCTATGAACATCTTGTTCTACCAAAATGCTATTGTAGGTGCTGATATATCTGTGAGTATCTGGCTGGGGATTCGTGAAGGCCTCTCCTAGGGTTTGCAGAACCAGGAGTTAGATGTATCTTTTCTTATTTTTTCGAAAATTTTCATTATTTTTCGCACTGTAATCAGACTATAGGAATCATAAATAAAAAAATGTTGGAACTATTTAGTGACTAAGTTGAATTTATTAAAAAGACTTTTCATGCAATTATTTATTGAAAGTGTGAGTCAGATATGTACATTAAAAAAATAACTGAATTTGCTGCTCTTTAGAGAAGGCAGATTTTGGACATATTTGATTCCTGTAAAAATAGCTTTCTGTGCTTTCTTCTGTTTTTCTGTCTGCTCTCTGGGTCTTCATATGTGTCTCCATTACACCCTATCTGCAGTGTGGAATATTAGGAAAGTCTATATATATAGCATTCATTTTAAGGTCCCATTTTTTTGTTGCTGAATGGTATAATCAGATTGTTTTGAAAGAAATTAAGTGTGCCACCTCAATCAAGGCCTTTAAATAAAGCCTATTTAAATGACATTTTTCCCATTGACTTCAGTGGGCTTTGTCTACAATTCTAAAGGCTTTCAGTGTGTAACTACACAGTCCAGCATGTAGTTGCAATAATTAACTTGCCTTTTCTTGATGTAACAGTTTCTTTGTGTTGGGATTTTGATAGCTGAGATGACCACAAGTGAAGCAAGTCTTTCAGGGAGATGATATTTTTTTTATAAGACTGGGTGACATAGGCAGAAAAAAAAAAGACAGATTTTTGAGCAAACAGGATTTTTTTGAGAGTTATCAGCCTTTGGCAAATTACAAGTTAGAAACAATTGTTCAGAGTTTAATGTATTACATTATCTGGGTAGTCAAATTGAGTGAATAGGGTGGTTAATACCTGCTGAGCAGAGGAGGATGTTTCAAGGCGGGAGGTGATAAGGCTGTTAGTCCCTGTGGGAGAGCAAGAGAGATGACTAATATGACTAATTATTGTCATAGGAGTTAGTGGGGAATAAGAAAAATGGGAGAAAATGTAATTTTCTGTTAAGTTAAGGCTTAAATATAGTTTTATAGGTCTTTTTCCAGTTGCTAAGGCCCTGGGAACTGCTTGGTACTTGGCTGCCTCGCATAACTAAAAGGGGCAAGCTGACCCCATCACAGTCAAGATCCTGGAGTCTGTGCAGTTCCTACAAACCATTTAGGCTGGTGCTGTGCTATGATGCAGAGATGACTGGAATTTAAAAGAGGAAATGATAATAAAGAAAAAAAAAAGTTTAAAGGGCTGGTAAGTTTTACTCTTTTTTTGTACTTTTCTATTTTAAGGTAGATGTGGCCCTGTTTTTTTTTAAAATAATGATAATTATTATTATAATAACAATAACAGTTTCAAAATCTCTTTGCTTCTGTGTTTTATTCCAGATAATAAAACATAAAAAGCTGTAGATCAGTTTAACCTGAACTAAAACAAAAACTGGGCCTGGATTATGCTAATTTACAAGTTTGATCTAAGACATCTGTCTTATTCACTTCTGGCAAGGTGAATTTGAAAGGCTGGCTTGTTCAAAGGAGGAAAGATATTAAGTGGTCTGTATTTTTTTGTGTGTTTCTTCCTGTCTTCTTTTTTCCTTTTTCTGTCACTCCGAGGGAAATTATGTAAGGGGTTTTTTTCCAAATTAGTTCTATTTGCTTCCATCTTTTGCCAGCTACTCTTAGCTATTGTAGCATATAATGAAAAAATAATGTCGTTATTATGAGCATAAAAATGGTAAAATCTTTTTTCACTTCTGTTGAGTGGCATAGTCAGTTTAGAAGTCTGAGATAAAGAACATCCAGAAATGTCTAGCCAAGCATCTCGTCCCTGATTCTGTCACCATAACAATGTTTTAGGTTTTTGGAAGCTTTCTGTTTTGTTAAATGCTACTTGTTCCACATAGAAACATTATCTTAGTGTGAAAAACTGAAGTCAATGTAATAAACAATTAGTCTTATTGACATACATGTTACCTAGAGTGAGTGAAGATAGGGCAGTTCTTTATCAAATATAAGTTAGTTTCAGTGAAACTTGGATCAGGAAAGCTTTCAGATTTCCGTAATAAAAATTTGTTCAGAGAAAACCACCTCATTATAGGAACTTCTATTAAATTATGAGCCCTACGTTTTGGATGAGCTAGTTGTTCACTGAGTTAACTAGTCCTAACTCAAGTGACACCATGTGTCTTGGTGCTTCCTCATCCTCTTTGAAGACAGTTTGCACCAGTCTGTCGGTAGGCTGGAGTTGGTATCTCACTTTGACTTGCTGTGCTTAGCAATGTCTTGATTTGAGAAGCACTTTTAATCTATGAGGGTCTCCTAACATTTTTTCTGCTTGAGACAGTCAATTTAAAAACAGAATTTGAAGGAACTTCCCCTATTAAAATCTAGTTGCTCAGAGCTGAGTAAAAATTTTTCATCTTATCTGTTACAAACTGCAGCAGAGGTCACCTTTTTCCTCTGTTACTCTCTATGCAAATTTGTCTGCAGCCTCAGTGTCTTCAAAGCTAGAAAGAGTCCTCTAGTTTCCAAGCTGGAGATATTCTTACCAGTTTACTCACATCCATATCTCAGACATGCCTGGGATTTTAGTCCCCTTACCTGTAATATGAAATCTTCCTTTATAATCCTCTGCAGAAAACAAGATATCCTTTTTATTGGATAGTATCTGTAGAGTGATTAATGAGGAAAGTAATTACCCATTTGATGCTCTAACCCACAGGTAGAATGAGAGCTCAGAAATACTAATTTATTGTTCTTCCTGTTCCAGCTGTGATCTTGAGTTTTTTTTCTTTTGGTTGGGTAAATGTGGTGGGTTTCAATTCAGCTATCAGTTTGAATAATTTCCAAAATATATATTACTTTTGCTTAGTATTGTGTGAGAGCAAAGTGCATGTATAAGAAACTGGTCACCAGTTGCCCCAACTGTGGTGTTGTAGTAGTCTAATATCTTGATTAAACACTACTTAATACTGCATGAAGAAAGGCCAGAAAAGACGGAAATAGTTAAATTTATACAGGTTTTATTGAAGTTCTGCAGAAGTCCTTGGAAAGACTCCAATCAGTTTTGGATGAGGTTTATGGCTCACACCTTCCCCCACTCCCTCCCTCTTCCCGAGCCCAAATTACTTTGCTACCAATTTCTCTACCTCCTCCCTCCAAATGGTGCAGGGGGATGGGAATGGGGATTGTGGTGAGTTTGTCACACGCCGCTCCTTCCCCCTCAGGGAAATGGACTCCTCACACTCTTCTCCTGCTCCAGCGTGGGGTCCCTCCCATGAGAGAGAATCCTTCATAACTCTGCTGACATGAGTCCCTTCCACCAGGTGCTGTCATTCAGGAACAGTCACCTCCCTTGGTGTGGGGTCTTCCATGGCAGCAGATACTCATCTGATCCACCATTGTCCATCACAGGTTGCTGCACCATGCTCCTCCATTGGCTGCAGGTGGCTCTCACAGAGCCACCAGTGTGGGTCCTCCCCCAGTATCACACAGCTGTCACGCAGACCCAACACAGCAGTGGAGTTCTTCCATTCACTTTTTAGTAGGAAAGGCTCTTATTCTTCCCTAAAATGCTTAAATATGATGTCACCTACTCATTCAACATCTTGAAGAAGACCCATCTTTACAACCATACTCTGCCACCAGAAATCTGGGTGCTTGTACACTTGTCTTAAAAGAAGTGCCATGGCAGCTGGTGAACAAATTGCAAATACCTCTATTGCATTTCTAGGTTCAGAAGGTTTGTCTTTGAAGAACAATAAGAACTCTTTTGGAAAGATTTCAATTATTAAATGAGTCATTAATCAGTCTGGAGACGATGGACTCAATGGAATTCTCAAATGCCACAAGATAGCTGGAGTTTCCAGCAGCTGGGTAGAGCTGAGCATCTCCTTTATTTTCTCTAGAGATTAGACTCTTCTTATCCCATTTCCTAGCCAATGAGCTTATATTTTGACGTTAAACTGGGTTCAATTATAAAATCAAGTGTCTGCCAGAAGTCTTGCATGTACCCTGGAGAGTTTCAGAGCTGCTGCCAATTAAAGCAAAGGCCCCTGATCAGATGCAGGTTTAGGGGGAGCTGGTTACTTTTTTGGCTTAGACCTGCTGAAATAATTTGCAAATAACATTCAGGACAAATACAACTGTGTTTGTAATGGGAACTTATCCCACTTCACTTGATGAACATTTTTCAAAGTAACCATTGTTTATTTCTTTTTCAAATTTTTGTCCTATTGTCACAAGGAAGGTAGGCAATGTAGGCCACTGTAAGGACAACACCACTTGTTCATGTGTATAATTTGGTTTTGCTCTGGAATGCTGCTTTAAGAAGGTTTTTCACTCCTAAGTGAGTCAGTTGAAGTGAAGCAAATGAGTTACTTGAGTGCAGACTCACATAACATTGGAACTTTGCTTCAAGCCCCAGTTTTATGTATAAGATCTGTAAATGTCTTACTATTTTGTGTTACTTCAATCACTAATGTCTAAATGTGTAAATGTCTAAAATACCAAATAAAATTGGTCATCAACATTTTAAATGTCTAGACCTCCAAAAACCGCTAGAGAATGTTAACCGTATTTGTTTATATATTTGACTGTCTTTGTTTAGTGTAATTTGTAATGAAGTAGGTTGAAAATGGAGGTGGAAACATAACAAGAACAACCAGAAAAAAGCCTGTGCTATCTCTTATGTAGGCAAAATGCTGCAGGTTGTAGAAACTTTTAAAAGGTTGAGAGCAAATTTCTACTTCTCACCTGATTATGTTCAGGTGAGTTTGAATAAACTTTGGATTATATCTCAAAACCCATAGATACTTTTTGCTATTGCTAAATCAGTTATGTAGCATTCTGCACTTAACAGGACAGGGAATATGTAAATAACTTGATCTATATCTATCAAGGGTTTTTCAACCAGTTATAACTCGGTCTCAATCTGGTGCTTTATTTATTTTCCATTTTAGAATGAAGACTAGAAAGACATTTGAAAGTGATAGATAGCAGTTCAGCTGTCTAATTTCAAAGAGGAATTCCCCAAGCACTGTGCAACTTCCTACACATCCATCAAGTGCTGCTTATTGTAATTATCCTGTTAAAGTGAGGTACCAGCTCTGATGAGAAGTGGTGCCATGGAAAAAGCCTTTTACTCTGATGTTTTTATCGAATTCTAGTTGGTATTTCACAAAGCAGCCTAGTTCAAAGCAAACTGGCTGCAACAATTTCCTGGTGTGGCTTTGGAAGATGTAGCTCCTTGAATGTGCCCTGGCTTTATGTATGGTTAAGGTTTTATTACATGGCTTGAATGAACTGGTTGGGTAATCTGCAGCTGCTGAACGGAGTGGTGGGGTCGATTTATCTACAAACAACAGCAATACATGCTGGTACAGATTCTGCAGGCTGCTTTGAGTGAATGTGCTACCACTGATTTTAGGGCTGGATGACTGGAGTGATCAACTGAGTTTAACATTGAAAGGGTGTTGGATTTCACCACTTGCTGTGTATATAATGTTTTCATAATTCCCCAAAATACCCTGTGGAAGACATGAGGCTTAGAACTGACCAGGAAATCTCACTATAAATACTCTCGCTATAAATACTGCATTCAAGTGACTTTTTCTTTGAGTATTATTTCAGAATAATTATTTTTAATTATTTCTGTTATTAAGTGGACTTTTATTATTTGAACTAGCACAGGGCTGTCTCAGTTTGAGTAAAAGAAAACATAACCAGTAGTGCTACTACAAGTTATATATTGAATATTTCAAATAAACCTCGGATAAATGCCTCATGTTTTAATCCATTCAAGTAGATGAGGCAATTTTTGCTATGTAGCATTGCTGTAAATGGGCAAAAAAAGTACTGTCATGAATGGCTGCATTTTTACTTATATTTAGAATAAATGTAGTATGTTTGGGTGGATCTCTGTGCATTGGAGGATGCTTTGTTTTTTTCACTTGCAGCTTATCTTGTTCACACCTCTGTAATGTCATCTCTGTGGAGCCAACACAGGACATTTGTATCACATCCCACAGCACGTAATAGTTCAAGTGGACTTGCTAATGCTTCAGTATCAGCTTCTGCAGTCAACATAGACCCAAATGAGTTTGATTTTATTGACATACAGCTAAACTTGAGCTTGAAATGGGAGGTTCTGGGAAAACACTTTGAAGGTGTGGCCATATAGAGATTGTCTGTCTAGGCTACCAAATGAGCCCTTCTGCACCCAGGCATGGTCTTCATTTGGAACATCTGGACAAATGTAGATCCTTTTAAGAACTGAGGCTTTGTTTTTTTGATCGTCTTCTGCTGGCCTCTTCATTTGAGGTTGAAGTAAAATTTGAAGTCATATTTGTTTTCCCAGAATGGACAGATACCTTTCCTAATGAGTTCCAAAGATCTGTGTTTGAGTAACAATCCATATTTCAGCCTTGAGGGCCATTAGAAATCCAGGGAGATTATTTAACTATGAATGTTTTCGGATGACTGGAAAAAAAAATAAATTGTCCTGTTGATTGTTTGCTTTTTATTTTTTGCAGGGCAACGTGACCTTTTCCTGCTCAGAGCCACAAATTGTTCCTATTACCTTTCTCAGTGCCAGTCGAAGCTACTTGCTACTACCTGGCACTCCTCAAATTGACGGTTTGTCAGTCAGCTTCCAGTTTCGAACATGGAATAAAGATGGCTTGCTTCTGTTCACCGAATTGTCTGAAAATTCAGGACCTCTCTTGGTTTACCTTCGTAGTGGGAGATTGACTCTACTTATTCAGAAAGAGACAAAGAACCCGGTAGAAATCAGTGAAGGTACTTTTGTTTAGTCTTATCTGTCCCTCTCTAAGATACAAAGGTCCAACCCCACAGGATGAAGGGAAGCACTCAGCCTTCCTTTTTCTTCAGACTTTCTCTTGCTTTCCAGAAGTAGAACCTCTCTGTGCAGTTTAAAGTAGGTCTAAGCATGGAAAATAGGCATCCTGAGATCTCTAGACTCAACATACTTGACAGCTCAACCTCTGTGTGTTTAATGTCATGCTAAATTTTCTTCAGTCAGGTCACAGGAAGACCTTGCTTCCCATCCTCAGATTGTGGTGAAGTCAGCTGTGAGCCGGCTTAACCACTGCACCATTCCCTGGCACAGGTCAAGGCAGCCCCAGAGCTGGTTTCTTCCTCTAACTGTAGCTTTACATTTTCCCTTTACACTATGCTCAGAAGAGAGACTATGGGCTTTCTTTCCTCATGCTCCCTCACCAGCCTTCTTAGCCAGTTTGCAAGTTGCTTTGTGCAGGATGAACAAAAGGTGAAATGGGGTTTCCTCTCTGACCTGAAATTCTGGGGATATTGCTTGTAAACCCCTACCGGAACAACTATGCATTGGCTTGCAGAGACAGCAGGGGAACAATTTCAGATTGTGAAACAGAGGCAGGACCAGAGTGGCCCAGCTGCCAGCTCAGTGTGACCTATATGAGCCATGTTGGCATCCCAAACAGAAATGTTTTTAGGCCAGGGCCACTGCTGCTATGCAGCAATGCTGGATAGGAGACTGGGAAATTTGTTTTCCCTGTAAGTTGAATACCCATTTTCCAAAGGGGAATGAGTAATAGAATGATGGAACTCAAAACTAAACAATAATAATAGTATTTTCTAAAAAAGCAGCCTTTAAAAAATATGTATCATTAAAGTATTCCCAGTACAGACTAAAAGAGGGCTGATGTGTCCATTAAAAGAAGCAGAGAGAAAATCTGTCAGAATTGTCAAAGCAGAGCTGTTCTGTGTGTTTCATTCCCCTGTATTATAGAAAATGAGGCAGCCCTGAATCTATCCCTATTCATGTGATTGCTACAGCCTTAACTTGCTGCAATTAAGTGCTGAAAACTGAGTTTCCAACCTTTATTGCACTCCTAATGAAATTGTTGACAAAGCTGAGACAATGTCAATATTTGCTTGGGTGTATTTGATTTTATGTAGCTCTGAAAACACAAACCAGAGCCCAGCATTCAGTGCTATCCAAAACATTGCTAAACTGCCTGCTTACACATGGCAATATGCAGAAATTGCAAGTGCTGTGTTCTGCAGATGTCAGGTACTCACAATAAACTCATGCTTCCTTAAGAACGGACATATTTTTGCCCCAAATGGGATTTTGTTTTGACATCTTTTCAAACTTTAACAACGTATTTCACCTCAAAATGGACTTGTTCTAGCTTAAAAATCATCATTTCTTTTGCTGGGAAGCCAGCTTTTTATTTTATTGAAATGTTGCATGTGTTAACAGCCATTGCTGTGGAAATTGTTTCATTTTCAAATTCATAATGAAATGGCTTTTCCTACACATAACACCCACAATTTTTTTTTTATTTTGTTTTGAATTGTTCTCACACCTCTTTGTGTCACTAAGTGCTCGTTTGTTTCTTCTGAAAGCAACATTAACAAAAAATATTCCATTAGGGAGGGGAGTAAATAGTAGTCTGCGCCTGCTCTCGGTGACTCCAGCTTGATGTGATTATATTTTGAGCTGTAATTAGGTTAGTTTTGGTCCGCATTACTGTGTGTGAGCTCAGAAGCTTGCCCACTGATTTCCACAGCTCTCAGATGATGTGGAGTGTCTCTAGCTGTGCAATGCTATTTCAAGAGCCATGAGATGCAACATTGACTTTCAGAATAAGAGAACAGAGAGGTTATTTCCCACTTTGCACAAGTGTCTAGAAGAAAAACTAGCTACCCAGTGTACCATAATCTCTTGTGTACCTTCATAGGTTCCTGGTCAGAGCAATAATCCCAGCTCTCACAAGACCCATGTCAAAATCCAATATAGAAAGGCTTCAGGTGAGTCCATCAGCACGACTGTGCTAACTCAGTGCTAAAGAGTTTTAAGAAACAAATCCTACTTGTACCTACTGGAGTTTGTCAGGTTTCATACTGAAATCTGAGACAGGGTATTAAAATCTCTCTGAACCTAATCTTCTGCAAACTCAGGCATGTTTTTAGTACCAGAAGCTCAACCAAGATCATCTCTGCATGCTCCAGTGAGCTATAAGCCCTGTCCTTAAAATAAGACACAAAACCCCACAAAATGTTAATAGTGTGCAACCAGAAAGGCAAAGGACCCTCCTAGCTTGCTGAGTTCCTGTAGCACAAGAAACAGTTTAGATTAAAGAGTGAGATGACCTACATAAATACTCTCAAAACTTTCACTTTCTTGGCCTTTTCTTCCAGAGGTAGGTAATGACTCCTTTTCAGCTGCCAGTTCTCCCTCTTTTTGGTGAGCTGCACACTTGTGGTCACAGGTTGGAAACAAAAGGAGGTATGTGGAACACAGTTGTCTTCTGACCTCGTTTTTTTCACTCTTTGTACCTGTTTTTTTGCCAGGCACCAATCTCCATGATGGGCTTTGGCATTCTGTTAACATCAATGCCAGAAGACATCGCATCACCCTGACGCTGGATAACAACGCTGCCACTGCTACCCATGCAACCACTGTCTCAAGGATCTACTCTGGGAACAGCTACTATTTTGGAGGTAAGCTTTTTCAGGCAGATGCAGGACAGGTTTTCATGATGCAGATCCTCAGGTGCTCAACACTGATCTCCTCCCATGTGCACTCTGCAGCCAAGAGCTAACGTAATAACTGATTTTACATCCCTTTTGGAGGTGCAGTGCATACAGCACTGTGGGAAGGCTGAAGGGTCTTGGTCAACAGTGGCAGAGGAGGAGCAGTTTACTGGTGGCTGTAGCCAATGGGTACCTATATCTAGCTGGCAAAACAGGCAAAACCTACAAAGCTGTATTATGTCAAGTGTTTTGTGTTGGGGTTTTTTTTCTATTAAAAGGCCTGAGGACTACTGGTATCATTAATATTCCTGTAGGTATCACTGTCCTGATCAGGCTCAGTGACTTTAGGCTTCAGACGTTAATTGACATATGGCTCAGATCTACAAAGGTATTTAGGTACTGTAAGCTCATGGAAATTAATGTAGATTTAGTTCAATTTTGAAAATGGAAAGAACAGTCTTGAAAAAAATACCACCTTCTGCTTTTTAGAGTGGAAGCATTAATTTAGATAAAGGGAGTGTCATCAACTGTCTTTTTGTCTAATATATTTCTGTGTAGTGCTTATTGCAGTGAGTCTCAGATCTTGGTGAACCTTCTAGATACAGCACTAAGTGAGGATGCACAGGAGGCTTTGGATCTCAGAGCTGGCCAAATACTGAGGAAGCTCAGATTTGAAGGGTTTTCTTGCTTGCTGTCTACGGGATTTTGGGTTTTTTTAACTCTGTGGATTGCTTCAGCAGCAGAATTTAACCCATAATGATTTTACAAGTTGCACAGCTTTTTTTATAGCGGTCAGTTGCTATCAACTGTGGAGTTTAAAGACAATGGAAAAAAAATTGATTATGCTTAGGATGTGTGAAAAACCACATACTCTGATGTTTCCAGTAGCTGCTGTCTTTTTTTTTTTTTTTTTTTTCCTTACTGAATGATTTATAACACAGAAGGTTGCACAGAACATGGAATGAAAACATTTAGAATAATGAGCCTCTGAGTTCTTGCATCAAGAAATGCCAGCAGAAATAGAATTATAGAATTCCAGGTTGGAAGGGACCTCAAGGGTCATCTGGTCCAACCTTTTTAGGTAATACTATGGTTTATATTGGATGCCTCAGCACCCTGATTAACATTCCAACGTTCTTCTTTGCCTCTTCCCTTTTTCCCACAGGATGTCCTGACAATTTCACTGATTCCCAGTGTTTAAATCCTGTAACTGCTTTCCAAGGCTGTATGAGGCTTTTTCTTGCTCTGTCTACGGGATTTTGGGTTTTTTTAACTCTGTGGATTGCTTCAGCAGCAGAATTTAACCCATAATGATTTTACAAGTTGCACAGCTTTTTTTATAGCGGTCAGTTGCTATCAACTGTGGAGTTTAAAGACAATGGAAAAAAAATTGATTATGCTTAGGATGTGTGAAAAACCACATACTCTGATGTTTCCAGTAGCTGCTGTCTTTTTTTTTTTTTTTTTTTTCCTTACTGAATGATTTATAACACAGAAGGTTGCACAGAACATGGAATGAAAACATTTAGAATAATGAGCCTCTGAGTTCTTGCATCAAGAAATGCCAGCAGAAATAGAATTATAGAATTCCAGGTTGGAAGGGACCTCAAGGGTCATCTGGTCCAACCTTTTTAGGTAATACTATGGTTTATATTGGATGCCTCAGCACCCTGATTAACATTCCAACGTTCTTCTTTGCCTCTTCCCTTTTTCCCACAGGATGTCCTGACAATTTCACTGATTCCCAGTGTTTAAATCCTGTAACTGCTTTCCAAGGCTGTATGAGGCTCATCTTTATTGATAACCAACCCAAGGACCTCATTTTAGTTCAGCAAGGCTCCCTGGGGAATTTTAGTGATTTACACATTGATCTGTGTGGCATCAAAGACAGGTAATTATTGTTTCCTCTTTCTTACATTTGTTCTTTTTTTCATCCTAGTGGTTTATAAATACTGGTTGCATTAAGTGAAAATTCTAATCTTTCATCATTACAGATATTAGGCATAATGGACCTGCTAATAAAAAATATTACAGCAAAGACAGGAGGACTGAAGGGGAAGTGGTTTCTTTACATGAGGCTCTTTTCACATTGACTTGTAGAGTATGCAAATTCAAACTACAGATTGGTGAAAGGATTATATTTTATGCATAAACAACTTGATGGTTTTGAAGTTTTAGGAGGGAATGAAAGCAAAGGAAAAAATATTTGATGAATCAGAACATGTCATCCCCTTAATATACTAGTGGTTTTACATAAGTAGATAATTTACAATTTTTCTTGTTAGCCATTACAGCACAGCATGTTTATAATGGAGATATGGTGCACCTCATGTGGCATACTGCCCATTCAGTAGGACAATATAATGATGAAATGTCTCTATCTACCAGAGACACATTTCAGTTTCCATACTAATCTTAATTTCTCCGAAGCTGAAGCCTGACAGGATGCCCCAATTTTCTCATCAAGATTAGAGAGCAAATAAGCAACCAATATTTTTTCAAGTATTTCATAGTTTCTCCTTCCTATGGATATTTAGTGTCTAAATATTTCTAAATTCTTTCTGCAATTGTGTACTTTAAAGTTGGTCTGTGGAATCATAGGCTCAGATTTTGTTTTGTTGTTTTGTTTAAAATCTAAGGTCTGAAAAATGGAAATGGGACTACTGGAAATTTAATGTGCTTCATACAGTTAAGCATAGAGTAGTAAGGACATTTTGGAAATGCATTAGGAGCTTAAAGCATCTAGTGTAATTTTTCAGATCTGTTGCTTAGAGAGGAGGAGCTAAAGGCTGGTCTTCATTATTGTCTACCGTAGGGAGTCATCAGCCTGCTGGAGCTGCAGTCTTTTGAAAAGTGGGCACAGCCTCTGTTATGTGAGACCTTTGTGCTCATCTTTCTGTGTTCACATTTGACTCTGCTGATCAAACCTATTCCCATGTTTAATGATAACTGAATTCAGAGGGATATAAGTTTCATATTTGGTGTGCCTGAAATGACAGAATTTGTAAGATGCAGCTGATTCAACAAAATAAACATAAAATGTAAACTTTCCCAAGAATCAAGATAAAGAAATTTTTTGCTGTTTTCCTGGAAAAATGGATTATTTAAGATTGATCGGATCATTTCAAGGCAACTTGTATATTTGTATATTGAAAGAGAAAAAGGCTCTTCTGTAACGATGCAGAGGTGCTGTGTGGTACATCTCCAGTGCCTTCATTGCCACCAGTTCCAGGCTACAATATAAATCTGTGGTACTACTGCAAGTGTATTCATCATCTTTGGTATCCTACGGATGACAAGTATCAATCTGTGATCCCACAAAAAAAATTATTTAGGGCAAGAATTCAAACACAATAAGAGTGGTGGAACTTTACACAATCATTACATATCACACATGTAAACAAAAGTTATACCTGAGCTAGTGAAGATTAAAGCAATCCCTTCCAATGTGATTCTCTTGACAGCCTTAGATTTATATGTCTGTACTATATAAGCTGTCTGTACTATATAAGTCTGTACTATATAAGGTAGATGTATAGTAGATATGATCTATGATAGTTATGATAATATAGTAGATGTGATCTACCTAGATATAATAGTAGATACAATCACAAAACCAAGATAGATTGGGAAAAAAAAAGGATTTTATTGGAAACAAGTGTTTCTTTCATGGCTGGATTTGGTGGTTCAGTGGAGGTGCACTGAGAGGGAAGAGCCTGTGGTGTGGGAAAGGGTTGGGCTGAAGCTCAGAAATTTTCCTTGTCACAGAAGGGCACCAACCTCACCTGTGCCCTGGAGATTGCAGCTTTCTCCTTCAGTGAAACACCCAGAACTCTTTTCTCATCTTGCAACTCCAATAACTGTGCTGAAGCTGGTTTCCAGGGAAGAATGAAGGAAATTTTTTTATTATTACTTTTTCTCCAAGTCATATTACACAAATAACACATCTGGGACACAATCTTGAAAGGTTAAATTTACAGAATTGATGTCAGGAAGTTACAAAAGGTGTTCAAAGATGCCCAGTGTGAAGTACTGCTGATGCAGTTCTGAAGTTGAGATTGGTTTTAGCAGAAAGGGAGAGATTAAAAGAGGGATTAAATTCAAAGAATAAAGGACAATACAGACAAGAGGCAAATAATTTGTGTTATTTTGCCAGCACAATTGATGGTAAGCTGGGGAAAGAATAAGAAAATATTTGGAGTGTGTTCCTTCTAGTTGTTTTTGAAAATGTTAGGTTCTGCAAACCTATAGTATGACATAATTGGTTACAACAAATGATAGATGGAAAATTTGGGAGAACGTGTGGTGGGATGACCCTGGCTCAATCCCAGGTGCCCACCAAAGCTGCTTTATCAGTCTCTCTGGTCAATTGGACAGAAGAGAGAAAATACAACAAAAGGTTTGTGGGTTGAGATAAAGACAGGGAGATATTAATCACTAATTACCATCATGGGCAAAACAGACTTGACTTGAGGAAAATTTAATTTATTACCAATCAAAGTCAGAATAGGATAATGAGAAGTAAAACCTAAATCTTAAAACACCTACCATCTATCTCTCCCTTCTTACCAGGCTTAAGTTTACTCCCAGTTTCTCTACCTCCTTACTGCCAGAAGTGTAGGGGGACAGGGAATGGAGGTTCTGGTCTGTTCATGATATGTTGTTTCTACTGCCCCTTCCTCCTTATGGGGAGGACTCCTCACAGTCTTTCTTTGCCCCAGGCATGGGATCATCCCTCCCACAGGAGACAGTCCTGCATGAACTTCTGCATTAATGAGTACTTCCCACAAGCTGCAGTTCTGCATAACTGCTCCAGCATGCATTGCTTTCACGGGATGCAGTCCTTGAGGAACAGACTGCTCCAGTGTAGGTCCTTCATGGGGTCGCAAGTCCTGCCAGCAAACCTGCTCCAGAATGGTCTCCTCTGTCCATGGATCCACAGGTCCTGCCAGGAGTCTGTTCCATTGTGGGCTTCCCATGGGGTCACAGGAGGTCCCACGCCTCCTTAAGTAAGGCATCCTCCTCCTGCTTGGGGGTCCTCCATGGACTGCAAATGACTATCTGCTCCGCTATGGATCTCCATAAGCTGCTGGAGGACAGCCTGCCTTGCCATGGTCTTGACCACAGGCTTCAGGGGAATTTCTGCTCTGCTGCCTGAAGCACCTCCTCCCCCTCGTTCTTCACTGACCTTGGTGTCTGAAAAGTTGTTTCTCTCACATATTTTCACTCCTCTCTCCAACTTCAGTTTCTCTTGTGCATTTTCCCCTCCCTCCCAACTAGGTTATCACAGAGGCACTATCACCTTTGCTAATGGGCTCAGTCTTGGCGGGCAGTGAGGTCCATCTTGGAACCAGCTGGCCTTAGCTCTCTCAGACATGGGGGAAGCTTCCACCAGATTCTCCAGAAGCCACCCCTATAGCTTTCCACTACCAGAACCTTGCCACACAAACCCAATGCAGAACAGATTTGAATTCCAATCTAAAGAGTCTATTGCTGTCTAGTCTGCATGGTGTAGCCTTATGTTTTCAAATGTTCACATTGGTACATTGCACAAGATGGCTGACCGTGCTAGTCACAGTAATTCAACTTGTCACAGTAGTTCAACTAGGACAGCTAGTTGAACTAGCAGTTGAATCGCAGCAGCTCTGGAGAATAAGGAAGTTGGGGTCTGACTCTGGGGGTGCAGTATCCAGCTAATCACTCTTTCTAAATAAGGACTATTAAAAATCTGTAAAAGTATCTTCTTCCAGAAATGTGATCTTCCTTTTCTTAATTGTAAAATTTCTCGCTGTTTCCACTGGAAAGCACGTGTGTTTGTAATTTTAATGCATGTGGGAATTGTGTAGCTTAATTAACATGTAAATGGGACATTTGTCTTTGTTATCTAAGCAAAAAAACCCTTTTGAGGAATATGCCTCTGTTTAGAGAGCAGTTTTGTTTTTTTTTTACATGCTTGTAGGATGAGCTTGTTCAGACCTGGGCCCTGAAAGCAGTGGTTAGGTAGCTCACTGCAACTTGTGTCTGCTCTTAAAAAGAGAATTACTGGCTTTGTTTTGAAAGATGGCCAAGTTGAACTGCTATTTATGCTGGCAGTATGTTTTTCAGAGAGAATGTAGTTGTGTAAGCACATTATATACAACCCCCCCACACACATACCATGGATTCCCTGTATAAAGTGAGGAGCCTCCATTAATTTAAGTAGAGCCATCTGAGGGACTAAGCCTTAATATCATCTTATCTCTCACTGTTAGTACTTGAACTATGCATGTGCTCAAGTGAACTTGGCCTGAATGCTTTCTCTCATATTTATTATGTCAATCCTTCACTTGCTATTTATTAGGAAATAAATACCTTATCACTAGCTGAACTATCAGAGTACACAACCCAAACCATTCTAAGATACTTAAAAGGAAGTGGATTTCATTTTATCCATCTTTGAAGTTGCTTTTTCAGGATTTCTGCTTGGTTAGAAGTGCAGGTGCATATCAGGGTGTTGTTTTTTTTTTCCTTTACACTGGATAAATAAGTCAGAAAATGCAGTTTCTTAAAGTATGCTAGCATTTCTTCTCTGTGGTATGGTACAGAGCAGAAGGTAACAAGGTAGAGATGTCTGAAAGTAAAGGTGCCATGCAGTCCTTGAATTCAGAGCCTTTTTGTTGGGGAGGGAAAGAGATACCTGAGTATCTATGCAGTTTTTTGCAGCAGTGCATGTATTGTGTTGACCATCTCTGACCAAAAGCCATGTGGCATAGAGCCAAACAAATAAATGTAGACTCTTTGAATTCATTTTCAGGTCAGAGTGATACATATTAAGTTCATGGCTACAGGAACTATACAGCCCTATCACTCCTGGTGTTTTGCACAATTTTTGTGAGGGAAGGAAGGCATCTCCTGAGGGCAACATATTAAACATAAAATCTTCCTGGGGAATGGGAGAAGTAAGAAAGTCTAATGAGAACATAATAATGCTTTCTGTCTTTGACCCATAATCTGCTGGGAGGATGTCAGTGTTGAGAGATGGGGAGGTAGCATAAAAAGTTCATTTGCTGCACATAGATGCTGTCAGAGTCAGAAGAGGTTCACTCCGTTCTTGTGAGCTCCACCAAGTCTTTAGCTTTAGTTATACAGCCAGACTCCCTATCCTTCACCTGCAGGTAGTGTGTTAGGGGCTTTACAGATACAAACTGGGAAGACTTTGCTAAGTTCTTCAGTTTAGAGGAAAAAAACCAAACAACAACAACAAAAAAAACCAACCAAAAAACCACAACAGGATGTCTTTTTCCTAATGGTGTCTTCACTTATGCACTTTCCTTCTCAGTATTTTATAGTGTTTGCAAAGATTTCTTGACCCTGTCAAACAGCCTCCAGGAAATGGGTTAGGGATATGGTTACAGAAACTTCTTACTCAGCAGAGTAAGAAATCACAGCTCCATCTAGTGCAGCAGCCAGCTGAACAGTGTGGCTGGCACAGAGCTGCTCCTTCAGTCTTTTTAACACTGAAGAAAGGCACAAGGCTGCTGCCCATAGGGACCCCAGTGCTTCCCTTCCCTGGCTAGCACCTGCATGTGGCAGGGTGGAGAGCTGAGTCTTGGGCCTTCTCAAACTGACAAACCCTGTGTTGTCTTTCTTCAGGAGAGGGGTGACAAAAGTCTTAGTTTTTCTAGTTTTACTCCTGATTATCTAACTTGAGGTTTATTTACTGCTGTGATGGAATATAAACTCAGATCAGTAGCTATTTTCTTCATTCAGTTTTTTTCTCTTGTTAGCTTAGAAGGAAAATGTGCTTGCTGCAATACCCCTGATCCAAGCAGGACACTTGAGCCATAGCACTGATACCAAAATGCCAAGCTCTTAACATCTACATCCGTCATTTGGAATTTGGTGTAACTGACAACTCACAAATCTTGAAATACAAATCAGAGCTAGTGAGGAAAACAGGTGAGCAGATGTGTCTGAGTGAGGAGCAGCTGGGGGGTGAGCAAACCCTGTAAACGCTAGTCATGGTTGCCAGTTGGTGTTTAGCTGTCCTAGGTTCATCAGCACTCATGCTTCCAGATTTCTGCTCTCTATAAACTTGTTCAAAGCCCAAACTTTCTTGAATGGCCCTGTCTATATGAAAAGACACAAAATACCTTTAGAAAACATCTCCTGCAAAGATATTAAGTTCTGGTTCTTTAGCCAGAAAAGAAGTTGCTGAGGGGAGGCAGAGTATAATGGTCTTCAGGTGCTAAAAGGCTGCTGCAGCACAGAAGGGAATATAATCTTTTCTGACCAGGCTGTACAAGGAGAGCAGCTATGGCATAGACTGCCTGAGGAGACTGTCAAGTATCTGTCACTAGAAGGCTTTCAGAATAGATTAGATGAGTCTGTGAGAAATAACAAACTCAGGTACGGGTGATCCTGCCTTGGGATGTGAGCATGGGCTGTGATCTTGTGAGTTCCCTCCAGCTCTGTGCAATTCTGTTGCATTTGCTCAGGCTTCTCCTCCAGCTGGAACAGCTGTGTCTTGTTCTGAAACATCAACAACAATAAAACTGCTTAAGGAAGAAAAACAAAACAACAAAAAAAACAAAGGAGAAAAAATACTGGAAAATATATTTCAGGAATTCAGCTCAGGATTTCTCACACATGGAAGAAAGCTCATTTGGTAGATGTATCTCTCAGATGCTCTATAACAGTGCTATGGCAGGGAGTAGGAACCATGTAGCCGGTCGTTTGTTGCTTTGTCTGTTTGTTTTGTACTTTGTTGTGTTTTTTTTTAGCCTGAGATGTATATTTTAAGTGTGGAGTATAAAGAAATGGGGAGAAGGAGCAGCACTACCTACTCATTTATCCCTTCTCTCAATTGTTTTTTGATTCAAGCAATACATTATTCATATTTGCAACTGCAGGATGAAGCATCTTTCAGATATGGTCAAAATGAAGGTGAGAAGTTTCTGTGCACTTAGAATGAGACGGGGGCTGAGGCACTGAATAACTATGGGCATTTTTTTCCCTTATTAAATCAAGCTAACAACTGTGTGTTGATCCTTTCACAAATTCTGGTTTAAGAGCTAGAAGATGAAATGCAAATCCAGTTGGCTGTATTCACTGACCTCAGCCTTGGCCTGACCAGCCCTTTCCAAGAACATTCTCTCTGGGCCACTGAGAGGTGGTGCTATGTGCAGCTCCAAGAGGCTGTCATTCCAGTCCTTATGGCTGTTTCTAAAACTGACACTCTGTTCATGTGCCACAAACTGTTCTCTATAAGGAGAGATTAAATAGTCTGGGACTCTGTTCATCCTTGAGAAGAGAGAGCTGGGCAAGGTTGTGAGATGAGGAGCAGCATGAAGGAGGTTAATTATAAACAGGAATTTGCTGGTTTTCACAAATTCAAATTCTACACAGCATTAAACTGGATGTTGTTAGATGCTGTAGAGGTCAAGTATAAAGGAAAAAGCCAGTTGAGTGTACATGAATCCCATAAACCACAGATCCTGGAAGCTGGCAAAGTGTTCAGTGGGATGTTCTTAATTTATTTCATCAGCATCACATTATCAAAGTAAAGAAATTGGAGGAGAGGCACTGCTGGTCTGACTTGAAATCTGGAGGGAGCTGGTAATTTTAGGACTAGGAAGCTCAAGTTCCTCACTGTTTTAAAAGCATCCTTTTCATTGTGGGCAGCTCTTGGTACTTCCATTGTTCTAAACAAAAATCTATTTTGTCATAGCTCTGCTAATCTCAAAATACATTGGAATCTGCAAATTTTCCCAAGTACTAATTCTTTCTGCACTGTTTTCTCTGCCTACATGGCATTTGAATAGTGAGGGTGTGGGTCATCAATCTATGTGTGGGCAAACAATGGAAGGCACAGCCTGGGGGAAATCCAGGCAGCCTCTCATTTAAAACTAAATGAAATGGGTAGGAAAACAAATATGCAGATGCAGAGAATTTGGCCACGGTATTGAGAAGCTCTGGGATTTCCCATTCAGTAATTGGCTGGAATACCAGATTTTGGGACTAGAAATACTAGCTTCTGTTTGCTGTGGTTGTCATCCTGTTCAGAGAATAGATGCAGGAATGTGAGCTCAAGAGATACTGCAGCTCAAGAGTTGCCATGGATATTATGAAAACGTGCCAGAAAATCATTAGACCTCAGTCCAGCAACACTGTGGATTTCCAGCCCTTCATCATATGGCACAGATGCTCCCTTTGGGCTGAGTAAACCAATCTGCTGTTACAGCAGATGGACCCTTTGGAATACATCAACAAGGGCTGTGGTGTTCCTGCAGCCTGAAGGCATGGGTTGATTAATCTTGTCCACTTCATTCATGCAGTGGGACAAACTGTTTTGCAGTGTTAGTCACAGAGAAGAAAATTCCAGTTCCAGGAGTTCTTGCACTCTGTGTGTATGGAAAAAGGTAAGATCTGGTGTGGTTTCCTGTTCCAGCTCCTCCAAACTCCAAAGAAAAGTGCTTAGGAGGCACTGCAGTTGGGAAAGCTTGTGCCAGGTGTTGTAAGCCTGGCCTCATTTTCCTCTGACTTGACACCTCTGATGGAAAAAGTCTCATTTGTCTCTCAAGATGGTGTTAGACAAATGATTGCTTTTTAAGTCCTCAAAGCTCATCACAAGGACTCGGTATTTAAATTGACCAGAGGCAAAGAAAACTCTGTTAAGGAGCCTGAAATTTAAAATAATTTGATATTTCAGCCAGCACTGAAGTAGCTTGTAACTCTTGACTTTTTGGTAGTAAAGTTTGTATGACTGGTGATAGGGTTAAGGCAGATGCAGAAGCATGGTGTGTTACACCCATTGTGATGATGTTGAAAGTTTAAGCAGTATTTGTGCTTGTGTGTATGAGACTAGGTAGTCTTGGGATTCAGAAGGCAATTTATGTGTAGATCCCATCATTATTCATAAATGATGTGTGAGAGTGGTCAGACCCTGCTTTCCTTTAGGATCAGGTTTGCATTAATGCATAGATAAATGCATGCATTGCTCTGCTTGTCTACAACAGCTGGGGTACTTAAACTGATTGCTGCAGTTCTTGTTGATTTTGTGCTGATGAAGCTTTGACTGAGTTGTCCTACTTTCACTTGGCTGGTACCCTGCCCTCTCTATAGTGAACACTGACCGCACTTGTCAAGGACAACTCTGGGAACTTGAGTTTCCTTAAGTGACCTGGGGAAGGGAGGAGGGGAGAGAAGGAGGGGAAAGGTACATGCTGAATCCACCTTGGCAGATGGATGGATGGTGCACCTGGCAGGACATCCAGAGATCTGCAATGAGGAACCCAGACCTGACCTCAGATACTTTCTTATGAATCCTGGCAGTGTTTCATCTCTGTAGCATCAGCAGGCAGACACAAGCTCATAGTGGTATTGCCATCCTTATTAAAACAAGATTCATCTGCAAATTCCATATCTCATAGCATATACAAATGGAGAGAGCAGGGTGTGGAATACATAGTAATCACTGCAGTGGGATTGGTGTTAACAGTTTACCTCATTAGGGAGAAGCACACTGAGTTGATTCATGAGTTTGCTTCCATGCACTACTCAAGTTGTGGAGCACAAATAACATCTTTAGTTCTTATCCTTTTATTCCTACTCATGTTTTATCTGTAAAAATTCTTTATAACATTCTCTAAGCAAATTAGCTTAAAGTATTCTTTTTCTTGCTAAATAGAGTTGACCTTTTAAATCCTGCTTTATACCTACTTCCTTTGTAGATTCCATTAGATTTTACTATCAATACATACTTGTAAGTTTTTTTAATATATTTTTTTACTTTTTCCTCCTTTTCTTTTAGTACTGAATTTAACTTTCCTTCATCTGTTGTACTGTCAAAAAGGGCCTTTGGGAAATTAATAACTATTGCAAGTGAAGAATGTTAGGATAAACCAATGAAAGCACAGTCTCTTTTTGCGTTTCCCAAGTTTCCTCTAAGGTTTAATGTATGCCCTGCAGCAGTAGCCGAACTTTGTATGGTATTTCCATCCTGCTCCCCCCAAAGTTGGCCATGCAAATGAGAAAATATCCTAGCTAATTATGCCCAGTGAGTTTTAATTTTATTTATTACAGTCCCAGGCTGGGATTGAAAAAGCAAACACATAATATTGCAGTCACCCCCATTTAAATACCTGCAGTGCATTGGAGAAGCAACTTTAAAAAAAGGCAACAGAAAATCAGGCACTCGTTCTTTTCATTCTCTGTAGTATTGTTATTTTCAGTATATATTTTTTCTGCAGATATTACAATTATTCTGTAGTCTAGATTATTTTCTCTATGTGAAAAATCCTCTTAAATTTTCTGTTCTTGGTTTTACAGCAATAAATTGGATGTTTTTAGATCACACTTCTTGAATTTGTGTAGTGGTCAAAACTGGGTCCGGTTCAACACATAAGAAGGGATGTCATCTGTCCTCTTTTAAAACATTTCTGATTTTGGATAAATGCCAAAGTATATCTGAATGTTGCCTGCCTGTATCTCCATCATCAGCCAAAAAAACCAAAGCATTTAAACTGCAACCTTCAGATGCTAGGATACCTGAATCTTTTTTTCTAGAATTGCTCCATTAAATGCTGCATACAGGAGGGGCTGTCCTGGCTAGTTAGAGGGTTCTGATAGTCCAGGTTCTTTGATAGTCCTTTGATCTTTTGTGTCCTCCTTAAAAGCTCACTTCAGACCTGGGAGTGATGGTTTTGCCCCTCACCTTTTGTCTCTTTGCCAGTGTCAAATGTAGGCTCCAGTGGACATGTTTACAAATGGCACAGTGCACACTGGAGCTCCAGGTGGCCTTTCAGTTTCCATTGTAATGAAAGAAATTGTGGACCCCTTTTCAAAAACTTTTTCTTTTCTCACACTTGCCTTGGTACTTTGTGAAACACTGACAATTTGCTTTGTGTTTATGCAGTAAAAATTACATTCCATTGCATTTATTTTTCATCCAGTTCTTAAAAAAAAATTGGTGTTTTTTTTCCTTTTTCTGTGTGCTGAAAACAGAGCAAAACAGTGGAAATAGTGATGTGGAAATGGAAAGGGAAAAATATCCTAAACCCAAACTATGTTGCATGACAGGGAAGGAAAAGGTGAAAAAGGTATCTTAATTCCTTGTAAAGATCAATATACTGTGGGAGAAATAGTATTAGAAATAGAGGAATACATCATGTTCTGTGAGAGAGAAGAACCTCTTGGGTCCTTCCCAGATGGACCTACATCACAAATGAGAGTTGCTAACTAATGTAATTGAACCATTGTAGGTAGTTCGTTTTGGAGTGTGAGTCTTGGAAACCCCTTCAATAGGGTGAATGGGCAGGATGCAGAAAAACTGAGCAAAAGTTAAAAAATCCAAACCCACAAGCACCCAAAATCTGGGCATTGGAATTAAAATCCTCAGTTCAGAAGACCATCCCCACATCTTCTTGTCTCTATTCTAATATTTAAATTTAGCCAGATAATGCAGGTAATGACAGAATTTTTCTCTCTGGCAGTTTAAGGGCTGAGTGACAGTGAAGTGTAATAAAACCATGCAGAAGAATTTTCTGCTCTTGGACTGATATATGAGCTTTGCACTGTCAGATGAGCTCAGTCTGTGGTAGTTATAGGCCAAAAATATGTACAAAGCAGTGTCTCTACATAGGCTGGAGGATACTACCTTTAATGAGGGGGCAGTTTTCTGTCCTTTCTCTCATCTCTATTCAGATTGTTTGGACTATGCCATAAGTCAGTTTTGCCTGTCCTGCCTTAATTTGAAGGTTTTTTGTTTTCGCTGACTTTGTTTCATACATGCAAGACCAGCTGCTAAAACTCATCTGTAGAAATGTTGTGTTTTACAGCAAAACAAAGACAGATTCTTAAGATTCATCTGCCACACTCACATCACTGCATCTGAATTGGAGACAGATTGTGTTTTAATTTAGTCTTTTGTTTAGTCTTGTTCTTTTTCTGAATGAGACCCAGTGGAGAATAAAAGGCAGGTTGAATGTTGATAAGAGGTTATTTAAATAGTTTTTGGAGCCTGACTTAAGTGTGCAGTTAAGTTTCTGGGGTACCTGAATAGAGTTTGTCCCCTTTGATATTCCTTTAGTCAAAATTCATGGGCTGTGCAACCTCATGGTATATGAAGGCCAGCTTCGTGGATGCATGTAGGATATAATATCCTGTCCTTGTTTGTTTGATTGATTTTTGCAGATGGCTTTCCTGCTTTTGCTTTGTAAAATGATGAGTTCTAAACAGAACAGCTGTCTGTACACGATGGTTTATTTGTTTCCCTTTTTTCATTTTCAAATTTATTTATATAAAATCATTTCTGCTGATGCCAAGCCGAACTGTCAGCACATTTACCCCTATTAAAAATGTAGGTGTTCTAACAACAAAGCAATCAAACCTTAAAAAAAAATTGCTTTTATATAAGGCATAGATAACAGGCTCTTTTCACGCAGATCCCAGCACAGCCTCCTCCCACAGCTCTGTCCCAGCCCCGTGCCTGAGGGCACTTGGCATCAATGTTTAGGTCTAAATGTACATCTCGCAGTGGTATGCAAGTGCAGAGCCTGAGAACCAAGGTGGCCAACAATGGAAAGAATAATATATTATGAAAGTTCAAGCATCAAGTTTTGCAAATCTCTGAAAGATGAAAAACATACCTTTGTGATAAATTATTAAAATGACAAAGATTCTTTTCTCTCTAATTTTTTTTTTTTTACATCTACTGACTGTGATAGAGTAAATAGCTTCCATTATGAAAAAGAAAAATCATCTTTGTTCACATTACTCTTTTTCTGTTTGTACTCCATGACTTCTCATAATAAATTTATAGAAGAAAAAAGAAAACTAAACTATGCAACAACAACTTCAGTGTTCTAAAGTTACAAGAAGAGAGAGAAGTTAGGTGGTGTGATGAGGAGGAACGAATATGTGCTGAGAAAAAACAAAGATCTGGAGAGTGTTAGCTCTTTGGCAGCCTCTCTTAACGTTGCTGTTACTCACTTTTTCTTCCTTCCTCCCTTTGGTTCTGTTAGTTCTCTTTTCTCACTGTAATTAAGGAGACCTAGCCCACTATTTTGACACAAACAGGCATCCAGGGGCAAATAAGAGTGGTGTGTATTCCTGTGGTAGTTTATTTTCTAATGCTCTCTGATCTTAATTTATTTTCCCTTAGTAAATCCCTGAAGTTGTCTCTGTAGTCGCACGGGTGCATTTCTCTACAAAATGCTTGTCCAGTCTCCTCTTTGAACACCTTTGAACATTGCAAAATAAGTTTGTACAATGAATTTCACAGATTTACAGCTCAGCAGAGCAGGACAAAATTCCATGTAGTTACAATTGGCCTCAATCTACTGTGTTGAGTGGAAATAGACCATTTTACCAAAGCAAAGTATAGGCTTTTACAGTAACACCATGAGTTTCATCAGACATACATGCCTACTATATGAAGCCATCCCTGTTATTGGTATGTTTTGTTAATTATACACAAAATAGACACAACACATAAAATAGGAAAACATGCTTGACATAAAATGAATTTGAGATAATATTTAGGCAAATGCTTTCTTAAGAGAAAAACTAAAAAAATTTCATGTGTTTTCATGTTATGGCATTGTTAAGTGTTAGGGACTTGCTGGTTGTCTCAAAATCGTATCGACATATGCAGATTGGCAGTCTTAATATTGAGATTGGGTGTTCCTTTTTTGTTTTGCTCTCTGACAGTCTCTTTTTTCCCCACTTTATTTAGGAAGAACAGAAAGTGGTGCAGGCAGGATGTGTTGTGCTGACTATAACACAATCTGAGAGGTGCTTATTGAAAGTACCGGGTTTATTTCTAGTCAAGTGTAGCATCAAATGTGTAGAACTCCTTCAGCCTTCCCTCTTGAATAATTTTGTCATTGTTATTTCTTCATCATTCCTATCAAAGGGCCAAATTTTGCCCTCCAGTGTCTATGCAGTTTGTCCTTTGAATTCAAAGGAAGCACACATACAGTTTTGAAGGTTAATGTTTCATCTAAGGACAGTGAATGCTTTTGTGCAGGCTCTGCATATTGCTCACTGAGATGGCTAAGGTGTGTGTTTTCCAGCTGGGCTGAAGGGGGGAAAATTCTATTTGCTTCATTTATTTTTTTGTAAGGTTCATTCACCATGATATATCCTATGAATTAATCTAGAATCTGGAAGATCAGAGTCCCTGGTCTGGCACAAATTTTTTTAGGCAAATCATGACATCTCAAAGTGTCCCATTTATGATCCTCACAAAAAAACTGAGTCTAGCTGTTTGTTCTTTTCAATTGCAAATAGGTCAGGAGTTGCCTGCCACAAGTTTTGTGTATGAAACCTTCTGCAATACCACTACCATTTTTGCTAAAATTACTTTATTCTACTAGAATGCAATATGAATTTGTATTTTAAATTATATGTACTTAAATCCTTCAATGTGAGGATCCAGGACAGCTAGCAAATGGAACAACCTGTAATTTATCTATGCCTTGGTTAATTTTAATCATAGCTATTTCTTAATTTTGAGTTCTCTGACAATTAGGCTAAATTGTAGTTCTAATGAAGACAACACTGCTCAGCTAGAATGAGATTATGGTAATTATTAGAGTTGCAGAGAAATTTTTTCATAAGCTCTTGAAAGGATTAGTTATCTGACCAAAAACAAGATCAATGCAGTTGGTGCTAATTAAAGCAAATAGACTAAGGAATAAAAAAGGTTTAATTCTGAATTTATGAATACCATTAAAAGCTTACGTGGCTAGTTTGTCTTACATGTTGTACATTGTTGGAGGACGAAAAAGTGTCTGCATTTGTAAGACAAGTAGAAATGAGAAGTGACCTTCAACTTTGTGAAGTCTTTAAAAGGAAACTGTTTTAAGGGAATAAATGTGGCTAAGCCTCTGATATGAGCCTTTGGCAAACTATAAATGACTAGTAATTAGCTTTCCTGCATTGGGTTAATAAAATATAGCTTGAAAGAGGCAGAAAACATTTGTCCATTACAGTGATGATGTAACTTATGATAACAGCACAGTACTGTTCATTTTACTTCTCCAAAGAACTTTATTAACATCAGATGTTTCTTGTCACCAGCATCCCTGTGATGTGAATATAACTACTGCTGTGCAGGTAACATAAATGTATTTCACCAAACAGCAGGTAGAAGTAAAGGCAATGTGCTGAGGGCAAGAGCAGGCACAACCAAAGCACGAATATGAGCAATGTGTGCTCTTACAGGCAAAATTCATTTATATCACCATAGAGCTGTTGAACCACTGTGCTTCTGCAGCCTCTGGGATGAATTGGGATGAATCTGTTGGGGAGCTGCTGATTCAGGAGAGCTGGTGCAGTCCTGCAGAGTGTAGCTGGGTGCAGATCACATCAGGCAGTCCTGCATGTGCCATCCTGTAAGCTGCTCTTGCTTTCTTCAGCGTTGACCCAGAGCCTCTAAATCTCTCTTCTTCATTACCAAGAGGAGCTGCAGCAGCAGAGGAGCTGACTGGACTGTCATTGTGCCAGCAGAGTGGTAGGCTCTGTTAGCTGATTTCCCACCATACCAATAGAAGCCAAAATATCATTGTTTCTCAGACATCCTGCTGTGTAATGATGTGGCAAAACCAACTGTTTCTTTCTTAGTTTCTTTCTCAGTTTCAGAAAAAAAGGTGTTCTCCACAGCACTGAAAAAAGGAGCAGGAAAACCAAGCATCCATTTCCCATTCTCTTTCCTCATGTTCTATTTTAGACCAATGATTAATAAAAGCAATAAAAATTATTTTTATAAGACCACTATATCTTATAATTATTTTAACAGATGTCACAGATAGTTATAAATAACATACTGTCTTCTTTATATATTCTTATTTGAATAATAAATAATGACTATAATAATTGAGTAAGCATTAATAAAATTATTAAATCACATTAATATTTTTATATTATCTCTATAATTTTATGTACAATGTTAGGAATAGTGATCAAGTAAAACTGAGTTCTAGAACAAATCTCAGACTCACACAGACAAGTACGTATATGTGTGCAGGCACTTGCATATAGCATGTTGAAGGGAAGAGGTTAGTCTGACAGGTCTCTCTATACAATGCAAAAACATTTCCTAAGGATGAGATGAAGTGCAATAAAATAATGTCTTCAGCTACTACAAATGTAGGTAGCCTCTGTGACATCATTACTAACACCACTGAATGATCTGGTCCATAAAAAGGATTTTGAAGCTCAATTTATGGCAAAGAAAACTCTAATGGAGTGCTGGTGTGTAAGAGAGAAATTGGTTGTCTGCTTTCTATCCACCCACCCATCACAATTGAATCAGTGGTATAAACAAGTTACTCATTTTTCAAAGGTCAAACATACAGTGTAAGAGATTATCTAATATGTAGTTAGAGGAATAAAAAGGAAAGAAAAGGCAAACAATGGAACAAACTCCATTTCCATTTAGACTGGTGTGACTTTGTTGTGCTGCCTGTGTTTACAGCACTGTAGTTCAGACCAGCATTTACTTCTTTTCCTGGAGATAGAATTTATCTCCTACAGCTTTTATTTCTCTTCACTCCCAAGCTGCACGCTGTTGTGCCTCTGTCTGCTTTCTCTAATTTGCTTCACAATAATACTTCAGAGGCACAATGACTAAAGTGAGGGGAAGAAGAAGGAATACAGAACTCAAAATTTAAGCATATTTTTCCACTCCCTTCTGTGATTTTCCTGCTGTTTGTGTTTTTGTTACCACAAATGTAACTCAGCCTAATTTTGATAACAATGATGCTTGTTTAATCAGAAAACAGGGGATTCTCCTTTGAAACAAGATTTTTATAGCATTTTCACCTGTTACTTGTTCTTCTCTGTGCTCAGAAAGTTTGTGACACACTAATTGTGAAGAAGTGGAGCACAAGTGAAATGTTTTTTATTGAGAATTGTCTTTACCTACTTGCTGGATACATAAAATGTTTTTCTCGTCAGTGCTTGCATTTGAAGTGAATCACATCTGAGACGCATAATTATTTCAGGTTTTATATACTGATTCAGCACTAGGAAAGTCTTGGCTGAATGAGGAGTTGAGACAATTTTAGAAGCATTTTTATCAGCATGTTATTTTTAAATTAATGTTTTTCATTAATTACATTTTTAAAAACTCTCTTCAATTAGATGTTTACCTAACTACTGTGAACATGGAGGAAAATGTTCTCAGTCCTGGACCACCTTTTACTGCGATTGTAATAATACAGGCTACACGGGAGCTACCTGCCATAACTGTAAGTAAACCCACACATGAAGTGTTTTCTACTACAACTTGTATGTCATGGTGCACATAAACTAGAGAGAAGCTTTGTGAGAGGTCACGTAGTATTATAGGAAGTAGCGTGTCCTGACATGGTTCAAACAGGTTAAGAATTGGGCTGGGAGTGCACAGCAATCCATTTGCAAATATACATGTTTCCTGACAGATATTTTGGAGAAAACAAAGCTAGATGTTAATTAATTTTCCACATTTTTTTCCCTCACATTATTCATTGATATGGAGAATATTAATTTGTTACATACACATTGTAGACATATATTGGTCATAAGACAGTTTAATTTACCTGGTTGAACTGGGTGATTTTATTCTGTGTTTGGGCCTGTACATCAATTTTGGCACCATGAGCTTCCTTTCAGATTAGCTGAAAGTTCATGTTTCAATAATCCAGTTTTCAACAGTTCATAGTTTTGGAATTTTGCTGAACTATTATTTGGGCTGCTGCTATTAGCAAGGATACAGTATCTGAAACAGTGGCAGTATATGAAGTATTCAGCTACTAAATCCACAGCCAAATGGATCTTAAGGTGTTTTAAAGGGTGGTTGTTTTTATTTGTTTGTTTTGGGGGTTTCTTGTGTGGTTTTTTGGTGTTTGTTTTGTTTTTTTAAGAATCAAACATTAGAGGTACAGCATGCTGAGAATTCTAATAAAAAATAGAGAGAGGGAAAGCCGAAACAAAGGCTGCTCATACAGCTGACTAAAATGGTAAACAGTTAGAAAATGAAGGTAAGCTTCCTGCTCCATCACTGTAAATAATTCAATAACAAAAGAGTAAGAATAGCCATTCCAGGAATACAACTATAACCACTCTAGGTGTTTGATGAGCTCTTGGATGGCAGATCAGATAAGAGTGGTGAGATACGTGCTTTTTTAATCTGTGAAGGTAAAAAGCCGAAGAGAAGAAAAGGTACTTTGTGGTTTGAAGCTGAGAATATTGTCAGCCATACTGTAATTCTGGAGACTTTAATGGTTTGCTAATCAACAGTGAACACATTTTGTGGCGTGGGGTCTGCAGCTGATGGGAGACGCTTTTGAGATGTCTATTCATAAATTTGTCACCTGAACTGTGCATTATAAGCACAAAGGAAGCCAAGAGTTTGATGCAGAAATCATGCTAAGCCAGGGAATGAAAATGGGAAGAAAAATGCTGAGTTTATGGTTTTGAAAACAGGGTTTAATTTTTGTCCAATATTTTTTCATTCCGAAAGGCATCAGCCCTCTTCAAAGCCTCCAAACCCAACCCAAAGTGCATGCAATTATTGAGACCATAGCAGAGTATTTATAGAAGCTGATGGCCGGTATAAAACTAGATTGCCAAATTGGTTGGTGAGAAGAGAGAGGCTCCTTGAGGAAGGAGCAGGTCATCCCTGTTGGCCATCAAAGGCAATAAGGGATGCTAACCTTTAGGCTGCTCTGTGCTGTTGTAGCTTGAGGCCTGAGTCTCACTCTGTGCCAGCTCAATCTGACTTGTTTTCAAAGGAGATCATCTCATTACTGCAGAGGATGAATTCATGACTAGTTTTCCCCACAGATATCTGCATGAAGCTAGTGAAGGCTCCTGTGCCTGTGCTTTCAGACACATACCTAGCTCCAGTTATTTAAGGATCATTGATTTAAAAACTACTCTGAAAAGTTTCTCAGAAAGATCAGTTAAGACTTTCCAGCAGATCAATTTCAGAGAACTGAAAGATCAGTTAAGACTTTCCAGCAGATCAAGCTGTGCACACAGTGAGGTTCAGCTATTCAGCTGCTCATCTTATTTACAACCATATTATCAACAGCTTATTTGATTCCATCTGGATTGTAGAGGCAGCTTCCCTGTAAGCCAAGCAATGCTAATGAACAGCAATATTAGTCTGGAGAAATGCATTTGTGTGCTTGCAGTATGTGATGAAACCCTTTCAAAAGTGGTGGGCAAATGCAGACTGTTGATAAAAAACCTGCAGAACAAGAGACTTTATCACTTTCAGCTGATAGGGGTTGACCTAGAAGAGTACTTTGTAGCAGAAGAATGAAAGCTGCAGATCTGATCAGAGAGTTAACTCCTCAATGTACAGGCAACCCCTCCAATCATGTAGTTCAGTGTAGTTATATCAAAGTAAAACAAATAATTTCTTGAGGTCTGAAACATTATCACAACAGATTTGATTTTTACTTCAACGTTGAGGCTGACAGGCCTGAAACTGAACTTGTACCACTTCGGAGAGGTTATTTCTGTTATTAAACTGCCCTTCAGACCCAAGTCCATGCAGCCACAGTGGAAAGATTTAACTGGCAAACTGCTGCAAGTCAAACATAATGTGAATAATTTCATTGTCAGCTGAATTTCTTTTCTGTTTGAGTTGTACCAGTGTGGGTTTTTTTACTCTTTTTGGTGTGATGTTTGTAAGAGGTGAGTGCCACTGGTTGAACAACATAAAGTATCTGTCCCGTGTCATGCTTTCAGGAAGAACTGCATGACATGCATCTGCAAACCAGAACTAATTGATTTATGTTTTACCAGCTCAGACAGAGTGACGTTACTGTTTTGAGAACTGAGATCTGAATATAAGTCGTTCCTAACTTACTGTCATAATCCGTAAAGTGTTGAAATACATGTTGTGGCTGACACATAAGCAGTCTTCCAAATACTGATGGACCACACTGGATCCTGCTGTGAGGAACAGCTAACAATACAGACTATCTATCCCTGCTCCGAAGAGTTTACAGTTAAATTTCTGAGGGGAAAAAACATGCCAGCACAGGTGATAGAGTGCCAGAAAGTCTTCATCAGCATCACAGGTGGCAGTTTCAATCTACCAGGCACATAATTATTGCTAGGCTTTCTTGTAGGCAAAAAGTCATAAGGTAGAGATTAAAAAGAGGAAGAAATTGAATGCTTACAGGCATGAAGCAGTGACGTGGGAGAAAGCAATAATGTGCTTATTTGAAAAATATAAGGCTATGGCCAGAGGAATTTGACATTTTTGACAGGGCAAATGTCAGAGTCCTGACAGGTGGATGATAGGGAATATGACACGAAAAGCAAGAAGAAATTGTTGCATTTGATGCAACAGCAGGAAAGTAGACAGTGGCAAGCAAGAACAGTAAGATGGTAGAAGACACAGCTGGGACAACATTTGCATGACCAGTTTCAGATACGTGGGACAAGATTTTGCCTGTCATGATTGAAAATGGGTATATTTGAAATTCAAGACATGGATGAAGCAGAAGCGCACATCTCAAGGTACGCTTGAAGAGCCAGCTGGGTCTAGACATGGCCTTAATAGAATCTTCCCAGAGGCAGTCACTTTTCTGCAAACCTCATGTATCCTTCTGCTCACTCAAAATCCCTTCTGATCCTGAAAGCTCCTGAAGTGTCACAAGTGTGGCAATCTACCAGATCCAGATGAGGATCCACACCCAGAAGGATATAGGGTCATGTCCCATCTGTGGTAGAAAAGGTTCATTCTGAAGTCTCATCTGGTCCTGCCCATGTTCTCTTCTATGAATTTAGCTGTAAATACAATTAAAATAGCGATAAAACCCATTGGTGTTTTCTGGGCCTTAGTAACCTATGGGAAGAATCTGAATGCTTTCTTAACAGGTTGTTTCTTTCTTGCTAAGCTAATTGCCTCATGTGTAAGTCCATTTTTCCATTTAGTAACAGTTAATCCTCCTTCACAAGCTGCTATATTTGAAATATTATCAACACCCTCCAAGTATTTTTGCTTTGTGTTTGTTTGTTTGTTTCAATGGGAAAGAGGATTTAGATTTACCTCTCATCATTCCAGCCACCAGTGCAACTCACATCTTCATGCTAGCTGGTCACAGCACTGCTTAGCAATGGTGTTTTCACCTCTGGGCTGTCGGTAGCTGTGAGACTCCAAAGTACGTGCTACTGCCTTGCTGGCACAAACACATGCAGACATGTAGTTTGCTGGGAAATGTAGAACTTGTGCTGGCTGTCCCTGGGTAGCCATTTCACTGCCCACAGTTTTAGGAAGCTAGGACTCATGGAATAACCCTGTAGGATATTAAGTCAATGGTAGGTGAGTTACATTTGCTCATGTATGAGTTTTGTTGTACCTTAGTTTCTCCACCTCGATTGAGAATAAAATCCAATTTGCAGGTGTTTTAGAAGGTGTGTGATCTGCATTGTCAACTGAAATGGTATGGATTCTTTCCTTTGAAACTACTGTTTGCTTGAGGATACCATCTACTTTTGAGTCTGTAAAATGGATGGTTTTGCTTTTTGGTTTATCTTTTCAACATGCTTCACAGAGCTTGCATTTAAAGAGGAGAGGTTGGAAGATTACCTCAGCTCTGAAGCCTTTCTAGTGGTAGATACTTTCCTAGTTTCTACAGTATGGTGGGTAGCCACTGATCCATCAGGTGTAGCCTGATATATCCCAGATGGGTGGGAGAGGATCCTCTATGTAATCACACGTGTGAACCGTAGCAAAATAGATAATGTAATCTCTGGTTTCTGTTTTCCTATTTTAGAAAGAAACACTGGTGTTAGTACATAGCTTGAAAAAAAGGCCTGAGTGGGATTCAGCTCATCTATTTTTTACTGCCTGATACTATGACAACTAATCTAAGGTAGTGGTCTGCTCTCTATATATAACAGTGCAAGCTGATTTCAGAACTTGACTAATCTCACTATGAGATAGGGTGTTCATGGTAAATTCATGGACCACCTCTGAAACATGCCAGTGTCTGTTGTCTAAAAAGGGAGGCTGTCTTAGACAAACAATAGGCAACTGAAGCTAGGTCAGAATTACAGAGGTGTGAATATATATACAGAGAGACAGAGAAACAGGAGAGGAATTACAGATGTATATATATGCAAAATACTCGTAATTGAATGGTCATAGTTTAAAATCTGCATAGTTATCTCATACTATTAATTCTCTTTGTAATTATCATGTGAGAGTGAAAGCAGTAGACCAGTGTAAAATGGCCCTGAGATACATACAAAATGTTCTAACTTCATTGCAAGGTAATGATTAGTAATCTCCTCTTTCTGTGAGTTATGTTGGTGCCTTAGAAAGTCTCATCTTCCCCTTCTGTATTTCTGTTACTTTTATATATGATAGTTTTCAGGTGGCCTCTAGTCTTGGGTATAACTTTTTTATTTTGAAGAGTATTTTGAACATTGATATAAAAGATGATGAGAAATATAAAATAATGGTTTTATTCATCATGTTCTAGGGATGTCAACATATCCCAAAGCTTTGCAAGGTGATAATTAACAGAAGGTAATTTAATTCTGGATATTTGCTTTGTTGTGTGATTTATCTTGCGCATACAGACATGTGTCTTATTGGCCCAGGTAATTGCTGGAGGAAAGATCCATCCAATAATGGAAATGTCGTGTAGTTGTTGATATGTTGTAAACTTAACATAACTTCGGGCTTTGAAAATGTGTTTTTTTAATATTAATATGCTTACTGCATATATAATTTTTGTTCTGAAAAGCTTAATGTAGCTTTAGCCAGATAGTTAGCAGTTCTGGAGCTGCATCTTAAAGCCCCATCCTTGGTTTTGGTAATTCTCCCATGTTCCAAGGTAAGGAGATGCTGATACAGTTTGTTAGCTGGGAAATGGGGTTCAGAGAGTTTCGGTTTGCCAGGTGTCTAACAGTGGTCATATAATGTCCCAAGTAGCAAATATTTTCTGAGATTCTTGGAATAGATTTTTTTCATGTGTATTTAAACATTTTGGTGTTCTTTGACTAAACAAAACACGTTTAATATTCATATCAAGACTTCAGTACTGTACTTGGTGTTCCTGCATATTTTTGTTCTCACCATGCTTATGAATTTTCATTGTTTATTTTGTAATAAGGTATTGTCTTATTAATGCTTTCCCTTCCCTTTGTGTATCTGTAAATTTTACACCTGCGTTTCTCAGCATTGTTAATTTAAAAAATGTTTTTCTCTTTGTCTAACATTTCCTTATAATAACACAGAAAATATTCTG
This sequence comes from Chaetura pelagica, assembly GCF_000747805.2. Classification (NCBI taxonomy): domain Eukaryota; kingdom Metazoa; phylum Chordata; class Aves; order Apodiformes; family Apodidae; genus Chaetura; species Chaetura pelagica. The sequence goes on from NW_009952974.1 coordinate 4,551,606, forward strand.
CTTTGGGACTTCACTGCAGAACAGAGTATGTGGGGGACTCACTCCCTTTTGAAGCCTGTCTGTGTCAGATCTGACCATTACCACAGGGATGGTGGTGCTTTCAAGAGCAAGGCTGAAACACCATGTTTTGCACCACATCCTTCAATTTTTGATCACTTGTTTTCCTCCAACACTGCTCTTAAAATGGTGTAGATCTCCCTGGCTGCTTTCTTGCAGCAGCAGGACTTGCATGTCACCCTGCAGCAGCACCAGGCAGGGGCAGCTGGGGTATGTGACTGACACAGAAGCCTTCAAACCTCAGCAGGGAAGCAACAGGGGAGGATGGGCTGACAGGACCTTTTGTACCTCAGCTGGGGGGAATCTTAGCGTGGAAGGTAGGAAATTGTCTAATCCCCAAGTGTGATGGAAGGATCCCTCCTGAACATCCATTTAGGTGACGTTGTGGTAAAATTAATTTTAAAGCTATCTATGGAAGTAACCCATTCTTTATCAGATGAAGAAATACATATTTTAGAAAAGAAAAAAGCCATCTGTCATCCAAGCACATCACAAGAGAGACTACATTATTCTGTCTACAGCAGAGCTGTCAAAATCCAGTTTTCGAGAGTAGAAATTTCATTTTCTGGCATTTAAAAAGACAATTGTATTATAAGGGCAAGAATGACGATCGTCCCCAGAGTTCATTGCTGGTATTAATCCCTGTGTTTTTGGAATGAGAAGAGAAGAAGAAACCCCCATTGCATGTTACATTTTTTTTTTAGAAAAATGCTTGATTGGACCGTTCTTACTCAGTCTGTAAGAACAAATCTGTCAGGTGTGAGGTGTACAAGCAAAGGGTGAAACAGTCATCTCCAATCTGCCTCCAGGAGCTCTGAGCATTTTGGTGAGAATGCTTAATTCGGTGTCAACATTTGTGCACATCAACTTGTGCGTGGCAACAAGGTCAGTCCAGGGCTGGTTGCAGATCCAAACTAAATCCCCAGCTCTTAGTGGCCTTTCCAGTACATGAGTTTTCACCTTAGAATACAATAATAATAATTGTTAAACAGGTTGTTACTATTGTTTTAATCTAAGATGCAAAGAATTACAAAACAAATGAGTCCCAAGTGATCTGGCAGTAAGTATTCCATCTACAATTTTTCATGACTGTGAACTTGTTAGAGGTGATAAGAGCAACATGCATCTCTCTGCCACGTTTTCGTTAGGGTGTGGACAGTGACATCACCGCCCAGTCAAATCAAGAATTAAAATTCTTTGTTTCTTTAATGTGTTTTATTTATTATTTCACTATAAAATGTTACCTCCCCCCTGAGAAATTGAAAATTGTCAGCTACATTTATTAGATTATGAAAATCCAATCGAGAAACAGCAATACTACAGAATTCAATTTGGTAATCCTAACTAGTACAGCTCAAATTCTGAATCTTCAGTTCAGAGTATTTGCAATGATATATGCATGATCAATTTTCAAAGTAATTGGAAGTATAATAGGAAAGAAATACTGGGAATTTTAATATTTACTTTTAATTCCAATTTTTGAGGGAATTAGTTATCTTTGTGTCCATTAAATTTGAAAAGGACAGAGCCCTCTGAAATAAAGAACAACAACCAAACTGCTTTTGATTTGGAGTTTACTCTCTTGGTTGTATCTATCTCAGTAGTGTATTGCTAGGTGGAGGAAACAAGTGGTTTGCTTGCCTGGTGGTCTTATCAGTAGTAAAACTGACATCTGGGTATCACTGTAACCTTTGCAGTGACTCCAACAGCCAGAATTATTGTAAATGTGGGTAGGGTGTGCTTGCTGCTGGGTGAATAACAGGTTCATGCATCAACTGAAGGGGGTCCCTGGGGTTTATTTGTAGAAGTTCAAGACTTTGCAGAAGGAACAATCTGGGGTTTTTTTAGCTGAAATGGAACTGGAGGTAAAAAGTGAAAGTGGCCAAGGGGTCTGAGAGAGAAGAGATTTCCTAAGTTAGGAACATGGGGGCAAAGGAAACAGGTTTGTTAAGTACTCAGGAAAACTGAGGCCACTTAAAGGCTTACCTGCCAAGGAGCTCCACAACAAAATATCAAGTGTGTCCTTAATAAGGACTAGCATGCAAACTCCAGATGAACTGGCTGGGGCAAAAGTAAGATTGGAAGTCAAATGTCAATATGGTAGTGAAAAACTGAATAAACAGGTGGTGTTATTGGCAGTGAAGGAAGTTTGACTTTGCAAATGTTTGTGCTCATCCATGTGCTGTTAAAGGTTTCAGCTACTGCAGTGATACAGTCTCTTCTGGTTTAAGGACTGTAATTAAAACAGTTGGATTAACAGGTTCAAGAGACTTTGAAGAGCTGAACAGTGATGAAACCGCTTGTATTTAAAACTTGTCAGGCTCTCACAGCCTGTTGAGTCAAAGCTGAAGTTTCAGTTTCAGAGTCAAGCTAAGAAGGACCCCAGACCTGACTGCAGGGTGTAGAAAGCTACTGTGTGTGCTCTGACTAACCAACTGTGTCTTGAGGCAGGAATTAGAAAATTTAATTCTGTAGTTGATTTTACACAAAAGGTCAAAATAGGTTATAATAACATTGAAATAGCTTCATGCCTTTCTGACATTGCAGTCTGAATCATGGATCCATAGACTGAACCTTGATCAATCAAAGTGTGTATTTATAGTTTTGCCAGGATGCTTCTGTAGGGGTGTAGTGTGTGTGGCTTGAAAAAATATAGAATATGTGTGTTTCAGAGCTGTAATGTTGATTTTTGAGCTTATGAATCTTTATATCCCAGAGATACAAGAGAACATGTAGAATTGCCATGATATTGATGTGTCTGGGGGTACAGTGTTTATTTTATAAATGCTGATACAAAGTGCTTTTACCTGCCATACCTGCCTGTGAGGTCCAAGCCATATTTGCAGGAGGGTAGCATGAGTTTGTGTGTGCTGCTGACATCTCTTTCTCCTGAGCATGGAGAGCATTGCAGCTCCACGAAGGAAACAGCTTCATTCTGGCTGCCTGGGGGAGCTCGGTGGCAGCAACGGCAGTGCTATTGCAGCCCGGTCCCACAAGGGCCTGAGGAAGCACAGCAGGGGCCCAAAGTCATAAACTGTGGGTTTCAGTGGTTCTGGCACGGTGAAGCAAGTGTTGCTGGAAATTATAATTTTATCCTTAATGGTTGGAATAAGTCAAAATTAGTCCAACAAAAGTGTGAGTGGGTTAGAGAAGGAAAACTGATCTGGCTTCTTTGAGACAAAAGACAATTTAGAGGTTTCAGTTTTGTAAATTATGTTTTCAAAAAGTGCTTGATTAAGCATTTAAATGAGACAAAAACTTTGCATGAGCAGCCTGTAAAGAACATTATTTCTGTTGTTTTGGTCCCATTTTGATGAACATTTTGAAATCTGAAAACAAACTTGCAGGAGTGAAGCTATCAACACTATTAAAATATACTTCACATGAAGGAAAAAATAGCTATTTTTCTTTGTGCTTTTGTTGTAGTTTCTTTTTTAATTTAAAAATAATGCTTGGAAATTGTTGGTGGGTTCTACTATGAGTGAGCTGATGAATGCCTCTCCTTTATTAAAAAGGTGTAATTGCTGCAAATGTTGTTAACATTAAAATGCATGCATTTGTCAACAGTTCCATAATTGCATTTTATGCTTGCTTTTTGAAAATGAGGCTCTATTACATGCCTAAATTGTTGGTGACTTTTTAATGACATCTACAGTAGTTGTTGCCTGCTGTTCCCAAAACAAGCACATCTCCAACTACATCAGAGAAGTCTGGCACAAAACAAAAGATAAATATGAAGTCAGTTTTCAAAGTTATCTCCCTGAAGACCTGGGATCTTAACAGTCACATCTGACTGTTTTTTACTTTTTTATTATATTTCTGATTGCATAAAGAGAAGAATGACTGTAAAGAGATCTTGTCCTTCATTGAACCATAAAGACAGCTTCAAGTTTTTGTCACTGGAATAACAGGGCCCTTCTCAGCAAATGGAATTGCATAACTTCATTCCGAAACATGCAATCGGCTCAGCCTGCAAAGTCTTGGAGCAGAGCTTTGAATGGATGGTGCACTTGAAATGCCTGTGGGGCCATACCTGCCAATGTCTGGAAAATAAATATCATTTTCTCCTTGATGCATTGTACAGATAAAATAGCAAAAAAAAGAGAACTAAAATCAATGGCCTATCCAGTCTAGAAGTATGCACTACCAAATGCTTAAGATACAGACATGAGAAACTTTCAGCGTGCAGCTACAAAATAAATTGTCTTGCAAAATAGCATTTCTCTAAGTCATGATAGTTAGAATATGTTTTATGTGCTAGAGCTTGAGGTTTATAGCCTTTTCCCACTTCTCCTGCTACTTCCTAGAATTTACTGCTGGAATTCTCATATAACCAAAAGGAAAACATACCCGGATGGATTTTCTTTTGGCAGATAAAACCGTAGCTTCACTGAAGCTTCTGCATCCTTTCAGATTTATACCAGTTGAGCACTCCCAGCCTGATTTCTAGTTCTATACAACCTTTTTTTTCCTAGAGTTGCAGTGACAAAGGGGGCATCTACATGTGAGTAGATCATCTCTTTTTCTATCTGCCCACATTATCAAATTGCTGAATCTTCACTTCTATCCCTATTAATTTTGGGGAAAAAAAAAAAAAAAAAAAAAAAAAAAGTACATCTGGGCTTCAGCCAAAACGACAGTCAAAAAGAAGCCAAATACTTTTTGTAAGAAAAACGTTTATGATGAAGAATGAGTTTCTAGCTGTGCCAGTTCACTGACAACGTAGTAGTTTTGTGACTTTACCCCTTGCACCATCCTTTGACTTAAAAAATACTCAGAAGACCATTCAGGAGATGCAATTGGCATATTCCCTAATGAGGCACGGTAAAGTGTCCTTTTGTGATGGTGACAGCAAATTCACTAAATGAACTGCAGTTTGAGAACTTTGCAAATTGATCAAACCATAATTCTTTGATTGCTTACTTAATTGCCTGTTATGATCTCTCCCCTGACCCTCCATATCCCAGTTGCTTTTGTCAGCACTTCAGTGGTTGAGGGACTCAGCCCCTCAGGTTGTGAGTTGTAGAAGAAAAGGTTCTGGTTTGGGGATTTTATTTAATTTGCATTTAATATGTACTTTTGGATAAATATCAGAGGAAGAATTTAGAGATCTTCGGGACTCCTATAGTGCTTTCTACATGATTTTAATGGCTGTCAGGAAGAAGCTTACTTAATTCTGTTTGTTATAGGACAGATACTAATTAAATCAGTCTCAATAGATGCTGAGTACCTTAAGCAGCTTCTTAGTTCTGGGAGGGGTAATGCTGTGCATATTTAGCACTTGGTGGTGTTCTGCCCATTAAGGATGTCTGGTCAGGAGATAAATGTACAAAAGGAAAGCATATTTGCTTTTAATGTGCAGCCAGTTTGGGTTTGAAGCCCTAAGAACTGTGATTCTCTAAATTATTTATTTATTTTTTTTTCTGAAGTGAAGAAATGTCCAAATTTCATTAAAACCTGAGTGATGTACTATGTTACAGCCTTCTTCATTATCAAAGTCAGACAAAGCTACTTTAGACTGACCATTAAGCCTTTTGGAAATTTGTTTAATTAGAGAAACTATTTTTAGGGAATGAGGGAAAAGAAGGAATATGAGTCCATGCATGCACAGGAGTGGGAATGAGGAACTGTTCCTGCTGGTGCAGAGCAATTGCTGTCTTCTGCAGGAGAGACTCTGGGACTGCATTTCAGAACTGCTCTCCCTGCATTCAGTCTGCAAATCATGAGTTCTTTCCAGAGGAAAAGCACTGGGAACTTTTCAGTTGTATCTACAACCTCACCATAGCAGATATTATTCCATATCAACTTTATCTGAGCTGCTCTGCTGCCTACCAAGTTGAGGGAGCCTTGAAAGGAGAATTGCAGTGGGTAACAAATGGGTTATTCACAAGTTCCCCTGAGCATCTCGCAATCTGTGTCAGTCCTGTGTTTGCTGTATAATGATAAACAAGTGTGCAAATAGTAGCTAAATGTGCTCTTAAAGTTAAGAGGTAAGTAAAAGGTAGATTTGACCTCACAGCAGCCAAATATGATGTCCAGATATATTTGTGTGTTCTGCTACTGGTAGCATGGAAAAGCTAGGGGCAATTACGTTTGCTTATGTTTCCATTACTGTGTCTTCCAAATAACTCCACCTCATGGGAAGAAAAAAGGAAGTAGTCTTGATCTATCTGCTAAGTCAATTTGTGTTTTTTATTGTATTGCTGACAATTAGTTGAACAGTCATAAGCTGTTGCAGAGAACAACCTTGTCAGTATAATCAGTTAAGTGTTTAAGAGGGTGGAAAAAAATCAATCTTTCCTGCAAAGGGATTGCTAAGGTTACTGTTTTCCAAGATCCAAGATGATACTATGATTTTGTGATATCTCTTAAGTGCTTCTCTGGGGGGAGATTCTTTGCCCCATGTGAAGTGACAGTTATGATATCTTGCCTGAAAACATGCCTCAAATACAAGGAATTGTACTGGCCTGTGGGAATTTTTCTTCTGTTCTCAGTCTTGGTGACCTGCTGTGCTTGTTTTATTAACTGCTTGAATTTTCATGGGCTCTAATCCTCCAAAAGATGAATATTGGTATGAGTTGGTTTTATAAAAATATGTCTAAAGCGTAAAGATGTCACCCAGGATGAAGACTATATCTGAGCTTGAGCTATTTTGCTAGGGTTTAATGGCTGGTTGTCATTTGGGTAGTAGATGGTGGTAGGGGTTTATAGCTACCTGTCAATGATATTCTACAGGGAAGCTGAGGACTGGCAAATACATGTCATTGATGTTGACAAGACTTGAGCACATACGTAGGTAGTAAATCATCTGTGTGTGCGTGTGTGTATGTCTTTGAAATGTCATTATATGCACGCAGATATGTATCACCATAACTGGCTGGTGGTGCATTTGGAAGTTCATATTCATTTACTTAAGCATTTAAATACTTTAGTCCAAAATAAGGCAAATACCTGTGTCTTTAAAGCCAAGACACATTAAGTTCAAGGAAGTAGTTAAATACCTGACTAATTTTGAGCAACTTGAGTCCAAATGCAGAAAACTCTTTCACACGCTAATCAGCAGTGAACCAACAGTTTAAGATAATGATTAAAGCAGTACTCATGTATAAAACATGTCTGTTTTCTTCTTGTTTGTGATAAGATCACTGTCTTGTCTTTTGCAGCTATCTATGAGCAATCTTGCGAGGCTTATCGACACCAAGGAAGGACATCAGGTTTCTTCTACATCGATTCTGATGGAAGTGGACCACTTGGACCACTACGTGTATTTTGCAATATAACAGGTAATGACCTAACCTTGTCTTTGATGCTTTTTGTTGGTGCTTATATTATTGAAATATTGTATTACTGGGAAAATCTCACAGCCATAGGTCTCTGAGTAGTGCGGAAAAAGCAGAGAACTGGTAGAAAGTGAAGTTCCACTCTGAGATATTTCCTTTAATAGGATGCATGTAAACATGACTTTTAAACTAAGTTTGAAGGACTCACTTTGTACTGTTGCTAAGTGGTGTTTACAATGGCATTTTCACCTTATAAAGGGCACAGCTGATGTATTTTTCATAATCTCATAACTTTTAATGAGATGTTTTTTGCTAAAGATGTAGCAACTTCAAATCTTTTTTTGTAACTGAATGGTTTCTCTGCTTCACTAGAACACTAGATCTGGGAATGATTATTAAACTCCTTGCACTGAGCTAACTGTAAACCTTTCCAGTCTGACTTGAGCAGAAATAGCTCCCCTTGTATGAGTGTGTTGCTTTTGATGTCCCAGAGAGCAGAAGCCTTGGTCATCTTGGGTATCTGTACAGAGGAGAAGGTATGATGCTCTTAGGAGGAGGGATGCGAAAGACGCAGGCAGTGGAGCAAGAACTGGACAAGGTGACCTGTTGATTAAGATTTTTCAATTTTGTAGTTTTAAAATAAAAAGTGTTTCAAATGAATATGCCTGTGTGGCAAATTTATTGGGTCCTCTTTTGCATGTAGGACTGTTGTGCAAGGGTATGAGAGGAGATGATGTAGCTTGTATTGTGGACTGGGAGAGATTATAGAGCATTATTTTTGCTTTTCACTTTTGAAATGGAGAGGAAATTTCCTAGACTGTCTCCTACTTGGCATTTTTTAGCTTCCTGTGGCCAGGTACAGATGAAAGAATATTTTATTACCCATTCTAAATTGCTAATTCTGTTTGAGCTGCTTTGCCGTGTATCACCTCCACACCTAGTCCTGAAAACTAAAGACTCAGGATATTCATATTTTATCCTTAATCTCCTTGTACTTAAAGTGTCTCAAATTAAATTTTCATTTTTATTTAATTGGGCAATAATTATGTTAACTAAGTGCACACCAGTTAATAATTAAGTATGTTTTTTATTCAAGTGTATCAAATATTTAATAAGATGTGTCTCCTTCACTGTTGTTGAATCTTTTAAGATTTGAAATAGAGTTTCACGTTTCTGTCTGAATATCCTTCTGTGATCTCCAATATGGGAAATATGCTCTTTTTTATTATTTATCGTATAAATATGTGTGATTAAAACATTGTCAGTGTTTTTTATCTTTTTTGAAGAAGTAGGATTTTTTACAAACTCCTTGCAGAAAGCATCTGCTTTCCTCAAATAAATGTCATCTGGCAGAAATCCAGAGTGATTTTCTCTCTAGCCTGGAAAACTTTTTCTTTTTTATGTATTTGTCAGTTCCCCTAGATGTCTCATTGGAGAGGGGTGTGGGGGTTGAAGTGCTGGTGTAATTTGACACAGGCATATCTATTCCTTTTGCATAAATGAGGACTGAGACAGAAAAGGATTTTATAGATGGGGAATGGATCCAGCCCTGGGCATTCCT
>NW_009952974.1:4560587-4580487 GCF_000747805.2 Chaetura pelagica
GAGGAATGTGCACCAACAGGTGTGGCCTGCCAGTACCATTGGAGAGTGAGCTGCATGCAGGTCTAGGGGCACAAGAACCCTTCCAGAGTCATTTCCATGGAAATGCATTGTGGTGCTTCTGTACTGGCTGAAAGTGACTGCATCAGAAACTAGGAAGAGGCTGATGAGCACAAAACAAGCTGCAAAATCACATATTGCTGGGACAGCAAACAGGAAAAAAAACAACTGGGAGATAGGGAAAAAAAATAATGGGTGGGTTTCATAGGAGATTCAGAAAACACCTCCTTGGAGTCAATGAATCAAAGCTGGTTGTGATAAGAAATTGCCTTTTCATATTCTTTGAGGGGTGTATGTTGGAGCAGCTGGGATAAATTGCCATTGCAGCTTAAAGCAGGACAGTGTTCAAAGAGGACAGTCTGTCTTTTGTGTGGTTACTTCTTTAGTTATAGGTACAGCTTTCAGGACAATATTTGGCATTCAATGTAGAGCACCATGAAACAAATGCATCACATGAGCTCTTGGAGCAATTTTTCTTTCTCTTATGTAGCATTTACCATATGTTTAGCTTGTTGGCAATTTAATCAGTCTGAATAATCTTGTTTTGTGACAAACCTCCTAAATCACAAAGGAGTGATGCAGTTTGTATGGGTGAAATGTGCTCCACAGAGATACTTCTAGTTGAAGAATAAAAATGAGAATTAGACAATGCAGAATTCATTGAAAGCCAGTTTTCCAGCTGCTCTGATTTCCCACAATTTAATTAGTGTGCAGTCAAAAACAACTTGGTAGCTTCCAGCAAGATGATGGGACAATGGGTGAGGCTAAACAGAGGGTCTAAAATGTGCTGAATGCATTGCAGCCTCATAGTGTAAAAACGTCTCCTAGGACCAAATACAGGCAGCATAATATCCTAGTAAATTGGACCATTAAATAAAACTGCAGAGTCATAAAGCTGTAGTATTACCCTGAAATTAAAGCATTGTCACCTCTGAAATATGGAACAATTTAACAAGCATTTAGGAAATCTTTTCAAGGCTTCATTTAGCTATTCCAGGTTATACGGTAGAAGATGTGGCTGCTCTCTCCTACTGGGTTTTGAATGACTTTTAGCTTGTGTGTGGTTTGAAATTTTACCAAGCTGAGAAAGTAATAAAATAATAAAGTGGAATAATAGAAGGAAGAACTAAACAGTGACCTTTGCTTGGAGAACAGTTTTTTCACTCTCTTTGCAAAATCACAAGTGCAAGGAGAGCTCATTAAATTGAGTAAACAGGGAAAAAACCCATATAGTACAGATAGATGTAATTTAAAAAAAAAAAGCTTTATTGTTGAAATAGAGGAAAATGGAGCCTTATCTGCCAAGTTTAACACTTTCCAGATATGGGAATGGCTGGAGGAGCTAGTGGAATTCAACTTGGTTTTCATCTATAATTACAATGTCATTGTCTAAGAATATAAAGAGAAAAAAAAGTTTGTTGTTAGGATTTTTGGGGGGTTTTTGTGTTTTGTGGTTTTTTTTTACAGGAACAGTATTTAGAGCCCCATTTTCAAAAGCTATGCCCTGGCTTTAGAAAGCATACAATTCAAAAGGTATAATGCATGCAGAGGTATGTCTGCAAAGGCATATGCAAGTCATGGAGCTAAGCTGCAGAGAACTGTTGGACTGCTCTCTAGCTGTGGTGATCTGTGTGCATGACCACGTTGCTGCTACCTTTCTGATATAGTTCCTGAAGCCAGCTTCTTATTTCTAAAAGATCCCATGGAGAAAAGCAGTTCTTGAATGTCAAAGTTCAGATCTCAGAGAAACAGCTGAGTGCAGCTGTAATGATAACAAGACCACTGAAAATTAATGAACAATCACAGAGGAAAATAAGAGAAACATTTATTGCAATGCCTGTCCAACACACTTGTTAATGAGCTCTTGTTGCTGACAGTATGTTTGCTGATGTCTTGTCAAATTTCCTTTCAAATATGTCAATTAATTACATTTCTAACACTTCTTGGGAAGACTTTTGTGCTATGTTACTTTTAATAAGTTTTTCCTAGTAACCCTTCATTGCTCCTACATTACTAGATTATGATGCTTTTGGCTTTTCAGGTGCCAACACAGCACCTTTCCAGGTGTACAAGTACACAGCCTGGAAAGCAGAGTAGTGTTCACCACTCTGAAACTCTAATGTTAGACTGCCATACTTGCTGAGCTGGGCTCTATTGTGAGCATTGATTTTTATTGCAATTTCTCAAAAGTACGTCAGTAGCTCTGAGTGTGGAGGAGCTTATGACTGCCTATTTGGAACTTCAGCAATGTGTTTGTTTCATCTTACATAGGATCAGCAACTTGATGTTTGTCTTTTTAGTAGATTTTTCAGTGAAGGCAAGGGTTAAAATTCTGTCAGCTTCAGTGAGAGGAAAGTTAGCTCACTCTCAACTGCTTCTGAAAAATCCATTCTGTTCTTGTCAATCCTTGAGAGAACAAAAGAAAAAACAGAGAGACTCCAGCTGATAAGAATCACTACTTTAAGATATACAAGATGTGTGTTATTAAGTCATTGAATTACATTTTGTTGGAAGCAATACATGTGCAGGTCTGTGCAAGGTATTGTGCTACAGTGTCAACAGTGATTACAACCACTGGGGCAAGCTTTACAAGCAATAAATATGTAATACTTCTTGTGATTTTAATCTAACTTTTGTGTATTACACATAGCAGTAGTGTTTCTTTGAGCTCCAACTCAAAGGATCCACAAACAGCATCCTCAACTCAGTAAGAATCACAGAATTACAGATCTATGAGAAAACTCTTTCTGTCTACCGTCATAGAAATGATGAGTGCTGTGAATGAACGTATGGGTTGCTAAGTGTAAACTGTCCTTATAGTTAATGGGAGAGTAACTTCTTTGTAACTTTCAGCCAAGTCTTGAACAGACCTCTTTAAATAGTCTCCAGATAGTTGTTGTTACTAGCCCATCTTCTGAGTGCTTCCATAATGAAAATCCATCAAATCATCTGAATGTCTTTGCACAGATAGTCTATTTAGGTTTTTTATACACCTAATACAAGTTCTGTTGAAGTAAACTATGGGGTATTTGTAGCCCAACAAAACATACTTCAAACGCAGTGCATTGCAGTGGCCACAGTGCTACAGGGCTTGTATTGGGGAGTAACTGGAAAGCTCATGCTCTGCAAGAGCTCAGACCAGGTAAAATGGTCAAACCATCTGAATACTTGGATGCACTGTTTTTAAGATTGGCTTAAAAAGGATCCAGTTCAGTGTTATCCAGGGTCTCCCTGTGGAAACATGAATAACCAAATAGAAATCTGTTGTCTAGATCTTGCCTCTTTAACTGTCAATAGCTTTCTGCAAGTGAGATTGAAATCTTTCACTCATCAAATTATAAAAATTTACTTCCTCAATTTTTTACCCTTTCAGGATCTTGCATCCTCCCTAGGCAAGCAGTGTCTTTTATTAAAAGGGTATTTACTGGATGTGACTCGTAATAACATCGTGAACCACAGTCCTGTGAATCCTCATTAGGGAGTTTGCCTTTTACTCTGGGTCAGCTTGGTAATTGGCTGTTCAGGCTGCTCTTGTTGCTGTCTCACCAGAACCAGCTGGGAAACAGCCTTCCTTTCAAGTTAATTGCTTCTAATTGTGATGTTGTTCTCATCATGCCAACCCCAATCCTGTTGATTTGCTGGGTTGTTATGGTGCAGGTGGTGCATAAGCCTACATTCTGCTTTCTGTTACCTATGAAATCCCTTGCTCTGACAGTAAATCCAATGAAGACGAGAATGGGCTCCCCAACATGGAAAAGCATCAACCTTTACAGTAAACTACAAATGCTGAGTTATGTGTTGTTCTGTTACATCATGCAAGCAGGGCATCAATCAACTTACATGTAGAAAAATCTGAGAACCGAGTAAAATGTATGGTCTGACTTCCAACTGGTCAGTAAGAACATGCTGTCAATTTTAGACTCCTGGCCAGAGTTTGTGGTTTCTGTTTGTGGTGAGTCTGTGCAAGCTCATCAGCCACAGTCCTCTCCTACCATTTGTTGTAACAGCTTGGGGTGTGCTCTGGTACAACTAGGTTTGCAATGCTACTCCATGAGCCATATTATCATGTCTTTTCTCTCAGGGACAAAGCCAGTTGAAAGGTATCTGATTTTTTTTCAGATATCTGGCAATAGAAGATGCTGAAGATCTCCCATTGTTCCTGGGAAGACTGTAGTTTCTGTCTTGCTCAGCAGGATCTGTATTGTTTGCTTGAGCTGGTTCAGGGAGAAACATGTCTGTAGGCTACACTGACCTGGAATAGGTCTTTGTCATAAAGTGCTGCAGAGTCCAGGGTCCTGCTGATACTCTCTCCAATGCAGTAAAGCATTAGATTTCAGTTGGGCTTTTCTTTTTTTTTTTTTTTTCCCCCAACATTTTTGTGCTGTTAATTTCCCTTTTCTATCATTTTTCATTTAACAGAAGATAAGATCTGGACTGCAGTGCAGCACAACAACACAGGGCTGACTAGAGTCCAAGGAGCTGATCCAGAGAAGCCGTACACCATGTCCTTTGACTACAACAGCAGTGCTGAGCAACTTGAAGCCATGATAAGCAGTGCAGAGTACTGTGAACAGGAGGCAGCCTACCACTGTAGGAAATCACGTCTCCTGAATACCCCAAGTAAGTGCTTCGATCCCAAATATTTCCTGAGCATTGTGACTAAAGAGAAAAAAAAAATAAATAGTAACAATACAGAATAAATGAAAAGCCTTTTACCTTCTTGGATATCACTGTGCAGTGTTTGTCCTCTGCAAGAGCGTCTACAATGGAAAGCACTACTTAGAAACCAGAAAAGTTGTATTTAGCTGTGTATCAAAGGTAGAAAACATCCAGATTTCTCCAGACTCTTCTAATGTTTTTTGAGAAGGGTTTACCCTCTTCTGAGTCCCACATCACTAAGTATGATGTTTAAGGTGCACAGTTTCCAGGGCAAAACTAATTTTCCCTTTGTGATAGAAGGAGGAAGCTTTTTGTCCTGACTTAATGTAGCAGCAACATGAAAGTAGAGGGTCTGACTAATTTGTGTCTCTCTGTGGTACCAAATTTCCAGTGACCACTCAGGATGGCTGCCTTCCACTCTACTCTCTGTTGGGGTTGGGATTTTACATTTGCTTATCCAGAGAGATGAATGAAATTAAGGGTTGATTTGTAAATGTCTTTGAAGTCTCATCTGGTTACTTGTAATGTCTATATGGTCCTGGTGATTCTTTGATTATTAGCGAATCTTAAATTTATTAGTAGGTTAGGAGAAATCCCATGGAAAGCCTTTAGGGGAGCTACAGTGGAAGCTCCTAATGTGTTAAAAATACACTGCCTAGTGAGATGTAGCAAAAAAACCTGCCTTATTCCAGCAAAGTTACTATAACACTGAATGTTTATGGATACAGTCTGTTTATTTGAAACCTATGAATTATGTCCTTTATCATCAGAATTTGTCAGCCAAGTACTGCTTGTATTGCTAATTATTTTTAAAAGAATGAATGTTAATATTGGCATCCAGGGTGGAGCACAAAGGGAAAACAAAATACAGGCATAACTGCTCATAAAGAGGGAACTAATGTCTTAAAATGCTTTCAGTGTTGCTGGCTTGTGTGTCTCACACCGCACTTCATGTGTTTTTAAGACATAATCACTCAGTGATTATTTCCAAAATATTTTGTAAGGATGAAGGCCACAATGTTACAGGAGTTTTTCATGTGTTTACTTTTACACGTCTGTGAGGTACTTGGCCGTGCAGATGCAGAAAGTTACAAGATGACTGCATTTTGAGATACCTCTTGCATGTGGTGCCTCTATAAAGCTAGGGGCACGTTTTAAGGATCCAAACACATTTAACCTTTTTTGTTAAAAAAAAGAAAAAAGTAGGGATAAACTTGTGTAAAGTGACAGTACATAAACTATCCTGCTTCAGGGCTGAAGCTGTCTGCCAAATGACAGACTGGATAAGATGATACCTGGTGGGCAATTCCTTCTCCACTTTTCCGGGACCAAAGTTGTGACTCTGACTCCTCAAGGGAGAGGACATGGCCATGGTGTCCAGCAGCCCAGCTGGCATTCTTGCAGCTGCTGCAGTGCCACTGTGCTTCTGACATTTGACCACACAAGTATTGCATGGCTCATAACTCTTTAGTACAGCTCCAGCTGATACATTGGAAAAAAAGGAATCCAGTGCAATGCTATGCATGGGGTAGACACCATCATTTTTTCATCTTTTTTACTTCCTTTTGTAGGCTTTTTAATTGCACTTTCAATTTTTCATCCTGAGCTTTCTCAATAGCCTAAGGCTGTGAGTTTGACCAGATGTGGAACACTTTCAAAAATAAACCATTTGAATTCTTGAAATTACAAGATATATCTTACTATTTGTTCTTAGCTGAGTATTAAGTGTTTTTAAATGATAGGAAGGCATTTTTCCCCAAAGTCTTAAATAGCCCTATTAATTGATATGAATTTTGAGGTGAACTGCTACTATATTACGGAAGAGCCTAGAGACCCAGTGGTGCTGAATGCTATAGGTGTCATGAATTCTAAGTCTTAAAGAATTTCCATTCATAAACTGGAAGATGAGCTACAAGTGCAAATATCCCTAGGGCATTTTGCTGGACTTGGTGCAGAAGGTTCTGACTTGTGTTGTTGATGCTCCAAAGTGGTTGGAGGGCATTTGATTTGGGTCCAGAGCAACAACAAAAATCAAAACTCTTGGGTTTTGTTTCTTAATTCAGCCTAGGCTTTTGGATGCCTGAAGCACTGTGTTCTCTGTGTATTGCAGGGCTATCAGAATGTATAATTATGTTTAATGAACCACACTTCAAATCTTCCTTCAGAAGTCCATATACAATGCACATGTTGCCAGCTGCATTTGTAGGCCAGCAGGAAACATTACGTGACCTAATCCAGCCTGCTGAATATCACCACTCATTAATACCTCTGGACTGAACCCAGCAATGAAAGCTTGGTGGAAAAGCATCTCTCAGAGTATATCTGATCCCCTTCCTGCAAGGAATCCAATCAGCTTCTGAGCTTCCTCTTGTTTTGGAGTTTTTTTTCCCCCAAGGGTATGGAACTCATTATTAGGATATTTCAGCTGGTAGCACCAAAACCACAAATTCTTGTCTTCAGGATCTAAACACTGTCATGTTTCATAGAGAAGCAATAAAAATATTTATTTTGCATTCATAATGTTACTCTCCATCAAATTTGCATGTTGTTACATTGCAGTTTTTGCTTTCACAGCTTTGATTTGGGGACAAAAGAAGAAATAATTTGCCTGAGCAAAGGGACAAGCATGGGACTTTGGGCTGCCTCAGAGAGAAACCAAGGGAGGGTACTGGCTTGCCTAAAATCATTCCAATTTGTATCAGTTTATTAGTCTTTCCTCTCTTCCTACTACCTCTTGCCCTGAAGACAGGCATATCCCCAGCGGGTGTGATTCAGCACAGTCTCCCCGTTGAGTTACTTGGATTTACATCTACAATGTGTCAGACATGCAATCTGGCAGTTGGCAAAGGAGTTTACTCATCTCCACTTCCTGCTGTCTGGAACAGCCTTATCAGTTCTCACTGTCATACTACAGCTTAGCTGCAAGCATGTCTTTGAAAACTAAAATTAAATTGCTTTGAACTGCATTTTTGTACATCTCTGCCATCAGATAGATTTTCAGGATGTTTGTGAGCATCAGAATAGATGTCTGTTCATCAAAGGCATAGATGGCTTTCTCATGATGCTGGCAAATGGAACTTAAAATTTATGACTGGTAATTGGAAGTCTCTTGTGACTTCTCCATGTTTGCTGGAGAGACACTCACATAGCTGGAGCAAATCTGGCAGTTGGCATTAATTAGGAATGTCTCCACACTCTTAGCAAAAGATTACAGACTTTACCACTGCCTCATCCTTAGATGCACAAATCAAGACAAGCTGCCTCTACATGTGCTGTCTTGATTCTGGAAATCTGAAAAGAAATTTTGGCCCCTAGGGCTGTGATTTCCTTTCTTTGTGGAGAATCTCAGTTAATGCCTAGGAAAAGGGTATGTGTACGCATGTATGTTTAATTACACCGTTAACAAACAAGATGTTTGAAGGTACAAAACCACTTTATTAGCTGAACAAACCCTCAGCTATGACTGAATTTGCTCATTTTTCTAGAAGCAGTGTGTGTACTCAAAGGCTTAACATTTGGGAAGATGCCTCACATCCACCATATCAAGGACTTAGCACAGTGACGGCTTTATCAGTGGCAGGATAGCTTGCTTTACAATACTTGGCTGACAGTCTGTCAAGTTCATAGCACATTTGTGTAGGCAGGGACTGAGAAAAGATCAGTCCTGGAGTAAAATCAAAGAAACAGAAATGTCTTTAGGTCCCCTTCTTCCTTATTTTTCTCTTTCCATTAAAATTCCCCCATGATGTCACCTCATGCTCTGATTTCAAACATCCATCCTAAACCATGCACCTCTTCCCTGGATTTCTGTCTGTCTCCTTAAGATCTGTCAAGTCATAGCAGGTGGGATGGAACCTGATGATCTTCTAAGGTCCTTTCCAACATTAACCATTCTATGATTCTGTGAAGTCCCAGTATTATATGACTTGCACCCAGGTTTTCTCCTCCTCTTCTCCCTCTGCCTCTCAGCTAGGCCTGTATCTCAGTGCCGAGCTGTACCATGTGCTGTCTTCAGGTCTGTGACCCCTTATGTGCCTCACATGGGGCCTACTGTATTTGCATTTTGTACCTCTGTTATTGGAGGGAAAGATGTAGTGCTGCCTCGCAGCAGGGAGCATGTCTTAATTTCTGAGTTTATACTTAATTCTGCTGCTGAGACAGTTCAGTGGTGTTTTATCTATGCCCTGTATGTTGCTCGAGCTCTTCGTCTGTGCAGGCTCCCTCTTTAGTTCCAGATGAGATCTCCAGTGATGTCAGAGCATAAGGTGCTAAGAAATGTCCTGCAGAGTCCTGCATCCAGTAAAGGCTGCTGGAGAGATGCAGCTTAGGGTGAGTATGCAAGACTGGATAACTTCAGCACATCCCTCAATACGTTCCCATCACCCACGGTTGCTCTATTAAGGAGACTGGAGTTTATGCCATTGCCAATCCCTTTTAGTGTCTGCTATGGATCTGGTGTTCATAAATTTGTCTAATCACTTATTGAACTTTATTATATTGTCTGCCTCTGCAGCTTCCTAGGAAAGCAAGTTCCAGGAGTTCCCTACTTGCTGTGTACAGAACTACTATTTTTAAATGTGTTTTAAGCTAATGTAGTACTTTGTGACCTGAGTCCTGGT
Organism: Chaetura pelagica; assembly: GCF_000747805.2. NCBI lineage: Eukaryota > Metazoa > Chordata > Aves > Apodiformes > Apodidae > Chaetura > Chaetura pelagica. The sequence goes on from NW_009952974.1 coordinate 4,569,923, forward strand.
ATTGCAGGATGCTGTTAATCACAGTTCTGCACTCATCCAGTGCTTTTATACTTTTAATTGCCCTTCTTAGACCTTCACTAGCCCTAGTATTTTTTTCACCAGAGTGACTCTCAGATCTCAGGACTTCTCAGATTAGTATAAAACTTAATGGATAAAGGAGTGTGAAACTTGGATTCTGATGAAGAGTTTTACATAGATGTACCAGGTAGTGATTTAAAATGACCCGTAACAAGCAGTCATTTGCCATTGGGGTTTTGCCCACTATTATTTTATGCCTTTCAAATATAATTTCCATTTTATCATTCCAGGTACTTTAAATTGTTATTACATTGCCAGGAGGCTGTTTGTCATTGCATAAAATATCTTTAAATTGTTATTGCATTACGAGGAGACTATTCGTCATCGCACAGAATAACTCGGAACAGCATTCTGCCATCAAAAAGTTGTCGATAGTGAAGGGAGTGGTGCATAGGTGGCCAATGTAGACTGTGTGTTGTAATTATTCATGGATAATTGGGACCCCTTTCTTGAGAAGGACTGACTTGCCATCTGTGTTTCCACCACCATACCTTGTCTCTCCCTTCCAAAGTGTCAGTGCTGACAGCTTTTCACAAGCACAATTTTAGATAACTTGTGCTATATTTAGAGATTTTTGAACAGAGTTCACCATACTAATGCAATGTCCCCCCTTATTTGTTGAGAAAGATTTGAAGATGATATATTGTTAGTCCTTTGCAGCTGATTAAAATGCAGATGGTCTAAGCAGTGCAAAACAGTTGCTGCATGGGGGAGGTAACTTGGCATTTAGCATGCATACACCTGCGAGTACTGGCAATATCATGATCCCAGTTTCTGACCCTTCCCTTGCTAGATATGATCCTTCCTGGCTGGCAGTGAGCCAAAGTGGGCTATAGCTGCCAAAGAAGGAATGGCAGCTGCTTGCATTGCTTCTCCTCTGGTCCTGGTGTGCTTCTCTGAGATTGCGATGCAGCCAAAAGACTAAGTGATGGGAAAGACATGGGAAGAAAATACATGGGCTTCTAACCTAGTGGGAGGAAAGCACACTTCCTCTTTGAACCCCACTTAATGCTACCTGGCCCACTTCTGGAGTGACACCAGAAGTGCACGAGTCTCCTCGGACTACTTCAGTGAACACTGGAGCACCATTGTCTGTGTTTACTTTAGACACAATATGCCAAGTGAATTTAAAAACACTTCTCAAAAGGGAGGACTCACAGAGTAGTGAGAAAGGAGCTTATATGAGTAACTCCTATTTGCTTCTGTGGAATAAGTCCTTCATTCTTCTGCTGTCACCGGACATTTCTGTTGTGCTTTTTTTCCTCCTTTGAATGATTTTTTTGTTGTTGTTGTTTTGTTGGGGTTTTTTTTAAGTCTAAGGAGCAATTCTGGAATTAGACTTCTATGAGTTGTTTTGGTTTTTTTTAATGTAACCTTAATAGCTCAGTAATGAAGAAACCTTGAGTTCAGGGAATTTTGCAGTCCAAGTAAGTGTTTGGAAATTGATAGTTTTATGAGACACGTTTGCCAGAAACAAACATGTCCTAATAATACCTCTGACTTGAGACCTAGTAGTATAAGCTATTCATAAACATAGTTTGAAGATGGAAAGAATTGCACATTTTTTTTTTAGGCTATCTCAGCCAACATTCCCATAATCATGAGCAGTGATAGTCTTTTTCAGTTTGCAGGACTCAGCATATTGTTAACAATAAATAAGTAATGGCAATTAGAAACAAACAGCTAATCCATGGCTTGTTATATTAATGGGTCATTAGCTATGACAGCAACCTGTCCACCATTCAAGAAAGCAAGCAGTACTGCTGCCTGAGCAGAAAAGTGTGCCTTCGCCCTCATTAGAGCCACAGCAGGAAGTGTGGCCTCATCACACTTCCATTTGTCTGCTTCATTCAGCTGTCCTACTTTGAGCATCTTGGGCTCCATTAGACTCAAACTGTCTCACCGACACTAATCTAATTTCTCTGTCAAATTTGGGCTGATGCAGAAAGTGACGTGTTCTGATTCTGGAGAACAGAAGATATGAATCAAAGTGGTGGAAGAGCTGACCTCTTCTGCAAAGATGCCACATGAGTGAAAAAATAGTAATTTGCATTTCTATTCACATTGTCTTTGAGGATAGCAAAGCATTTGAGTGTGTAATCTCTGTCTTACTGTGTTTCATTTGACTCTTGGTTTATAACTGAGGAAAAAAGTCTATGCAAAGCAAGGCACTTTCTGAAAATCAGATGGGATGGAGCAAATGAATGCTTTTATTTTTCTTTAATCTGTCTTGACTTATCCAGGAAAACAGAGGTGTAAAGAGGCTATAAACAAAATAAAGAATGGCATAATTTAATTATATTATGTATATAAGAGAAAAGAAAATGTATGGAAAAGTAGTAAAGTTTTACTCTGTATAGACTGGGTTAAACTCAGACTCGCTGCTTGTAAATCTTAAGTCCAGGAATTTTACCTCCATTACACTGGGAAGAGAGAGCCTACAGGAAATGTATTTTCTGTGTTTGAAAGTGTGGAGGCAGAGACAAGGGGAAAGAAACAATCAGCTGATTACTTTGTGCTTGGTGTGAAACAGCAACAGAACAAGAGCCTTCCCTAAAATATTTAGTTCAATGTTTTGCTTATGTGAAGGGGAGCATAAAAGTAGTTCTTCTAAGTCTCTGCTACTCTCTTCTGGAAAAACAAAAATAACAACAAAAAAACAAATAGAGACGATAAGCAAGCATGCTTTGAAAAAAAACATCTACATACCTTGAGGGAAAAAAAAAAGTTTTGTTGTTCTTTTCCTCCCAAGAAGCATCTGAAAGCAATTGAGAATTATTTACATCCCCACAAACGTAGATTGATTTGTGGAGGATCAGATCTGACTGAGATTTGACAAGTAGCTAGGAAGATGTGGTGACCTGAAAGAAAACAACCCTTTCCAAACTTTCTTTAGGGAAGCTTTTTTATATCTACTACGCCAGAAAGATTGAGAACAAACAGGAAAAATCTTTTGAGCCTGAATTTGTTCCAAGCCCCTTTGATAAGGAGGAAGGCTCAGACTTTAATGGGGAATGTTTTAGCCAAGAGGTGTGTTCCTCCCTGAGCTGTCCAGGACTCAAAGCAACATCAAGAGCCTTCTTCCTTTACTCTCAAGAGCAGAATTTGAAAGTGCCATATATTATTATTATTATTATTATTATTATTATTATTATTATTAATAATAATAATAATAATTTATTTATTTTTAACATTAACTTTTCGAAAGGTTAACCAATTCATCTATGCAGTCCTTCTCTAAAGGCAGTTTTCTTACCTTGTGTAGCAGAGAAGAAAATTGAGACATCAGGCTGCTACTGATGACAATTTCACCTGAAACTTGTATGGGCCACTAGATGTATGTGAATGTACCACCCTAAAAAACAATGGCCAAGTTATGCAGCCACAAAAAAGAATGATCAGACGAGTGTTAGCTCAGAGCTCATTAGATAGCTTTCTTGTTCATAGATGTTTTGAGAAAAGATAAGCTTACCCGAGAGTGAGTGCAATGCATTCAGAAAATGTTAGGTTACCCATGATGGCTTAAATCAAGGTATTGGTCTGAACACAGCCAGATGCAGCAGGCAGGGGTTCAAAATGTGATCTTCAAAGTCTGGCTCTGATAATGGTGATTCAATGCTTGAATTCATCCCACTTGTTGATAGTTACCCACACTGCACAGAGACCATTACAACTGCTCTACTTGTGTGGTCATACCTACTATTGTAGTGTAAGGTGTAGACGTACAATAAGGATGTACGTCCCTTTTTAAGGGTTGAGAAGGGACTTAGTGTAAATTAAGAAACAGTGGTTTTGTGGAGTTTTTTTGTGCTTTTTTTTTTTTTTTTAAATGATCTTAGATCTATTTGAAGCAGTTCTGCATTCCTAGGATGGGATCCATGTAGTCTTACTGTAGCTGTCTTAAGGTTATGTGTTCCGCCCAGGATAGGTGCCCATGTTCTTCCAGGCAGAGAAATATGCAATTGCAGGTGATAATTCTAGTGTACTGTAGTTGTCTTGACAAATAGGTACTAATCAAACTGGTCAAACATTGTCTCTTCTCATGCTTCTGCCTAATGAACAGCATCTCTCCCAGCTGTACAGTTTGTTGTTTTATTTGTGCTACTGATTTTTTGGCAGTTTAGGACATTGTTCCTATGTTTATTTTTGCTAAAATGATAGTTCAGTAAATGGTGGAGTAATAAATGATGCTTTTTTCCCCTATAGTTTGTGGTTCGGTGTTGAGCTTGTCTGATATCTATTGGAGTTTTACAATGCCTTGCAACCTTTTTGTAGGTTGGGTACTAGGAAGAAAACTCTGTTGTCTGCTTAGGCAGTACATGGCACTTGTAGGAACATAATTCTCAGTCAAATGTACTTGAAATTTAATAATTTATTTATTTTTAACATTAACTTTTCGAAAGGTTAACCAATTCATCTATGCAGTCCTTCTCTAAAGGCAGTTTTCTTACCTTGTGTAGCAGAGAAGAAAATTGAGACATCAGGCTGCTACTGATGACAATTTCACCTGAAACTTGTATGGGCCACTAGATGTATGTGAATGTACCACCCTAAAAAACAATGGCCAAGTTATGCAGCCACAAAAAAGAATGATCAGACGAGTGTTAGCTCAGAGCTCATTAGATAGCTTTCTTGTTCATAGATGTTTTGAGAAAAGATAAGCTTACCCGAGAGTGAGTGCAATGCATTCAGAAAATGTTAGGTTACCCATGATGGCTTAAATCAAGGTATTGGTCTGAACACAGCCAGATGCAGCAGGCAGGGGTTCAAAATGTGATCTTCAAAGTCTGGCTCTGATAATGGTGATTCAATGCTTGAATTCATCCCACTTGTTGATAGTTACCCACACTGCACAGAGACCATTACAACTGCTCTACTTGTGTGGTCATACCTACTATTGTAGTGTAAGGTGTAGACGTACAATAAGGATGTACGTCCCTTTTTAAGGGTTGAGAAGGGACTTAGTGTAAATTAAGAAACAGTGGTTTTGTGGAGTTTTTTTGTGCTTTTTTTTTTTTTTTTTTTTTTTTTTTAAATGATCTTAGATCTATTTGAAGCAGTTCTGCATTCCTAGGATGGGATCCATGTAGTCTTACTGTAGCTGTCTTAAGGTTATGTGTTCCGCCCAGGATAGGTGCCCATGTTCTTCCAGGCAGAGAAATATGCAATTGCAGGTGATAATTCTAGTGTACTGTAGTTGTCTTGACAAATAGGTACTAATCAAACTGGTCAAACATTGTCTCTTCTCATGCTTCTGCCTAATGAACAGCATCTCTCCCAGCTGTACAGTTTGTTGTTTTATTTGTGCTACTGATTTTTTGGCAGTTTAGGACATTGTTCCTATGTTTATTTTTGCTAAAATGATAGTTCAGTAAATGGTGGAGTAATAAATGATGCTTTTTTCCCCTATAGTTTGTGGTTCGGTGTTGAGCTTGTCTGATATCTATTGGAGTTTTACAATGCCTTGCAACCTTTTTGTAGGTTGGGTACTAGGAAGAAAACTCTGTTGTCTGCTTAGGCAGTACATGGCACTTGTAGGAACATAATTCTCAGTCAAATGTACTTGAAATTGGCCATTGGGTTAATGACTTACTTGGACAACAGACATGTGTGCAAACATTCATGTTTCATGTTCCAATATGTTTGATTTCTCTAGAAAACCAGGTTGAGATTAATATCTAAAGTATGCTAGAGTCAATAGGGTTTAGAGAGTACTACATGGTTTCTGCTGACTCCCAAATGTCCTAGTGCTAGAAAAAAAATCTTAATTTGGACTAAAATGAGATGCAGATGCACTTATTTTCTCACCATGCCATATACACAAATGTTTGTCTACTCCTCAGCATAGGAACAAAAACTTAAAACAAATGTACATCCTAAACTCAACTGAACTTCATCAGTACCCATCAGTCTTTCACAGATCTTTGGACACATGCTGCTGTGCTAGATTCAGTGCCTGTCTGCTGATTCTTGTCCACCTTTTTCTTTATCCAGAATGCTTAGTTCCAGGTTCCCCTTTCCCTATCTTTGGTTTACCAAAAAAAAGTTTAAAATAACCTGTCTAATTTACAACATGTAGTGATTCCAATATATTAACATTAATAGTGCATGAAAAGTGCTCCCAGTAGCTTAGTCTGTAATCAGTAGCCATTTTTTATTCTTCTTTTTGTTCAGGCTGCTCATTCAATGCAATCAAAATGTTGGTAGTGGCAGTCACTGGTAGGAAATAAAAGATGGTAACGATTCCTGGCTGTCCTTTTTCTCAGTTTTGTTTTACTGAGCCTAACTCAGGTCTTATGGGTTTGTTTTACTGGTTGAGTCCAAGCCTATAATGGGATGTTCTGAAAAATGAGCAGAGATCTGAAAAGTGGTTCTGAAGAAAAAGTAATATCAATTACACAATGTATTTAAGTACTCAATTTAACTTTTCCTTTATCTGCTGATTTTAATTGTCATTACAGTCCATTAAATTATCTATTGATATTGATAGAGTGCTCTCTTTGGGGGAAAGTATAGTAGATAGGTTAGGAAGAAGAGTGAAAGTTGACTGTAGTTATTGGGATAGATGGATGGAGTGGTCAGTAGTCAGGAGTGGTGCAAGACAAGCTGGTGTTGGTTACTCTTTTCCCCACTGAGCTAAAGGCTTTCTATACATTAGCATTTGTTTACCTCCCACTGTAGCTGTGATTTCAAGCTCTCAGATTTTATCCAGATGAATCTATTTTGGTGTTGGCTGAAGTTTATTGGCTGTTACTCAGAGAGAGATCTTAATGACTGAATACTAACATAAAAGCAGAGAGCAGGATTCTAGGACAAGTCATCTCCTGAAGTAGACTTTGTTTCAGCTCCCTTTGGCTTTCTCTTGATGTGAAAAGCCAGCTTGGTCCATTTGTTTTTGCTATTTTAATATCTACCAATTAACTGGGGAAGGTCCTCCTGGCAATGAACATTTTTCAGGTTCTGTTTGGGTGTCCTATTTCCCAGTCTCCTGGTTAAAAGCAGTGGAAGCTTTCTAGGTCACTTCCCTCCCAGTGCACATTTATGTTCTGGATTCAGACAAAGATTGTGTTGCATTTACTGCCTCTGTGAGACATGCTAGGGCCACCAGTCAATCTGCAGAACATTAGAAGCACCTACTTAATAGAGGCAGAATTTTATTGAGTGAATAATTACATCTTATTACTGCTGAAGTAATCACCTTAGATACAACCAATGCCTCCAGAGGGAGGTATGTTCTTTCCAAAATGCCACCCTGGGCAATTCATTTTACTTCCGTACAAAGCTCCAGAATCTGTCTGACCATATTGTACTACAGGTTGTCGTGTTTTCAGAGGATGAAATTTATGTTCCATGAAATATGCCATTGCCAAAATTAATAGGTAAATGAACAAAGTGAAACAGACCATTAGAACCACTGTAATTTTGTAGTTGCTGGGTTGTGTCAGAAAAGCAGAAACTAATGGGTAAACAATCATATTATACTGACAGGAGCTATCAAAGTGTAATACAAACTGTGGTTACACAATGGAAGGCAGTCGACCATTATGAAATATGATTTAGCAGACAGGCTAGTTTCAGATAATCTTACTTAGAACAATACTTTCCTTGGCTAGTTTGTTTTGCCTAATGGAAAATGATAAATAGCTCTACTTCTTTCCTATCTTACTGGAATTTCAATTTCACTTTGATAATTTTCATAGTTCTTTTTTGATACTATTCTGGACCACAATACTGAGATTTTTGTGTTTGCAGGAATGTTCCTGAGGCAGGAACAGATTGTTCTTGAATATTCATGCAAATAGGAATTCAGCTAAAGGTTTTCAGAGTAAATGTTCACTCTTAACACCTTGAAGTCTTTTTGATGCCCTAGTCTTTATTTCTGCTCTAAAACAAAGCTTCACAATTTTAAGTGAACACTCAAATAATATCTAATAAAGATAAACGACTGATAGGCTAAGCTGTGTTTGTATAACATTACAAAAATCTTTAAGTAGCTAACACAGACATAACATTGTATTAATGGACAGCTTGAGAGGAGCCACAATACTGAATGATTCAACTAAAAAAAACATAGCTCAAAGACATGCAGGTTCAGATCCATTGATTCAGTGTATTTATACTGATTTAGGCAAGGAAGCTGATGGATTAACTCCTTAGTTATTGCATGTTTCATTAAATTCCTCTTTAGTGTAAAAAGAACTACAAAACACAGAAATATTCTAAAAAGTTGGGTATGTAGAGAAGCCAACAAGTTAATCCATAGCTTTTTAATGCAGTATTTGCAGGGTCTAAATGTTTCAGCACTGACAGATTGAAAAAGCCAATGCTGTGTTCCTATAATAGAATAGACAGCTATAACCTGCAGAACTGAAGTAGAGGAGGGTGGAGAAGCATCTTTAAGCCTGGTTACTGGAGTCATGCAGAATAAATTGGAATAGCATCTCTGGCCATTTTTCAGAGCCAGGAAAGGGACTGATGCAGAAGCTTCCTCAGATCACTGTGCCACTCAGGAGTTTACCCACACGGGAGGACTTTGTCAGTGACTGACTAAAATAGATTCAGAGCTGCTTTATTCTGCTAGAGTGGTTCAAAGTAGTTGGGGCACATGAAGAAACTTGGGTGCTCACCTGTTTAACTTTCTCAGAAGTTTTCACTCCATGCATATGCAAAAAAAAAATAATCAAAAAAATCAAAAAAATCAGTTACTGTTGCCTTCTCTGAGCAACATCTTTATCTTTTGAGGGAATAGATTTGAGTCCTAGTAATCTGTTAAAGGGAAGGCTGAAATGGTTCATAGCTAGCCTGGGCAACAGCCAGCATTGCAAACTGCATTCCTGGATGGCAGGCCAACCGAGGGTTTCTCTACCCAGCAAAATAACACTCTGTAGAAGTACTTCAGCTAGTTTAGATCATGGAATTCAGTATGTGTTTTGGCTTACTTGTCAACAGCACATACAATGAACAGCATGTGAAATTGCACAGCTACTGCCACCTGGCATATTAGTTGTACCTGAGTTTTGCCCTGGCACTACTTTTTGCCACAGATACACACTCTATTGCTTTCATCCCCTCCTCTCCCACCCAAAAAAGCAAGAGGAGTGGAAAAGCAGGGCCAGCTGAGGTTGCAAATACAGAAATAAATCTTGAAATGTTAGATCTCAGAGTCCTGCTTCCATTTATCAAGAAGATGCTGTCTTACTGCTATACCCTGCTACTTAATGGGCAATATTGCAATCATGAGTGTAACCCATGACAAAACAGTCAAAACTTGAACGTGCTAAATGCAGAATTAGGTGACTAGTTGAGTGATAATATATTGCCTAACCTAATGAAAAGACATTACTTTTAAATAATGGACCACATCATAGCTTTAATTATCCCAAGGCAAGGTAGTAGGTGCTTCATGCAGACAAGGTCAATTACCTTATCCAGATGAGCCTGTTTGAAGTATATTATTAATAATTCACAGATACAGAATTAGCTTTGAAGAAGTGTCCCTGCTATAGTGTGGTGAAAGCATTCAGTTTCTTTTTTAGTATCCCTAAGACAACACCCAAAGGACAATTATGGCTGCTTAACTGTAAGACTACTTAAATGACAAGAAATGACAATTGTGTGGTCAAATTCACATCAATGCTTTATGCAGAGGGAAGCATTGTCATTGTGGCATTAATGTATCAGGCCACAAGAAACTGATTTCAAACCCCATCTTGTGGTTTTCAATGCTGAGTGAAATTTAATCAAAGATTGATTCATTTATTAACCTTTCTCAATAGAGAAGAGACAGTTGTTGCTCTACTAGCTTTGTTTCTTTTGTTTATTCAGGGCTTTGAGTTCTTTCACTTTCTGCCTTGAAAAGGAAGATCCAGAGCAATTGACTAGCCTGTATGATTTTGGAGAGTCTGACAAACTCAATTGTGGAATTAGAACATTTAATATTCCATCTTTAATTAGAAAACCAATCTTTTGCTACAGGCACTAAATAGCACTGGTTCTAAGACTAAATTGTTCCAGTCTAGGACTGTTTAGCATTAGAGCTAAAATGATGACAGTAGCCATGATAGCACAATGCATACTCACTTGACATATGGTGACCTTAGGTGTGAATTAGAAATGCAATAAACCTGTAAGTCTGGGGAATAACTTGCTCTTTCAGCATATTTTTATTCCACAGGCAAAACAATAACCTTAGCTTTCTTTCTTTGACTTTGCAATAAGTGGTAGCAGCCAGGGGAAATCCCTTGGGGGCTGCAGTTTTCTTAGATGCCTGGCACGAAGAGGGCCAATTCATCAGATACCTCAGTTTAAGTGTCGAAATGCAATAGCGACATTTCATGGCCTTTGCGTTTACCTGCTTTATTTTCTTGAAAGGGAGAGTTCAGCAGAATTTTAGAGGGTGCTGTACAATCGTGTATCTAATGAGACGTACAGCCAGCCTAATCCTGTTTCCATTCATGTCAATGTCAAGAATCCCATTTAGTTCAGCA
>NW_009952974.1:4580693-4600736 GCF_000747805.2 Chaetura pelagica
AGCAGGAGCAGGCTTGGGATCCCTGGCACTTCTAAGAGATGGTCTGAATAAAGGGGAATAAAAATTTGACAGAACATCCATTCATATAACGAGCTGCTAACATACATGATGAATTAGGAAACCACCACAAAGAGACAGGACAAGATAACTTCTGTTAAGCAAACATATTGAAAAATAGAAAGCATGGGAGTTTATTTATTTGGTATTCTTCATCATCCATCTTTTCTCCAAGGATCAATTTTAAAAAAAAAGCTTAAGAATTCCCTTTCCCTTCCCATTTACACAGTTGTTGGCCTCCACCCCAGTGGTTTCTGGGAGGACTTGATAAAGACTAATTTGAGCCTAAGAGACTTGCTAGCTGATGTACTTATTTGCATGCATGAATGTGAACAGATGTTTACATAGTAGTGTTAAGTAGGCCAGCTGTTTAGGAGTAATTTATATATTTTATTTAAGACTAAAGCTGTACAGTTAAAATCTTTACTCACAATGTGAAGGAGAAAAAAGCCAAATTCAGGCAAATACATGTCTTCCTGTATTAGGGGGTGGCTTCTTTCTTGAGTTTTCTATATCTGAATTTACAGCCTGATACAGCCACATCTTACCTGTTTCTCTGGGGAACACCACTGTCTTGACCAGTTGCATGTGAGTAGAAGAATAGACTCAGCACAGTGTCAAAATTACTAAATGTCATTTGTCTGAGGGTGAGAGAAGAAAAACCAGCAATACTGTGATGAGGGGAGAGGGAGAAAGTTGTCACTTTTCTTTACAAGAGGTTGCATATTGCTGATTATTTCTGCAGTCTGTTCTGTAATGAAGCATACATCAGAGTTATGTTTGCCTTTGCATTTGTTCTGCTCTTCAGATGAGAGGAGAAAGTATAATCCTTCTGAGTATAATACAGCCATAAATGTGTAACTTTTATTTATTAAATCTGTATTGTAAAGCTGAGTGGGAAAGCTCAGTTACGGAGCTGTATGTGTGCGTGCAGGCATATGTACAGGCTAAGAGGCAGGAAGGAGGGGCACTTGTTTATTTTTAAAACAAGCTTGCCCCTCGGGGTTTCCCATTTTGTCCAATCTGAGACTGGGCTCTAAAATACAAGTCTTGGGTGTGGTCTTGTCCAGACTTTGTTTCCTCTGAGCCCTGGCCCCCTAGGGCTCTGTGTCTTGAAAAGAAAGCAGGTGAATGATGTATACAGTTAAATGGAAGTGACCAAGCCCCATTACAGAGCTGTTGGGGAACTCTAAATGACAAATATTAATGTATAACTTGCCAAAATCCTACATCAGTCTTAGAGAGACTTACCTGCCTCTGTTTTGTTGTTTCTGCCCAAACAACTCTACATGAGCGAGGTACCTACATCTCTCCAAAACAGCAGCAGAGAGGATTCGTAGTAGGTTATACTTTTGTTAAGGAAGGTAAATTCAATTAAGGAGCCTCCCTGTTGGAAGGAAAGATGGTGACGTATGTGATGATCTGGTGGGATTTTGATTCACAGCCTTGATGCAGCCCACAAGAGAAGTGTATCTTTCATTAGCTGTGATGATAGTCCTATGGTTGACAGCTACATTGTGCTTAAAGATCTTAAGTTCTATTTCATGAAGCTTGTAGGTTGATTGAATGGCTCCAATGGTGGTTCTTTCTTTCACCATTAAATACAAAAGGCACATAAGTGTAGTGATCTCACTTAAGTACTAAAAATTAGATGAAATGAACACAAGATTAATTACTCTGAAAATAAGGACTGCAATCTTGTTGACTGAATGTTCCATGGGAGGAAAGAATGAGAAAAAGTATTTGATATGCTCATTGCAGACTGTATGATCCTCACAAGTGATTTGGCAGCTAGAGATATTACAAGAGTCAAGAGCTGTACTCGAGTGCTTCCAAGAAATCGATGAACAAGGTCAGAACATCTTCTGTAGGATTGGGATAAGATGCCCGGATGTTACCCAGAATGTGGGGAGTGCTGCCTCTGAAAACAATTAAGCATTGTGGCTGCCTCCTTCATAGTGGGGTTATGCTGATACATTTCCCAGAGCTGCAAAAATGCCCAGCCCTACTCTGTGGTGTGTGAGCACGTGTGGCTGGGGGAAGAGTCTGTATCTCCACGTGGTTCTGCTCAGCATTTGGAAAAAGAAGGACTGGTGGCTTCTAGTGGTTTCATAGTTGTAGTTCTTCTGCAGCCCCTGCCTATTCCAGTATTCACTGCAGTGGTAAAGCTACAGCTGAGTTCTTCCTTCTGCTCCAGGAGCAAAAAAATGTCTCTTAAGCTGAATAATGATCTCTGCTAGTGACAGTAGAGCTACGGACCATAGTTGAGTAGTTAATATTCTATCACGTATAGTCTGTACATGAATGTATATACACACTCATGTATATGTCCTTCTGTTTGCAACAGCTGTATAAAGAGCTACAGAGGAATCTGAGACCAATTAAATAGCAGAAAGTAAACAGAAGATCTGTTAGAAGATGTAAATTCATTGCTAACAGGGTGAAGAAAAAAGAGCTGCAAATTGATGAAGCTGTTCCACAAAGAAGACAGATTGTTGTCATCCTGACCTTTAAAGCTGGTCAGGGTGTATCAATAGGAGCATCTTCTGAGTCCAGTATTCTGTGATTTTTTTCATTTATATTCTCTTGTTTTTCTCCTTACATGCTGGCTTGGAGCCAGTTCATTTCATGGTCTTGCCTATACATATGTTCTGCTACAGCTGCATTTTTCCAAAGTGCCCAATTTCACAGCACTCCAGCCTTCCTTAAGATGACAAATGACACCTCTGCTGCTCTGACCAGCAGAACTGTAATTGCAGCCTGAGACAGGGACAGCTGAACCAATGCTATGCTGCAGTTTGGGTATATCCTTAAGTTGAAACTTGACTGCATTTGTTTATCGTAGTCAAGTTTCCAATTCCACCACTTAAGGCATTAACTGCTGACATTAATTGTAACATTGAGGAAAGCAGAATTGCTCAGCAGTTGAAAACAGCATCAAATCAGCAGTTATTTATTTACCATTGCTCTGTAATGTGTTGTAACACATTGGACTATAAAGAAGTTTAATGAGTTGGAGTAATGCTTGTGGCCTCTCAGAGACACAGGAATGCAGTTTGATGAAGTTTTTTTGTCAAATGCTTAAAACTGGACTTTTTCCAGTGCTGTGGTGGACATCCAGATGGGTGCTGCTGTGATCTTTGTAAGTACAACTGAATTGCTGACTGACATGCTTTGGGAGAAAAAAAAAAAAAAGAATCCAGTTTCACTGACCCTGTGAGATTTCGGTACAGTAGGAAAGTGACAGCAGAGACCAGGAGGAAAGGCTAAAAGCATGGACTTTAAGGAAACCAAACATGGTTTGTCCAGGTTACCTTGTTGGCTCATAATTAGAATAAGACTCAGAAATGTGTCTGGATTATTCTCTAAACTCTTTTCTGGGTGTTGGTTTTCTTTTTTGGTTGTTTACAATACTTGTCTTTTGAGTGCACCAAATATATTGCATACTCTGCACAGGGACATTTTCAGCTGTTTAGCAGAATTTTACTGCTTTTTTTCTTTAAAAAAAACACCAAAAACAAGATGGAAGAAAAAGCAAAACCAAAAAGCAAACTAACAAAACCAAATATACAATAAAATCAAACACAAACTCTGACTTTTTATATAAAGCTGATTGGAACAATACTGGATTCCTCTTACAAAATATGCTCATTTGCCCAATTAATTTTACATCTCATTTTTTGAAGGTTTCTTGCCAAAACAGAAGCACAATCCCAACAGTATCTGAGTGCTATAATCAGTTTGAAGAAAATCCCCTAATGTATTTAATTAGGAATTGCAGTGTCAAAGTGATTAGTAATATATTATTACCTCTTTTAATTTATTTTGTATTAGTACTGTTTTTCTCTTTTTACTCCAGTTTAGAAATTCAGCATGTTTACTGATGATATATTCTGATTTCTCCAAGATCACTTTAAGCCATGAAATTCAGTAGTTATTATCAGCCACTTCACAGAATGATAGAATCGTAGAATGGTCAAGGTTGGAAGGAACCTTAAAGATCATCAGGTTCCAACCTCTCTGTTATGAGCAGGGACACCTCCCACTAGACCAGGATGCACAAAGCCTCATCCAGCCTGGCCTTAAATACCTTCAGGGAGGTTCATGGTGAAGAATTTTCTCCTGATGTCTAACCTGAATCTCCCCTATTTCTGTTTAAAAACCATTAACCCTTATCCTATCACTACCCTCCCAAGCTTTCCTGTAGCCTCTTCAGGTACTGAAAGGTCACTATAAGGTCTCCCCGGAGCCTTCTCTTCTCCAGGCTAACTTGCAGGAACAAGTTAATGGTTACCCTTCAAAAAGGCACTCTGTGTAAATGACATTGTCCCAATGACTTTCTGATCAGGTTTACTCCATGTAAATAGATGTTATTCTGCAACTGTCAGCCATGCTGTATTAACCTGAGAGCTGAAAGTCAAGGTGTGTTCTCATTGCTTTGTGAATCAATATTGCTCATAAAGATTCTCTCTACCCATATCTAGTTTGTATTATTCCTTGAAGCTGTCATTGCGAATACAATGGGAAGAAAATTAATCTGTCTTTTGTGGTGAGCTGTGGAATCAGAAGACAGTCTATTTCAGTCACTAGTGACTATATTGGTGTAATGTGAACAGGAGGGGGAAAAAAGTAATAATAAGGATACTTTTCTCATTATTAATACTGGTAGGTAAAAATACATACACAGGAAAGAGTTCTGTTGAGTAAGATAATTCCATTTTTAGTCACTTTTCAAAATAAAATGAGGGGGAGAAGAACTGTTATTAGCGTATGTAGTTTCTCCCAAGGGACTGAGCAAAGATTGCCTTCCACAGCATGTTCTTCTGTAACTTATCCAGTCTCCTATTAAATGTCCCAAATGTCCCCATTTTATCTATTTTCTTTTTCTAGTCTATCAAATTGCGTTTTGCTGTGGGCATGATCCAACAAACCTTCCACAAGTTCCTGCAAGAATTCTATTAAACCTTGCATTAATTCCACTCCATGTTACTCCAGTTGACCTGTGGCTCTGAGTTGTGCCCTGGCTTCCAGACTTCCATTAGGCCAGGCTGTAGACCCAGGTTTTTGTGTATTTTCTTGATGCAGTGCTCAGGCTGGCAGGAGAACCTGAGTTTGGGAGCTGTGCAGAGCTGGGGGCTTTGCTGTACAGCTCCACTGTTGCACCACATTGAGTGCATGAGGTGCAAAGTGCTGCAGGTAGGGTCTCTCTGTTCCTCATTACCCATGCCCTATCCCAAGAGCTTAATTGTTCCTGCATGAGTAAATGGATCAAATATATAATTAATTTTCCTTTTCTATCCTATTTAAAAATAGATCCTTCACACCTTTATTTCAGTCACTGCATATGTGCAGATGGTGCTCTTATGTATCAGTGACAGCCACTGAGTTTGTCTAAGGAATTCTTACAACCCAAATCTGTTTCAGAACAGCCTGAAGTTGGGGGCTGGACTAGACAGTCTCCAGAGCTCCCCTCCAGCCTCAACCATTCTGTCCTCCTGTGAACATAAAACTCAGTGTCTGCAAATCAGCATGACCACCCTGATTTTGCTGGACCTAAATGCATTTGTACAAGTTGATGGATTAGTCCCTTTTTGATCCCTGGAAAATCATAGTGAATGAATGAGCAGTTAAGTGTTCCATCCTGGCAATCCTTCCTGGGACAGTTGCTCATAATGTAGTTTTTACAGTTCTGTAAAAGCTCTTATTTCACTTCAACGTCTTCATGAATATAGTTGAAAACTAATTTTTCATGTGGTGAATTCATCGGTTTAAGGTTTGATGCACCATTCATTGTCTTTGATGCTTCAAGTATTCCCCTCTGTCCACTCCAATATTATTGCTAGGCTCTGAAATTGCTTTCCTCTATGAAAACATAAATAGCATTCAAGACAGAAACTGCTGTGATAAACAACTGCTCTCATCTTACAGTAGCTTACAAGGTGTATTAGTTCAGTGGTTTCTCCTTACACTATAGCCGTTTAACATCCATTGTCAACAAATTTAGAAATAAAACTCTGAGGAAGAGTATATGATCTGTCTAAGGAAATAAGATAATTATTTTAGGATATCCAGTCTGTCTTTGGCAAAACTCTAGAAGTTTCAAAGCTGATACATTCTCTGTTTTGTCATTTGTCCCTAAAAGCTGTAATCTCTGCATTTTTGGTATTTGCTGTTGTTGCTTTTTCTTCCTAACCTGCATGCCTTCAGCTGTTCCCATAGTTTCTGTTGCTGGCTGGAGTCCCATTTGCATTGTTCAGGAAACTTGTCACTTGGCCAGAAATTTATTGAGTAAACAACCCAGTCTGAGCTGGCAGAGGAGAATGCAAGTATTCTTAATATTTGTAGCCTTCTTTGGCCTTCAGCAGAAACATTGACGAGGCTCTGAATAAGGGTTACAAGATCTGACAAGAAATTGAAATCAAAATCAGTATGAATCTTAGTAACACGGGCTGGCACCATCGCTGTTTAGCACAGAGTGACATCTGTCTTGCTGCATCCATGATTTTCAGCACAGTCATGTTTGTCATCTCTGAAAATTAAGGCAGTAGGATGTGAATTTACAGTTTTGAGAAAAGCACAATAAAATTGAATTGCACAATTGCCATGGGGAAGATTATGAGTACAAGGGGGTAAGGGCTAGATGGTCATTACGGCGTTACTGAAAAGAGAAGAACCAGGCATACTAACAGGTGTGTGCCCACATGAGAGCAGAGTAGCATTGTAAAAGAAACAACTGGACAGCCTGGTGGCTCACGTGGTGAATTATGTCACCATGGCACTGGGCATTCTGATTTTTTCCCTGGTTCATACTACATATATTAATTTTTTTCAAGATAACCTGACCTTGAGAAGAAAACAATTTAGTTTGTAAAGCACAGAGAGCCTGCAACCCTGGGGGGTGCGTGTTGCTTCCCTCTGGCTGGGGCAGAGCCTCATTGGGAGTACAGTGTGTTCTTCCAGAGGTGTGAGCTGTCATTTAAACCAATACAGATTTTGAGTTATTAACACCACAGGCCACTGAACAAACAGCTTCTAAGAATATATTAATTTTGTGTTATCCACTAAATATGGAGTATTTCCACAATTTGTCCATAACTTTGTCCAGAATTATTATCAACACTTTTTTCTTTGATGTATCAAAACTGTGAGGTTTTTTCCTGTTGAAAAGGCTGAAGGAGAATAATTTTATTTTACTTCAAGTCAATGTTTAGAATTCTGATAAAAAAGGCTGGAGGAAACATTGTGAGATAAAAAAAAACAAGCACAGGAAAACAAGACGTTGATAAACTCTTAAAAAAATACAAAGTCACAGTTTTCCCTTGTTCTCACTGTCTTGCCCTTTTCTCATTTTTTTCAAGAGCTTTTTAAAAGTGCATTAGCTGATATCATAGTGTGTCCTCTGGAATGGCCTCTGGATTCAGTTATTCAGATGGAAATTGCCTCATATGCATTTGTGTATATATATATATATATACATATAAATCTGCTAACTGCTTGTTTCACACAATGTTCAATGTGTTAGGTGAGCCATTTGCAGAATTTTATGTTGTCGAAGAGCTTAGCACAAATGGATATTTTAAGTTTTTGATTGCAGTAGCAAATAATTGGCCTTGATTGCTTTGTGCAATTCTATGATCAGTATTTTCCCAGTTTTCACTATTTCTTGATATGTGAATCTTACCTTTTAAGAGAAAACAGCATAAAGTGTAATAATCTATGTTTCCATGAGTAAGCTGTACAGATACAAGATTTAACAAATTCAGTTCTGCTTAAATGAGTTTGATTTTGGAGAAAAAACAATGTGGAGCCTGAGAAGAGGAAGTTTTTTTCAATGCAACATGGTTTCAGTGTTTCAACAGGCAGATACAAATAAATTGACTTGCTTTAGTAGTGGGAAGAACCTTTCACTGACCTGTTTCGCTAACCTGGGCACTCCAAAAGCCTTGCCTGTGCTAGAGTTTTGTAACTACTTGGGTCAGAATTTAGATTCATACAGCACAAGAGTTTAAGAAGGGATGTGGTTTATCTTCTTATATTTTGTTGAGTTTTTTTTTTTTGTTGCTGTAACAAGAACCACCTGGTAAATGATGCATGCGAAGATTGACAAATATTTTAAATATAACACTGTTAAAAATGTATGGCTTTTTTTTAACCTATGCTGTATAAGCATAACAGGTAATGCTAAGAGTTTCTGCCTATCTAAGATAAACTGAGGCCACACGAGTTGCTTGGGATTTATATCCACAGCAATTTAGTCCTAAATGCTGTTGGAATACACTGCTTCTTCCCCCTCCTCCAGCTTCTGAATGCCTGTACAAATAATTTTGGAAGAATCCTCTGCCATTTAGTAGACGAGCCAGCCTGAAACCTTTAAAAATAAGTTGTATTGCTGGCACTGTCAGTGCCTTCTAATACAGAAATGACAGAACTGTCAGTACAAGGAAGATTTAAGAGGACAGACATATTCTTGTAAGCTGGTAGAGGAACACTGAATACGTGTTCAGCCGTTCTTGTCATTAGAAGAGCCAGATATGCATTGCAGGTGAATTTGATCTCAATCTGCATCTCCTTCTAAGGATCACTGGAAGCAACCTGTGTGTGTCTGCTATTCTCTTGATAGTCCTCAGCCTCTGTGCTTGTGAATGGTGCAGTCTGTGCCAGCCTTGCTTCTGCAGAAACAGATTTCCTACAGAGAACTAGCAACGAATAGTTTAGTTAAATGCGTTGATAGAGCAGGTGCTGGAATTCTGCTGAAGAACTGACATCTGAAAGGAGCTTGCTCTCTGTGCCTTGCTGGATGGAGAAAAACTGAGTTCCTACCCACATATTTTAGTATTGTATATGCCAGGGTTTCCAAGGTCTTCCTTGGATATTCAAATGCATACATGCAGTAGCTGTTGAATAGCCCAATAGACTACAGAGGACCAGCCTGTGGAGACAAGTAGAGGGAAACATCAAAATGATCAACTGAAGATAAGACTCCTTACTCTTCCTTTCAGAAGACCTGTGCCAACCTTGCTTTTTGCAGCCTGTGCCGGGCAGTGTGAAGGAGCAGCAGTACTTGGTTTGATGCAAAATGCTGTCTGCTCATTTCTTTTATCCAATAAATATTTTTCACTATTTTTACTGGTGAATTCAGACACTTAGGGCTTACTTGTTTTGCTTGCTTTGGGATTTTTTTCACACATTCTTCAAAACTGTATTATGTAGTTCAAAGACAATCTTACTAAATTTATTATAGTGGATATTTTTTTTTCCTGTTCTAAATAGACAAAAATGCATAGGCAATAATACTTTTTTTCATTAGGCCTTTGACTACCTTTTTAACAGAATAATGTGTTAATAGATACAATGTAAGCACAAAGGAATAATTAATAGCACTTTTTATTTAATTGATTTTTAGCTTGCAAATTTTAAAGTGGAATTCTACTGACCTATGTAACAATTAAGCTTATTGTCCCATGTTAAATCCTTGATGAACGTCATTGATTTAGCTTGTGGCTTCACCACAGGAAAGAAATAAAAGAATTCTGTGGTGGTGGATAATTGATAATACATTGAAAAAATGATAATACCAGGATTACAGAAATGAAAATGTGGCAACAAAGCTACAGGCTTAAAAGAGAGAATCTTAAATACACTAGTTGGCCAAACTCAATGCAAGGTACCCTCCAGCTCTGCCAAGATATTGTGGTGTAAACTTTCTGTAAAGAACTCAGGGGCAGATTGATTGGCATTGCTAGTGAAATATTACATGAATTCAGCATTACAGGTATACATCATAAAATGTATGTTTCAGCAATTCTTAAACACTTTGGATGTTGCTTAAGTACCTTAGGTTTAAGAGCTTTGCTGAATAGCTCTGTGATTTCTCATGTGTTAAAAATTAAGCAAGTGGAAAAAGAATTTTGAAGAATCAGGACATAATTTTCCTTAATATTACAATTGATTTCTAAGGGACTAGTTAGGAAGAAAATTTTACTCATCTTGAGTAAAGGGAGGCAGTAGTCTGCCTAATGAATAGAATTTTTGAAAAGACACTTTTTTAATAGTTTGTTCCCTGGGCAATCTAAGATTGTTCCTTATAATGTTGAATGCACTATTTTTTTTGTACTGTATTTAATTTGGTTGTAAATGACTCAAACTGTGTCACTTTTACCACTTCCCCAGTCTATATCATAAATCTGAATGTGTATGTGTTTGTTTGGTATTGCTGGATAAAACAAATAACAACAGATGTAAAAAAGACATCAGAAAACTACTCATTCTTAATTCCTGTGAATTATGGCTTATTTCACTGTTATGTGTAAGTAGATAATGATTCCTGCCCAAAGAGTCTGACAGAGGTTGAAACTGAATAATGAACACCGTTATTTGCTGATGGTCTGAAGGGTTTATCTTTATCTAAATGTTTTTTTCCAGAATGGGTACTTTTAAAATTAGATTAAGCATTTCTGTATAATATCTATTTCAACTCCTAGACAAATTACCCTTTTATTCAATTAACATTACTATTCCAAGCTTTGTCAAGTAATTTCCCAGTAATACAGTGTAGACCTGTTTCACTGGCTGTGGCAACCGACTTCTGCAAGAAAATCAGCTGAAAAGACAAAATACCCCCACAAAAATGGGTTGACAGTAATATGAGACCTAAAATGAGTGTGCATATTTTTGTAAGATGAATCCTAAGATGTTCTTGAATTGTGTTTTTCTAATGAGTACCACTGGGTATTGGTCAAACTCGTCATGTCTTAATTGTTGGTATCACGAGAATGGAGTTACTCTTCCTATTTTTATTTTCCCTTTTTCATGAATTTACAGTTCAGCAGTCTAAGCATAGAAAGAAAACAAATATGAATTAATTTTGCCAAGTGATTCTAAAACTCATTTTAATTAGTCCCCACACTCTACAGTTAACCTTGATTGCATTTCATATTTTAGACTTTCTTGCTTTGTATAATGAGGACTACTCCCTACTAATAATGTTAGTAAAGCAGAAGAATGAATTGATACATTTTTCTACATTAGCAGTGCAGTTTATTTTTTGCAGGCCTTTGATCAAAAAGTCTTGGTATGTCAATTTTGCTAAATTTTGCCATCTACCTGTATGTATAACTGATTGCATTTCTTGATTTAAGGATTAAGAAGTCAATGAAAAAGTTCTCTGAGCTGGAAGACAAAGGCAGTCTTAGCAAAATGTTAATCCATGGATTTTATTACATCTGAATCTGCTTACTGTATCTGACTATTAATGTTTCATTCTTGATGGATAATGGATTATGAAATTTAAACAAAAAACTATCTTTGTTTATATAAATACATAGATCTTAAAGCTCCTGTAAATAGAAAATAACTATACAGACAAATTAATTCCCGACTAGGGAAATCTTTTTCTCCATTTATCTCCTACCTGAATCCTTAATCTAGGATGTTTTAATATCTTATTGAGCTTTGCATTTGCGAATTTCAACTTTGGCAAGCACAATAAAATCCTTTGTCCTGCTCCCTTAGAAACAAGTAAGAACTTTGGTCTTAGTTCTGGGAACTGTTTTAAGCCCATAGTAATAGCTCAGTTTGTGTGTTATTTCTGAAGATCTCTGCTCTTTATATAGGAGTCTTAAGGTAAAAAATCCTGGTCTAACAGCTATAGTCTCCTTCACAATGGGTAGACTTTTCAAGAGGTCTTTGGCAGCACTGGGTGGTTCAAGATATTGTTCACTGTGAGTCATGGCAGGATAATTGTTTTCTAACTCCTTCAGTGATCAGATCTCCCCTCTAGCATCACGTAAAAACACTGGACACAGCTGGTGCAGACAGTGGTGTTGGGTTCACATGTCAGAAGTGTTCACAGCGGAGACATGCCAAGGTTCTTGTAGTTGAATGGCATGTGAACGCTACAGGGAAAACTTCTAATCCTCAAACCAAACTGGATTACCATAGAGCTGTTGCTTTCTCAACATGCATTCCATAAAATGGAACTTGGGCAAAGTTTATGGTTTGCTGCTTTGTCTGTAGTTCCCATCTTTTCCTTCAGTGTTATTTAACACGTCCACCTCCATTCTCTTTTTCATTCTCAGGAGAATCCAATTTGCTTATCAAGTTCTTTTTCTCTTTCTTTTTCTCTTTTCCCTTTCATCCAGATGGAATGCCATTTGTTTGGTGGCTTGGCCATGCCAATGAAAAGCATCTTTACTGGGGAGGATCTCTTCCGGGCATTCAACAGTGTGCATGTGGACTTGAAGAAAGTTGTCTGGATATGAGATACTTTTGCAACTGTGACGCAGATAGAGAAGAATGGTAATAATTTTAACATGCATTTGTAGTGTCTGTGTGAGACCTGGGGATAAGAGCTAGGGGAAGATGGCTTAAATCTTTTCCTGATTCACAACTCAGGAATCTTTGGAGGATCGAGTATTCTCAAATGAGAATGAAAGTCAAAACTAGAATTTAAACTTCAGATTTTGCCTTAAATTTCTTACTTGGACCAAAGACAAGGTATCTGCCTAAAGCAGGTGGCTGAGATGGGTTGTCTTCTAAAAATCTTTGTTATTGAAGGCCAAATTCAGTCATTTTATTTGTTTAAAAATTTCCATTAATTCGACTGGAGCATTGTATGAAGGTTTGCGTATGGGTATACAGAGCAAAAATTCAGGCACAGACAGCAAAATTCAAGTACAGCCAGCTAAAGAACAATAAATCTGTGCTATCAAAATTATTTGTATTTTTCTTATGAATCATCATATTTGTATATTCCTTAACTTTCTTTTACATTGATTCCTAAACTTTTTGAAGTAAATGGAAAGACTTCCTTTGGCTTCTGTAGGTTTGGTTTCATTCCCCCTAGGAAGTTTTAGATTTGCAGCATAAAAAATTGAAAGCCTTCCTTGTGTTTGGACCTTTGTTGTGACCTAGTGCTGCATGAATTTGTGAAGATCACCTCACAACATTCTCCCATTGTCTGCACGTTCAGAAACTCTCCAGCAGCTGAGAAGTAGTTGGTGAACTTTCCAGTTAATTCTGTACTTGTGTTGGAGAGGACAGAAATGCCAGCTCAGTGTTGTTGAAAGTTCAGTTTGAAACACTGTGAAAATATATGTGAAAACTCTTCTTCACCCTCTCTGCCTTCTGGACCACTCAGTCAAAGGAGCTGCTTCCCTTTCTCAAATAAAAAGGTATTTTAAGCTTGAGAAGTTCAGAAATTAGGAGTAGTGGAAGCAGACAAGAAATGTCCTGCTGTAATCAGCTACTGTCTTTGAAATGGTATCCGAATCACCCCAGTGAAATGTTCACTTAGAAGAGAATGAGTAGACAAGAATCATAAGGGGTCTTGAGATTAAAAAAAAAATCAGAAATTACTTGTCACTGTACTTGAGCTTTTTTGGTTGCTTGATTTTCAGACAGTGTGATTATTGGCTTGGACCTTTTATATCCCTGGAGTCACTATTCCCTTTCAAAAATTATAGCTGTAAGGGGATTTCTTCAGGAAGATCTTTATTTAAATGTTGGTTTATGAATGTAATTTGTATTGATTTGTATAGGAAGGCCTGGCTGTGCATGTTAATCTGTCTTTTCTCTAATTCTCAGAAGCACTTTGGTGAGGTTTGCACATGAGTATCAAAAGCGTCTGCTTTTCCTGGTGCTTGGCTGTGTTCATAATCCACATTTCACTTTTCAGTGAGCTGCTGCTTGAGCAGAGCAGGGCATTACACTGGCAGACTATGGGGGCTGTACTCTGAGATTGCAGGACAGTGCATCAGTAGATTGTAGAAACCAATGCAAGGTGAAAGTTAAATGCAGTTTTGTGTTTCAGCTGGGTCTCCTAAGGAAATGACTTGAGTTATACTATAGGTGTTTATCTCCATTTCAACCCCCACACACCCAGTGATTTTGAAGAAGCAGATACATTTCAGGCAGCAGAGAAGGAGAAATCTCCAAAGTATTAGAAATTACACATTCTATGAAAATTTATGCCAGGCTGAGGGGGAAAAGCCAATTAAAGTCACAAGAAGGAAGTTGAGGAAGCTTACACTTTTATTAGATTTTGGAAAACCCTCATGGGAGACACATGTTGGAAATCATGCTTCATTAGCTTGGCAGCTCACAGAGCTACTTGCTTCTCCTAATTTCATTATAACAACAGGATATGCATACAGGTTTCCTCAGCTAAACTGCCTACTGTTTGTTGGTTTGGTTGTTCAGGTGTTCTGTTTTATTTTTAATCCATTTGAAATTTGGACCTCGGTGCTATTCTAAATTGCAGGTTGCCTTTTTAAAAGGTAAAAAAACCCCATGACCTTTTCAAAGAGTTTCTAAACACAAGAAATTTCATGCCTCTTAAAGATTACTTTTGTGTTTCTCTGCTAGAACACTGACCTCCTGATATGTAATGAACATTTGAATCTGAAACCTGCTGAGATCTGAACTGTGACTTTAACCTGCTATACATTATACTGGAAGGAGCAAGACAGCAGTAGATGCATTTATTTTCCTTAGCATGAAATAAAATGGGTGCTGCAGAGTGGAAAACCAGAAAATCATTTTTCCTCCTTTTCGATAAATCAGGCTGCTCACTGCAGCTCCAAGGGAGAAACTCAGCAGAATAGCTGGAGCGTCATTCTGAAGAGGAGAAAGGCTTAGGATTTTGCTGTGATCTGATTTCCTAGAATAAGTCTTGGGGTACAGAAGAAGCTACTACTTAATTAGAGCTGGGGGGGGGGGAGGGAAGGGGAAGGAAAACAAGAAAAAATTACAATAAAAATGTCCTGAGCCAGGTGTTTGGCACAATACAAGATGCACTTGATGCATTTGTGGGCATGCTGACTTTTAAATTATATGTAAGCAGACACCTGAGCCAGCTGCTACCTCTGATCTCTTACTTGACTTGACACCAAGTTAGTCCTTCTGGAGTTAGTGAAGCATCTTCTTGATGTTTGTTGGAGAATGGAGCGCTTACTTTCAAAGCAATTATATTTCAAATGATGTGCCTTATTTCAAACAGAAGGTGCGTTCCTGATGCAGGCATTATTGGGGAAAAGTGTTAAACTGATCTAAAGAATAAAGCATTTCCGAAATGCAGACAGGGTTGTATGATCTTCAGCCCATTCTAGAGATCCTTTGGATCCTTAAATTCCTCTAGCAGATTGTCTTTCATCTCAAGCAAAGCTGCCTTGCCTTGGCAATGAAAGTCTTCCAGAACAGCCTTCTTCACTGTGGAGTTAAGCCTTTGAGTCTTCCCATTTCCAAAGTAACATGCATTCACCTTTTTACCATGTCTTTGGAGTACTGCAAGCAATGAGGAAACCACAGGACATGGAAAGAAGAGG
The DNA here is from genome assembly GCF_000747805.2 of Chaetura pelagica. Lineage (NCBI taxonomy): Eukaryota > Metazoa > Chordata > Aves > Apodiformes > Apodidae > Chaetura > Chaetura pelagica. The sequence goes on from NW_009952974.1 coordinate 4,596,074, forward strand.
AGGGAAAAAAGGGAGGGGGGATATTAATATTTCAGACCCACTTTGGCTCATAGAGATATATTGAATGTATCCAGCCTTGTCTGAGAAAGAGCAAAGCCCCATGGCAGCAAAGGAAGCTATATTTGCACAAAGCTGTGCCAGAGCCAGGATGCTAAAACTGAAAGGGCTGAGGAGAGCAGGGCAGAGAAACCCAGCCACTGACAAGCCCACAGACTTGACAGGTTTTGTCTGCTCAGCCACTATTCCACACTGAATCCATTCCCCCAGAAGCAGAGCAGGCAACACTGCAGAGCCTGTGAGCTCATACACAAACCCTGCCAGCAGTGACCTGGCCTGTACAGAGCTGTCTTGGATATCTGCCTTCATGGCTGCATTTGTCAACAACCTGGAAAAGCTGCCTGCAGAGACCTGACTCTAGCAGGCCCTTGATGTGTCAGGAAGCAGTTCATTACTATCATTATCAAACTCTTTCTCTGTACCTCTTTAATTCAGGAAAATATATCCACTGCATCTTACCTTCATTTATTATGTTTGTCCCCTTCTGCTGCTGTTTTTTTCTTTAGCAGGACTCTACATTATTTTACCCACTAAAGCATTTTTGGATGCAGATGATGGGTAAGATAGCAATCACAATGTATTCCTTTAGATTTTTAATGCTATGTCCCACACAGGGCTCAGAGCTTTTTCTGACAGAATCCTATTTCACTGGCCCATTCCTCAAGCAGTTCATTGACGTCTGATGATGTTAGTACTATTTTCCCCAAATGGATTGTATTCATGAAAATCTGTACTGAATATCTGAGCTACTAAGGCTCAGATCCCACCAGAGTTTTCATTAATGTCTAAGAAGAAAACATACCAATAGGGGATCAAATGAGAAGAAATTATATTTAATGGCACCACTGCTCTACCATCTGTTAGAAAAAGATATGGGAACAGCTACCTAGAGATTACCAATTTATGATGGCTCACACTATTAGGATACCATAGAGTGAGATTTTTATTAAGCATGCTTTTATTAGGAGCCAGGAAAAAGAAAAATAGTCTCATAGTGTTACCATCAAGATAGTTTTTTATTATTAGCAGGTGAGACTACCTGTGCTGCTTCTTAAAGTACCCTGTTGCTGCACTAATACCTTTAAATTGCTGAAAATTTTTTTTCTTCATTTTTTCCTTCACCCTTTGCTCCCCAAACATAGAGCATTTGCTTGATGTGTAATGTGCCTCAGCTTACTGAGGAAGTCCTTTGCTTAGATACAGACATTAATCTTCAGACATGAATAAATACTTGACATTCAACTGCCTTTGATACTCATAACTAAAAATATTTCAGTGATTTAATTTAAAGGGCATTATTGGGTGTTCTGTCCAAACTCTGGAATATTTGTGTTTGTAGTGCCACAGCAGTGCCTCCAGGAAATTATCGTATGGGTACACAAAGCTCTCTTGCTCCTCTCTGAGGCACAGTGCACTATATTTGAGAGGCTGTCACAGTTCACCGTGTAAAGAGGAATTGTGGTGCTTTGTAAGAGACTGAAATATATTCAACTTAAAGAATACCAGGAATTTAAGATGCTCAAACTTTAGCTCCCATGAGGGCTTGTGTAGTGTCTTCAGATCTCTTTTCTGCTTTTCTTAGCTAAAATATCTTTGGTGTTGACTTTTCACCAAAAAGTTGATTTCCCACTGTGAAATAATAATAATCATAATAATAAACTGTAAGAATAGCTATGTTGTTCCTGTCATTAACACTTTATCTGAAAGGCAGAATGTTTTTCTGACAGGTTTTATTTCAGTGTCTGCTTGTATGAGAATATGCACCCTTACAGAAGTCTTTATTTCCATGTGTGAGAGAAAAATCAATAAAACGTGCTGTTTGAGTTTCAAGAGCAACTTGATTGAGTTTTCAAGGCATTAATGTAGAAGTGAAGATTTTTATTAGATCCAGAATATTTTTCTTTCTCATAGTTGAGCTATGCTACTAAAATTCTCTGTCACTCTGGCATATAACTAGTAAGAACTTGGAGTCATAAAATTCGATATAAAAGAACATCATGCAATATAACAGAATATGTAAGAAGCAATGCAGTTTTTGGAGATATGGAACAGGTATCTTTAAAATGTCACCATTTCATTTTTTTTTTTTTAGATATCTTCAGTGGTAGCTGTAGGAAGATACTGATTTTTATTTTAATGCTGATCATAGCTAGTCAAAAGACTGCACTATTTTTTGAATGAAAATAATTTTGCAGGAAACCTTCCTAGATACTTGTTGATATATTTTAAAATTATTTTTAAAATGTACGTTCCAACTTACTTATTCATGTGTACATTGCATATTTTATGTCCTTTTTCTGTGCATATTTCTGCCTTTCCCTCATTCTGCCTACTTCTTTTTCTCTCACGCACTGAAATGTCTTATCAAATAGTTCAACTTTTGTGACAACTGTTTCATCATCTGTTAAGAGCATTTACACTAATTTTCAAAGACTGGTACAAAGAGCTGTATGAGTATGCTGCTGAGACGCTTTTGTGAAGTGATTTGGAGACCATATATATTTGATTCATCCATTACATTTTTCTTTCTAAATCTGTATTGAAGGCATAAATCTGTCTTGTGCCTTGGAATTTCATCTTGTTGCACTTTGTCTGTAATTATCAGCATGTCAAACACCCACTGAAGCAAGAAAAAAATGTTAGGGTTGTGCCTCTCCTTTTCCCCTTGGAAGTATAAGACAATTAACCGTGTTACATCCAATTAGAAACAATGAAAAAGAAATTAAATGTATGCAGCCTTTATAGAAAAAGATCAATGTGCACCCTCTACTTTCTAAACATTAATCAGAGTAGAGCACTTAGCCAAGCAAACATCTGAGATTGTGTGTCAAAGCACAGCTACAGTGTTCACCCTGATTATTATTTGTTTGTTGAAGTCCTGTGTCCCTTCCCACAGCTGAAACTATAATGAGAGGTACTTTTGTGGAAGGTGGTGTTACAAGCAGCATATAGGTAGTCTGAGATCCTGCCTGAAATATGAGGCTCTCAGACAGTGGTATTGATCAAAAAGTGATACCTGTTTCCGAGACTTTGTGTCGTACCTGCCTGAAAGAGCAGTGGGTGTAAATTTGGGATTACTGGCATTTTGGATCTGGTCATTGTTGCCATCCCTGTGTGCAGCATGTAGCTTTTCACCTCTGACCAGACAGGTGAGTTGAGTTCAGACCCTGCACACAGGTTACTGGGCCATGCAGAGGTTGAGATCCATTTCTCCAAAACTATTGAGATTTGGCTCCATGACAGAAGATCTGCCTGGCTTATGTGCCCACATGCACAGTAGACCTCAACCCTAAGAAAAAGAGCTAGGAGAAGACTAGACTCATCACTGTAGACATAAGAGACAGTAGCATTTCCCTCTTCTTTAATCAATCGATAGTGAAAATACCTTGAGAGGGCAGTTTGGCTCTGGTCAGGTCAGGGTTGGATGCCTGAGGGACTCTGTTTAGTTCCTGAAGTATGGTGGGATGAATGCACAGCTGTATAACCTGTCACAGCCACTGAATCCAGTTAGTGCCCAGAGGGCTGTCAGGTAAAGCCATGCTGCATTTTGGTGACAATAATTTGCCCAGCACACTCACAGAAGAAACAAAGAAATAATGCTTTAGGAATCTTTCTTTCTCTTCTCTTCCTTTCTAGCAGCCCTGTGTAAGTTGGTCACAGTTGAATAAGCCCAGCTGGTACAAACAGGAGACTGCCTTGGACAGTGCAGTAAATCAGCCTTCAGCATGTCAGCTGCTGAAATTTCCACAGGCACATAATGCACAGGGCTGATTCTCTGCAAACTCACTCTGCCAATGCAACCATTTTTGCAGTGTGCTGAGTCAGTTGGGTACCAGCCATCTTGCAGCTCGATCAGGTAGTGTCTGAGTGTTTAGCTGCCCCCTGCCAGCACTGTGCTGTGTCAGGTATCATGTCTCCTATTCCTGCTGGGATAAAGCCTCAAAACAGCATAAATGCCTTATCTCTCTCAGCTAACTTAACAGAAATGCAAAGTTGGACATATAGCTGATCCACATCAAAGTCATCCTGCTGAGGAAATTTAGAAGAGCCCAGCTTAACATTAATGCCCAGGAGGCAGAATGGCAGAACTGTGACATGGCTTCACATTCACAGCTGAAGCACAGTTAAATTGCATACTTTAAAAGTGCAACATCATGTATCCAAATACAATGTCTTCAGGGGTGTGTGAACATAGAGTACACATGTGCACATATGTACCTTAAGCAGTGTGTACCAGTCACACGTCTTCTAGGTAATTCTGCAACAGACCTTTCATCTATAAGGAAGCACTTTCAAATATTGTCTTGCATAAGGAAGGCTGGTGATTTTGTCTGTGGTTAATCTGTCTCTTTCTGTTTATTATAATCCAGGACAAATGATACTGGCCTCCTTGCTTTCAAAGACCATTTGCCTGTTACTCAGATAGTGATCACTGACACAAACAGATCAAATTCTGAGGCTGCTTGGAAAATCGGCCCTTTGCGTTGCTATGGAGACAGTGAGTACTAGCTCTTCTCAATTTCCATAGGTACAGAATGTTCCCTTTTTCATTTGGTTGGTAGTTTTTTTATTTGTTGTTGTTTAAAAGAAAAAAGCCAACAACGCC
>NW_009952974.1:4600787-4657045 GCF_000747805.2 Chaetura pelagica
GCCAATTAACTATAGAGAAGGGGGTTGTGTTTGCAGGGCAGTTCTGGAACGCCGCTTCCTTCAACACGGAGGCCTCCTATCTGCACTTCCCCACCTTCCACGCCGAAGTCAGCGCAGACATCTCCTTCTTCTTCAAAACTACTGCCATCTCTGGTGTGTTCTTGGAAAATCTTGGGATGAAAGACTTCATACGAGTTGAAATAAGCTGTAAGTTTCACTGTGGAGAAATCTTGGTATATTTGCCCAATTTGACAGGTGCAGGGGAGTGGGAAAGTCATATTTTCTTCTTGAGATGGTTGGAGGTGCCTGAAGAGAAGACGAAGACATGATGACCCATTAATCTAGGCTTATCTACCGCTCCTGTCAGAATTTCCCTGCGTAGGTCATTACAATTAATTTTGTTATGCCTCGGTTTATCTTTCTCAAACAGGTGACTGAATTTATGTTTTTCAACACTGACACTAATTTTCTCTTTTAGATAAAAAGATATTGGTTAAATGTACCTGTCGACTAATTTAGGTTGAAAGACTAAAAATGTAATACAACCACTCCAATGATTGCTTTCATTTCTGCATTGGCAACAATGAAGGCAGTTTGACTAGGTGACTTTCAAAAGTCCCTCCCAGTCCAGACCATTCTATGACTATAACATACCCAGTCTGATGCAGCCCTAGTGTTTCAGAGGAACAGCTACACAGTGAGAGTCTATGAAGGACAGGAGCTAATGCAAGATAAATCAGTCACAGTTGTAATGGCCTTGAATACATCAAAATCTATTAAGTGACAGCAAGTGCTACTCAGTATGTAAAGGATAGTAGTGGGGAACTTAATTAGTGAGTTTTTACTTCACTCCTTTGCTGATGACTTCAAATATTTATTAGTCACTGAAAGGTACCATGGCTTTCACATGAAATATGACTTCTGTATTACAAATTCTGTCAAGCTTAGGAAAAACAAACCGAGTGCTATGAATTTCATAATATGCTTATAATAACCCCAACATCAAAATTAATAAAACAGGGCCCTAGGGCCTTCGATTCATTAAACCAATAGTAAATGGCATGGTCTGTTATCACAAGGTAATGAGGTATGATTTACTGTTAATTGCACATCAAAGTCCAATTTGGTTGTACTTCAGTGTACATAATTTCCTTCTCAGGATATAAAAGTAGAAATATCATTTTGGTATAAAATATAACAAATACTGCAAACAACTAAGAGGATTGTTTAGTGAAAGCTTTTGTAGGTGTGTTAAATCTGTACTCGCAGACAAAAGAGTTATATAAAAGTTTGAGGAGAGTCTTGTCTTTTAAACTTAAGTTTCTCAGTAGTAGTTTAGTGTTGTGTTTCTTGCTGCCAGATGGAATTTGCAGCCTAAAGGCCCTTTATCAAGGAAGCTCCACAAACCAGCTGCTTTGAAGGGAAACGGCCTTTTAGCAGATGTAGGGGCTCAGAATAGATCTTTGTCTATCCCTGTGGAGTGTTTCCTATCTTAACTATCTAAGAAGCAGCTTGCAAAACTAGAACTATCCAATTTGTTGGGCTTGAAATAACAGATTTTTATGAATTTTCAATCCACAACCTTCTGGTTGTGCAGTTTGTGGATCTTGGACTTTCTGGTGCATTTAGTATTTTAAGAAGAGGAAAAATAATCAGTAAAAAAAAGTGTTAAAAAGTTCTGGCCTATTTCAGGCCAGTTGTTTTTCAATTATTGTCCTGTTTCTACGAGCCTTTCTCTGAACATGTGTTACATCTGCCTCTTTAATTTAGGATCACAAATGAACTAGTTTTGCTCACCTGTTTTTTCTTGTTTCCTGGGTCAGGCTTATTCAGACAAATGAATGTCAGATTCTCTCCCACCATTTGCAGCCAAGCTCTATAATTAAGTACACACACATTGAAAGATTTAGCCAAAAAGAGCTCCTTCTTCCTTTTCCTTGTCTTATCATTATTTGTCCAAAATCTTTCGCTACTATTGTGTGACTTCTAGCACTTCAAAAAGAGAATAACCTACTATTTCTAGAGCACTGTAATTGTTATTAAAAAAAAGATGGGTACCCACAGCCAAGCATAATCACAGCAGAGATCAAACAGTGAGGCTGCAGGCTTAGATTTATGTATAAGCTGCTGTGTGGGAGACTGGAGGTAAACGAAGCTGTACTATTTGCTAACATAGAAATTAATGGACCCTGTATTCATGTAAAATTTCTTGATGTCAAGACCACAATTTAATTCAAATCTTCACTTCCTCTTCACATCTGTTTATCTATTCCAGCCCCGAAAGAGATCACTTTCTCCATAGATGTTGGGAATGGCCCCACGGAAGCCACTGTGCAGTCTCCCACACCCCTGAATGACAACCAGTGGCACTACGTCCGAGCAGAGAGGAACCTCAAGCAAACTTCCCTCCAGGTGGACAGCCTCCCCAAGAAGGTCCTGGAGGCACCTGCTGAGGGGCATTTCCGCTTGCAGCTCAACAGCCAATTATTTGTAGGTAGGGACGATTTAATTCTGTACAATATATACAATATTTCTATGTCCAAACCTTGGTTATGCTATTGTTTCACTATTAGGTTTGCATATGGGGACCAGATTCTGCTTTCTCTTCTTCCACTGCTGCATAGGTAACATAAAAGTAAACCCAAACTACTGCCTTCATGCTCAAAGCAGTAACCATAGTTTAACCATACTATGTGAGATGGTACTTCTAGGGTTTGAGGTTGCCTGAAACATGTTTATTGCCAAAGAATTCACAGTATTTCATCTTGTGCAGCACTGGCTGTGTAATTTGCTGTAGGAAAAGTGATCTCTCTTTTTAGATGCAATGTAAAGGGCACAACTTCTTTATATAAGTTTCTGGAGGAAATCCTGATGATAGTACAGTCTCAAAGTCTGCTCATTCAAGCGTGCCTGTCAAAACCCTTGTTTGCCATAGAGTGTACATGTGAGAGAATTCTGTACACAGTCAACGCACACAGTTATTTTAACTGAAGGGGATCTTTCAAAGGGGGGGGGGGAATTATCTTCATTTGCATGGAGTTTGTTTGTTTCCCTATCTGCCTTGCAAATAAAAACTAGATTGGGACCAGCTTGTATTTGATAATACAATCAGGGATTAAAAAGGGACTTTTCCCTTTTCCACAGTCAAACACTGTCTTTCTGAGTAATCCTCTCAGTGATGGAGTGGGTTGTAACCTGCTTCTTATTCAGGGCCACTCAGGCAACTACTGATTCTTTCTTTAAAATGCATTCTCTTACTTAACTGAAATGCTCTAACAAACCTCAATCCATCAATTTATTTTAATAATGTTTAACCGTGTATCCACACCCTTTGATTTAATAAGAGTTTGGGTTATCCATTTGCGGTTTTTATAGTGTGTGTGTGCAGGAGCTGCCAGGCTCTGAATGTATCTGTTTATATATATATATATATCTCTATATCTGTATCAATGGCCAGGAGTCCCTCCTGCATAGCTGTTGATTCATACCTAAAATGATCTCTGATGGACTCAGCTGGAGAAAAGTTTGTGGAAGAAGTCACAGAAGGGAGGCTTAAGACTGTCACAGTGCAAGGTTTCTGTTTTCTGGTGTGAAGCTGACTGCTAATCACTTCTTTCTCAAATGCTAAGATGATCCTAAAAACACACTGTGCAGGAGGCCAGACCTGAAGGCAGTAGAGCTGGGCTGCTAAGACACCTTAGAAACATCAGAGAAAACTAGCCAAAGCACTGACTCCAGTTAGAAAAGTTAAGAGAATTTAATGACTGGGTAGCCTTTTGCAAATTTTTGGTTGTGTCTTTTTAAAGGAGTGAAGGATTTATCCTCAGTTATCTATCAGGTATATCATATATATCAGCTGCTTACCATCTTGCATCTGAAAAGCAGTATCTGCCTATGAACTTCCTTCTCTGCCTCGGAAAATTAAACAGATTACTTAAATGAACTTGATGGTGGTTTTTAAGTGGCATATCAATGTGTTGCATCATGGAAATCCATGGTAGTTAAGGACCTCAACAGGGAAATTTGCCAACAGGAACTCTTGTCAGCAAAGGAAATGCAAAGCCTGGGACCTGGAACAGATTAGCTTCACGCATCTGTAGAAGCTGGGGATTGTGTGGAGGGGTAGTGGCTCTGTAGAAAAGTCCCCTTGGTCTTGATGGAGAAGTGAATCTGTACTTCATTTGAATGTAGTCCTGCTTTGAGGAACAGGTTGGACCAGTTGATCCCCAGCAGTAACTTCCAACCTATTTTATTTTTTTTCTGACTGTACTTAATGTTTACAGTAATAGTTACTTAATTTCTCACTGCACCCTAAACAGATGGCATCCAGTTGCCCATCCATGCTTTTACTGAACCCTGATCAAAAGTGACAGGAATCATTGTGTTTTTAGTAGTGCTTTTTTTGCCCTTAGCTCTACCATATTGAAGTCTATGACTTACTGAGTTTTCCGAAGTGCAGTAAGAAGAGATAAAAACCTGGGCAGCCTTCTGATTCTTAGACTATTTGTCCCCAGTGATTCAGGCAAAGGTGGCAGAAGTCCAGTGATACACAGATGTGGCATAATTAGTCTCTACTGAAGTTCTCGTTCTAAAATCTAATAGGAGGGAGCTGATTTAGCACCTGAACCATGTGGAGTGAATTTTATCCCATCTGAAAACTAAATGCATAAACAACATTGTAAAAAGAAATGAAGCAGCAGCACATAATATTTCTCCCTCTATAATCTGCAGCACATTTGTTTCTATAGCATTCTGCTTACTGGCAGTGATTAAGGGGTTTCCACAATTAGTATGCATATTCTTGACTAATAATCTATATAACTGACATGATATGCTATTTTTAAAATGTTCCAAATATTATTTTTTTCTTGAATCTCCCTATTTCATTGCACTTAAACATAAAGCTTTATTTCCACACTGGGAGTAAGTACCCTGTCATTCAGATATAACCTTTTGGTTTTTTCTTGATTGTCCTCCAGAATCAATCTAAATGTTTAGTAAATCTCATAAATAAGGCTCAAAATTTAATTAGGTTTATTTGTCTTCTGGAAGGATTTATTGATTCTTCGGTATGAAGGAACTATATTAGTATCAAACAGCATTATCATAGAATCATAGAATCCTAGGGGTTGGAAGGGACCTCGAAAGATCATCTAGTCCAACCCCCCCTGCCAGAGCAGGTCACCTAGAGTACATCACACAGGAACGCATCCAGCTGGGTTTTGAATGTCTCCAGGGAAGGAGACTCCACAACCTCCCTGGGCAGCCTGTTCCAGGGCTCTGTCACTCTCACAGTAAAAAAATTTTTTCGGATATTCACCTTGAACCTCCTATGCTCCAATTTGCACCCATTACCCCTAATTACCCATCATTATGATGATGATCAAAGGGAAATCCACCATAGCTTTCAAACTATTATTATTTTTCTGCTGCTTCAGAGACATCAGCTTATATGCAATATATGCAAAGTGGTTTTGTGTCTTTCCCTTTTAGGGAGTTATAAACAGTAAACCACACATATAAAATAAATTTGGGCATTTGTAAAATTTGACTACAAGGACAGTTGGCATATAACATAATGTTAAAGGAGTTTTGCTAATTTGGACCAATTAATTCCTTGTCAGCTGTCTCTGCTTGGTTTATTAATGAGTTATTTTCTTCTGTATTGGCCAGATTTTTCCATCTTAATCCCAAAACCAGACATTTTTGAGACTGTATATAATATAATAATATAGCTCTTGAGTTTTTATGTTAGGTTGCTTTGTTTGTTTTTTTTTAAGTTCAGCTGTCAATCAGACTTTTACTTTTCTATGATTTATGGTAAAGAAGGTTGAACAGAAGCCTTCTCTCTCCAGCAGTGTTATCAAAACAGGCAGTTGTAGGCAGTGTTGGAGCTGTGCTTCATTTACTTTGTATCTGGCGATGCTGACACTTTGTGAAGAAGTTAATCAGCCTTAAATACTTCATAAGGGTGGGAGTTAAGATGGCCTGACATTCCTTGGAAGTTTATCTTCAGATTTACTGATTTAGGTATTTTAGGAGATTTAGCCTTTAACTGAAGATTTTCCCAATGACTAAGCACAGAGAATGATTTATCTTTTAGGTGTGTAGATTCTTTTATGTCCAGTGAGGGATGAATTTCACATTTCTGTCTTCCTGTGTGGAGAGTTTGATGGTGTTTCTCTCTTATTTACTCTGCTACCAGTTTTCTTCAAATATGGGAGAACATTGTATTCTCTCTTATAAATTTGGGTAAGGAATTGAAAAAGACTGGATTCAGAGATAAAAATGCACCACATGTGACCAAATATTCTTATAAGAAACCAAAGCAAAAAACCTGAAATCACAACTGTCAAGTCCTTTTAGATGGAGAAAACAATGGTTGGGAACTAAGGAAAAGCTGTGTTCTGAAGACTGTGAAAAATGTGAACTTGAATTGTCTCAGAGGGATACTAACTGATATATGACAGTGAGTTCAGTGTTTCAATGTCATGGTTGCTTATTCCAGCAGAGAAATGCAGATGTTCAGAAACTACAGCAGAACCTGGGAGCCTTACCATGACTTGCATTATCCCTATGATAATTTTGAGTTGTGCCTGTTCTTGACCCCAAGCTTGTCTAGCTCATTGCTAGGGTAAAAATCAATTTTCAACTTGCTCTATGTACTTAGGTGTAACGATGGGTGTGTTTAATGTTATTAAACTGCATTTCTGTGGGGTATGTGTCTATGTTGGGCATGTATTCACATTTCGTTCCTTGGATTAACAGTACTATCTGTGGAAAAGCTTCTTCACTTACTTCTGGCCTTGATAAGCATAAAGTAGCTGTAATCCATTATTTGCACACTACTGCACCCAAACATACTTTCATCCTGGAGCTGGTAAAACACTGCAGATAGAGAAGTTCACGAGTTTTACATGTCCTGGAAAGATGCACTAATGTAGTGATTTCTGTTTACCCCAAAGTCTCTTTTATATATTGATATTATATAAAAGGAATTGTTAAGAGCTGAGAATCAGATCCTTCTTCCCATATGCTCATACTATTAATTGTATTTACTGAAATAATGGAATTTGGGTGTCATTTCTTGCCATAGCACCTGTTCTTCACACAGTTTTGCACTGCCACTTTTCATTGCCTTATTATTTGATCCAGTGGTCTTTGCTATTCTGGCATCTTGCTTGCATGACGCGCCTGTCCTGCATGTCTGTCTTCTGGGGGATGTTCCCCTTGGGGGAGCATTTGCTCTGGCCACCATGCCACATAACATGTGTCAGAAATTGTCATTTCCTGATGTTCCTAAGATTCAAGTGCGGTGATGATTTCTTACACACGCAGTTCAAAATAAATCACAGAAAATGGCTGCCTTCTTATTGGATTTGCCTGGAGATAAAACCAAAAGGAGGGGAGTCAAAATGGAGGTGTTTAAATCTAATCCCTCTCTTTTTACCTCCTCATCCATAACAACACAATGCAATGGGATTCAAATTTGCAATTCTTGTTTTATTCCCTCTCTGTTATGGAGAAGCAGTTCTGCACAGTCAGTAAGAGACAAAAGAGCAGATTAAGTAATGTTTGTATGATTAGTTGTTGTGTTAAATGTATAATTGACTCACAGGGCACGTACATATTTATCTACGTAGTACCAAAAGAGTTTTTCTAGGGCTAAACTTATTGAAATCACTCCAAATAGAGACAGAAAGTCTGCTGAAGGCTGATGTTGGCACACATGGAGTATATGGTAGGCTTCTGAGATAGCTTTCTGTGTGTGCAAAGTGGAAGGGAGAAATGAGTTTCAGATCATACAAGCTTGGATTTTAAAGCAGCCTAAAGGAGTTAGAAAACCATTTCTTACTTTCTTCTAGTGGGTCTTGCATATCTAGCTGTTTTAGGCTGCTTTATAGTCCTTAGTTACAGCATGGATATCCTTGTACCTGACTATGTTTATTCTGTTAACTTAAAAAAAAAAATTACTTGAGAAGCAGCAAATCCCAAACAAATGTACAGGCTAAATGATCTCAGTTGCACAAAACTGCTCAGCAACAGGCAATTTTGGCACATACATAGTCCGAAGTGACAGGCAAAAATCTTTCCTTTCAATGGACAGTCATTTTCTGCATTCAAAATGAGTGACATGGTTTTGGATAGTGCAGCTGTCTCCTGGTATATCCCTGTGGTCCTGGAGGAGGTGTGTCACACCTCCTCTTATGGCGTAGTCTGAGATGAAACTGTCTGTACTAGTGGAGAAAACATAATGAAAATACTCCAGTGTGGAGAGGAGAAACGCAATCCTCACAGACCTCTTTGAGAACAGGATTTATGCTCAGATTGGTAAAATCAGAGAGGCAAAATACAAATCATAGGAAGTTAATTTGATGCATAAAGCCTTGACCAGAAGTTTTTGTGTTACTCATTTGGTTTGCTAAGGAGACTAACAAAATTCAGTGTATTGGTTCCTTGTTTTGTCTTGGGAGCAAGGGACTCAGGAATCTTTGACTGAATCTCCTGTCGTAGACAGTCCAAATGCAACATACCATGGAGAGTCAACATCTAAGAAACTTTCTTGGGACACAGAGAAAAGGAAGGAGAGAAAAAGAATGGGCATACTTTGTTTACTGTTACTGTTTTTAAAGGAATCTGTAGACACTTGCGGTATTTTGGAGGCCAGGAGGAGGAATTAATGCTTAACTCCTCATATATCCTAACTGCTTTGTACACCAGGAATATCATAGCAAGTTTTCCTACTCCTGAGTAACAATAATTATAATTCTTATCCTCCCATGCTCTTTTCTTTGTGTAAGCTACATAAAGCAAGAATTTTCCTAATACTTATTCATGCTGCCTTCCCAATCAAGTTCTTGCCAACAAAAAGTCCTTTGCATTTTGAATCAAATCTTCAATTCGTTGATAGAATCTGAATTATTTAGGCAATCTCGTCACTAAGCTACACTGTGAATGCTCAGTTGTGAGCTTCTTGCCCTCTTCTCTCAGTCTCTCTTTTCCTTCCCCAAAGCTGTTGTAAAATTCAGCCAGATAAATACCTTGCTGAAACCAGCACTAGCTCATTTGACTGTCACCTCCACTCAGCAAAGAACACCCTTAACAGTGGTACTTTTGGTCCTGGGGCTTATCTTAAAATCTCTTTTCCTGAACAAAACACTTAGGTGGCATTCATTAAATCGTCCCATCTAACAGGCCTATTAGAATAGGAAGAATCTGCAAAGCCTAATTTGGTGAAGAGTTTAGTGTGCTTCACTTCAGTTTCTCTCCTCTTTACAGTAATGCATTTGAAGATCTGATTAAATGAAGAAATCTTCCTAAACGATACATATATTTAGTTAATCAATACTGTGTGGATCTAGGATCATACAAACTTCTCCTGTTAAGCTCTGTACTTCCAGAAATTATAAGAGGAGAATAGTGAAAAACTTACTTTACATGGCCTTTCAAAGTGCTTTAGAGACCACTAAGAATGTAGGTAGTGCAATGAACATGAAATCTGGGGAATAGTTAGCAGTACTTTGTACTCATTTGTTAAATGTTACAGCAGGGATTTGTACGTGTGCAGAGAGAAGAGGCTGGGAAACTGTCATTTATATCCTTCTAATTTTTTTGCTTACCTCACATGCAAAAGAAGACAGAGTAACCAGTACCCTCAAAGGGAGAAATCACATTTCTACTTACTTGGACATTACTGAAAATTCTATATGGCCTGTTTGGTTTTGGAGAAACATCTCCAAAGAGGATTGTGTGTGCACAGTGCATCAAATTCAAAAGGCCCAATTCCTGTGCTCAGAAGGCCTTTACATTTAGTAAGCTAATATTTGATCACCTGAAAAGAGCTGGCTAAAGAGGAATTTGAAAATATTTGTTTCTCTGAGAAAGGCATCATAAAACTAGCATGAAATAAACCTGTCCCACACACACAATCTATAGTTCAATTATTCTAAATCAATTCTAGAATTTTTTGCTATTAGTGCACCAGGAAGAAAAATTTGATAAAACGGTATAGCAGAACAACAGGATTTTGGTGAGATTGAGCTTTTCAGACCATTGCTTCATTCTCTTAGTTTGCAGAAGTTTTGCTTTAATTAAACAATTTGCGGAAAAAAAACAGATGCTCTTCTGCAAGGACTTTTCAAAATATGTATAGTTTCACCTCATGCACTTTGATATAAACCCAACTTCTACAGAAGAATAATTTGAAAAGATAACATCTTTCATACTACTTTTGCAAGAGAATCACCAATAAAGCCAGCGTTTCAGAGCCTACAAATGCTGATAACTCCTGAACCAGAATTAGACTCTTAGCAGCAATCAAAATTGCAGTATCTTTAAAAGCAAAACATTGGCAACAGTTAAACAAAGTCTATGATAAGAAAAATGGTGATGTTTTCACAAAGGACTCTAGCAATCATCATTATTCTCAGAGACCACCTCTTAAAGAAAAAAGTGTCTTCATTGTAACACTGTTAGCAATTTCATTGGGCATATAAGCAGCTAGGTAGCTTGTAGACACCGAGCTGCCCTCTTGTGCAGACCCATAGAGCTCTGATCTTCAAGAAGAAATGCAATTGTGCTTAACAATTGTAATAAATAACACAACTGTGATGTGAACTCATGTTTCCTGCCTGTAACAAGCATTCACATGCAACATCAGGTTGGGCAGTCATGCATAAATTCTGACTCAAGTAATTGCCCTTCAGCCAGCAGGCCTGGTGCTGAACATGACTCATCCCCACTAGCTGGACTCATCAGCATGTGTAACTCACCTGCTGTTGGGATTAGGGTGTCATTTGTACTATGGCAACAAACAGAAAAAAAAAAAAAAAAAAGAAGAACATTTTAGGTTTGGGTTTCTCATGTATCAGGTGATTTGCAGACATATGATAACTAAGGTAATCTTTTTCCCAAATGAATTTGCAGTTTAAATGCCAGACAGGGCAGTAGATAAGGTAAGAAAGAGAATAATGGCAACAGGAAAGTGTCATATACAGCTTTTTAGTCCTTTCATAAAGATAAATAGAGACCTTTAGTTTCCAGGGCTGTCCATCTGTCATCTTTTGCCACTGGATGCACTGAAATATAATAGGTAATATTTTCTAAATCTGTGGATTCATGTCCGTATCTCTGGACTGGATTTCAGGGCTTTGATTATTGTGTAGACTCACCAATTAATGCATGTTCTCCTTTCTCTTTTTCAGGTGGAACAGCTTCCAGACAAAAGGGCTTTTTGGGATGCATTCGATCTCTGCATTTAAATGGACAGAAACTTGACCTTGAAGAGAGAGCTAAAATGACACCTGGTGTTAAACCCGGATGTCCAGGACATTGCAGCAGTTATGGTAACCTGTGCCATAATGGAGGAAAATGTGTGGAGAAGTATAATGGCTACTCCTGTGATTGTACCAGCTCAGCATATGAAGGACCTTTCTGCAAGGAAGGTAGGCAACTTTGATCCTCAGTCCTTAGTGGTCTCTGAATTTCAGCACAGTTTCACCCATGACAGCTGGGTGTCCCCCGTGTTACAAGAAGGTGTTCTAATATCAGTATTAAGTGTTTGCCAAAAGCAGGCTACAATGCCTCCATTTGTTGACTTCAGTGATTAAAATCAGAAACACTGCCTACTCACATGAACTGAGGATTTGGCACTTATGAGAGACATATAAATAACCACATAGTGTCCTGTCAGGAGAGGCTGCTGTAGAGGTGGAGCCTTGTTTTTTGGAAAAAGTATTTGCAGTCAGTCTCCAGCTGAAGCTATTACCATCCTGACTATACTGTGCCTCACATTAGAAAAAAACTGGTTTTATCACATCTGTGTATTTTGTGGCCATACTGTGTCATGTTTCTTGAAAACACAAGTGTGAGTTCTCAGGACCTGAACATGCACAGGTGAATATTTCTCTTCTTTTGGAGGTACCAAAGACAGCTTTCCCTTACTTACTGTCTCTGGGTCAATGTATTGCTTTAATTTGTTTAAAAAGGAGACTGGAAAGGACAAAAATATTGTCTTTACTGTGGGGGGAAGACATAGAATATTGCCTTACATGTCAACTGTCAGAAGATGGTGAACTGAGCATTTACCTGGCTGACAAACATTCTGGCCTGTGCCATCTTGTGGAGCTCTGATTCCACAGGCACTAATGTAGCCTGTCTCCGTACACTGCCCTTCTCTGTGGTATACAAATACACTGTAAGGAAGGACACGCTGCTAGTCCAAATTAAGGAACAGTGATGTCAGCTGGGTCAAGGACATTCTGCAGTGTTCTGCTCCTGGACAGTCAACTCGTGTCCATGCTTTTCTGGGATATCAGAAAATACAATAGCTGAAATTATTCCCTTGGTTTATATATGCTTTCAGAGGTTTCTGCATTATTTGAAGCTGGCACGTCTGTAACGTATATTTTCCAAGAACCTTATCCTGTCACAAAAAATGCAAGCACCTCAAGCTCTGCCATTTATGCAGATGCAGTCATGTCCAAGGAAAATATTGCATTTAGCTTTGTCACGGCACATACTCCAAGCCTTCTGCTGTACATCAACACCTACTTTCATGAATATTTGGCCGTGATTCTCTCCAAGAATGGTAAGTACTTTTGATTTGCTACCAAAGGGAGACCAGTGTAACTGTGTTAAGTTTGTTGTGAGAATAGTAGAGAATTCTGCACTGATTTAAGTACACTTTTGAGTCTGCAACTTTATCAACTTCAAGGTTTTCAGTTCATGCAAGCGGGCATCACTCTTGTTTATGTCTCTTTATTTGGCATTCAGTGCTATGCTTGTCTATTCAAGTCTTTGAAAAATCCTGTTGTTAGGACTTAAAATGTGCTTTGACTTTCATTTGGCAAGACTGTTCAATAGCAGTTGCTTGCTATTTATTCCACACTGAGATCCATTAGGCCTCTAAGATAAGGGAATGAGAAATACCATGAATGTACAAGAATGCTTGGTGCAGAAATATCTTATGCATTCTGTCTTGGCACATGTATTGCTCTTCATTGAGGAGTGTCAATGGAACATGGCCAATACACCTGAATATTAAAGCCAAAAAATGTCAAAGTTTTTTAGGTTTGCTGATGAGGTGTAAAACATGAGGTGTAAATCCATTTACTGTTAAAAAATGCATGGTGTGAGTAGGTTCTGAAAACATGAAAATTTTAGGAGCACAGACCCCACATCTTCTCATCTGGCTCCTGAGTCTTTTCAGTGCTTTCAGAAAACTCATTCCAGATGACCATCATCATAGATAAATAGGGATGTTTGAATTATTCAAGAGTTATTCAGACATTGGAGCACTGGAAGTGATGAGTAAGCATATTGGTGAGTCACTAGCCTGTGGCAGAACAATAGAAAGTTAATGCTATGTTGAATATGTGCATTTGACTGAATGACCCAGACCACTCTGAAGCCCTGCAAATTCCAAAATAGCTAAGCTTTCAAGTACCATCAAATCAAACTATAAAGGGGAAAAAAAAAAAGAAAAAAAAAAAGAGAAGGTTTTACTCTCTCTATGTGCTTTGCAATAGTTTCTCTCCTTATTATGCCATGTGGCCTGCATTAGGGCTGGCATGAGATGAGCATCCAAGTCTCTGGTTGCAGGATGGCTGTCTGGGACAGTATCAGCCTGGGCCCATCTCCCCCAAGAAAACTCACAGCAGGGTGATGGGACTACTGAGTAAATCCTCTCTGCTCTCTCTTCTCCAGTCCAGTCCCAGATTCCCATCCCTCATGTGCTCTTGGAGGCATGTGTGTATTATTTTCACATATATTACTATTATAATGCATAGAACGAGGGTGAAAGAGCCCCTGCTGAGGTGACACCTTAGAATCTGCTTCTCAGTTAGACATGGGTCTCTTGATGCCACTGAAGCAATCAAAAATAGCCATAAAGTGAACAAAAATGTAATCTTTACTTAAATCACTTTTTCTGCTGCCAGAGTAGTGTAAAATAAGCTTAGAAATATGAGGCTTTTTTTAATTGTTATTATTTTTTTATTGATGAAATACAGTCGTCAGCAAGCTATAATTGGGAGGTTCTGGAAGGGAAGAATCTCTAATGGTAGCTGAGGAACGGGTTGGCATCAGGACACTGGGATCTTTTGTCGCAGCTCAGCAGAAACACAGATAAGCTGTGCATTTTGGCAGCTGCACCATCTGCAGATCTCCACTTTGGTTCTCTGCTTCTGGAAATTAGGATGGAGCAGCTCTCAGTACAGTCAGGCAATTCAGACAATGGTGCTTTTCTCGGATCTGTATCTGTATTGACTCACTTGTAAAATGAAAATAATAGTTTAAAGGGTTGCAGAGATGTCGGGCTCCTTTTAATCATGTATATTCTCTGTCTTTTGTCACAATTATAATAATTTTTTAAAACTCATATCCTGTTATTTTTTAGTCTTGTTGGAATTGAAATTATTCCAATGAAAATACTGTTCAGATATGTTGCTTTTTCTTCCCCTTATAGGCTTCTGCTTGCCATAAAGTTACTAGACTATGAATAATAACGTCCTTTGTAGCATTAGAAGTGAGCACAATTCCTTCTATCTTATTGGGTCATTTTCAAGGAATCTTGCTTAGCCTGACAACGTATAGTAAGACCTAAGCAGGTCCCTGCTGGATAACTGATTGGTTAAATAAAGGTTAGGCTCCTCATGAAATGGGAATGGGCATTCTCACTTAAGAGGTGAGCAGTTAGTATTCTTTGCTATAATCCCAAGTCCCTTTTTATTCACTCAGAAACTATGTTGGAACAGTCTATGTATACTTAAATTCTTCACCTTTTGTAAGTATTTTTCAAGCTACTACTCATGTATCCTGTTATTCCCATTTTCTATTATCCACAAAATAACTAGGCAAATTATTAGTTAATAAAAATGAAACTGAGAAGAATGTTTCTAGTAATTCAAAATTCCTGTGTTAAATATTTAACATAAAATAAGTGAAAATGTCTGCAAGGCTTATTCATAGTTAGACTTTACTGAAAAGGGATTACATGAAAACGACCTTGTATAGGTAGTGTGGTCTAATCCAGTCAGGTGTGAAATGTTCCCTGTAAAGCGAATTAATTTCAGTAAAATTAATAAATAATCATATTTAACCCAAACACACTTTGCACTGTCAGTCTGTAGAGAAGGTCATATCATTAGAAGATACAGTACGTATTGGTTAAGACACCCAAATTATAGTAGTAAAGTTATTCATTTAGAGTTGACCCAATGTCCGGTCTGCGAAAGGAAATAAAATCTCCTTATGCCAGTCATGACTTTACCTACACAGATCAATGCTGCCCACACAGAAAGCCCTTCCCATGCTTGGAGCCTTAGAGAGCAGGTGGTTCATGAAGGAGGTAAAGTTTTGACAGATGCTGGGTACCACCATATATAAATATAGAAGCTTATAATTCCAGATCTATACAGATTACCTCCTTCTCTAAAAGTAGATGCTTTGTAGTGCCCAGCAGCTAATACTTCTAGAAATAGTTCCCACCTAAATAACTTATCTATATCATAAGGTTGTTCTTAATCTGCTCAATTGGCTCGTGCCCTGACAGCTTTTGAGTAAACTTTCAAAGTTGATGTTTTTAAGAAGAATTAGGGATTCTATCCACCATTAGTTAATACTTAGGCTTCTAAATCATATATGTGCCTTTGAAAATTGTATAGAATTACTTAGCATTCCCCTTTCCTCCCCAGTCCTACATATTGGACCCATTGTTTTCAAATTACATGTATAAATAGTTATGTATGTATTGTATATAGATGAATGGGTGAATGTGGATGGGTATATATGTAAAGGCCACATAGTTCCATTGATCCCATGTCCAAAAGATTAGCAGTATTGTAATAACTGGCTGTGCATTTTTAATATTAGTGTTGCAGAAATTTCAAACTACACGTGCCCATTAAAAAGCTAAAGAAAATGGGTAAAGAGATCTAATTAGTCTTTTCGGTGTGTCAATCAGCATGTTATTCACATCATGGGACACTACTGCCGAAGAAAAGTTTGATTTTTCTTTCTCAGGCTAAATTTTTAGTGTACATTTTTTCTATTTTACATTATTTCACCAAATTACCAGTATCTTAGTATTAAAATTGACTTGTCTTGATCCCTAAAGACAATAATTGATAAGGAAGAAAAATGATAAGGAAGAAACTGTTAGTGCTTCTTCTGTCTCCATTCTTCCTTCTCCCCTGCAAGTCATGAAATGGGATATGAATATTATTAGATATATTGTCTAGAAAATGCTTTCCTAAGTATTTTTTTCTCAGTGAAAACAATGATTCCTAATCTAGAAAAACAGCAGAGAGCCAGCATCAAAGAGACAGAATCTCAAACTATCCTACAGCAATTGAAAATGTGTCTATGTATTATCTGGTCTTATAAGAAACTAAACAATTTGAGTCCTTTTCTTTCTTTATTTCTATACACTATCTGTTGCCATCACAAGTTTCTTTTGGAAAGCAAGATGCTGAAATTTCATAGGAAAGATTAAAGACAAAGAAAAAGCACTGACAAAAGTACAAATGAAAGCATCTTGAGTAATTTTTCTTTTAGGTCTCTGGTACACACAATATAGCAGCAGGATGTAGATTAACCCCACTGCTCTGTCCTGTAAAGTCTTGCTTCACAGAAAATGAGAATGCAGATTGGAGTTTGTGGTTAAAATTCTAAAAGTCTTTGAGGGAAGAGGTGTACTTGGTGCCCAAGGCCCTCCTTTTTTTTGTTTGTTTCTTTGTTTCAGTTTATGACACTCTAAATCTGTTAACTGTGCAAGACTAACTTGAAAGAGAAAGCAGCGTCAACATTCAGCCAAGCACTCTGGCAGATTTCTTTATCTTTTTTCTAAGAGAAGAGAACTGAAAGATCTGTCTTATTAGCTGAATTCATGGACATGTTTGTACTCATGGAGATTGCTTTTTGTATTGAAGGGTCAAGAGGTGTTCTGGAGACCC
Organism: Chaetura pelagica; assembly: GCF_000747805.2. Taxonomy (NCBI): domain Eukaryota; kingdom Metazoa; phylum Chordata; class Aves; order Apodiformes; family Apodidae; genus Chaetura; species Chaetura pelagica. The sequence continues at coordinate 4,617,743 of NW_009952974.1, forward strand.
ACAAGGGAAAAAACAGGGGAACTGTAATTGGATTACATTGAACAGGAAAGGCTGAGCATATGGTTAATAATTGATCTGTGCTCTGTATATATACAGGCTGACTTTGAACTTACTGGTATCTAGCATAAACCCCCAGACCACTGGCTGCAGATAATCAGCTAGGAAGAAAACATTGTCATTTGCTTGGAGGAGATGTTGATGTTGTTCCTAGCTTGAATTTTGCCATTATAAAGTAATTTTTATTGTTGGATTTCTGTGGAGCTGAATGGGGAGGAAAGAGAGGGTCACAAACTCCTGTCTTTAAATGGATGCTGCAAGTATATAGATGTTTTTCAGTAATTCAGAATTGAGGGTTTTTTCAGAACCCATTTTACCAAAACCTTTAGCCCTGAGGACTGATTTGATTCTTCAGCTGTTCTTAAATTGTGAATTATCTGTGTTGTGGATGTAGAGAGCTGTGTAGTGAGAGCTGTAGTCCAGCAGAACTTGGGTCCAAGCAAACCTCTGTCTTTCTCGTATTATCCCTATTAGCATATTTTCCCATAACATAGCAGATATGCTGGCTGGATAATGAAATGGATTTTTGTCCTGATGAAATTGAGTGTTTATGCCTTGGCCTTTATGAGCAAGACTGGCCTTCAGGAATCAGAGTTTGAGAATAAGAGATAAGTCTGGAACAAGGAAGATGTACCCTTGGAGAAAGAGGAAGATGAGGGAATGCTTAAGCAAACTGGGCGTACATAAGTCTGTGGACCCTGGTAGGATGTACCCATAAGTGCTGAGAGAGTTGGCAAAAACTGAAATACATGAGATTTTATCTGACCACCAGGAAACACTTTTTTTACTGTGAGGGTGATTGAGCACTGACACATATTGGCTAGAGAACTGTGGAGATACTCAGAAGCCATCTGGACATGGCCCATGGCAACTGGCCCTAGTGTTCATGCTTTAGAGGGGGGATTTTGACGACATGACCTCCAGAGGTCCCTTCCAACCTTGCCCATTCTATGATTCTGTGACAGACTGCAAAATGCATTATGAATTTGAAGGTAAAGTAATGAAAGGATATATGTATAAACATGTATTTTGCTACAGAAAAATCATCACAATACTACCATTATATAGTTTTAGTGCTAGGATAGTTACTAAGTAAGTGTTTCATTCTTCCTCTAATTTTATCCATAAGATGACATAAGAACATGAGTTAGTTATTAGTATGCCAGTAGCAGGACTTGTTATGAAACACAGATCTTGAGAGTTTACTGTAATCAGGAGAAAGTCACTGGTTAAAGGATCCAGCTTCTCCAGTTACAGAGGTTGGCATAACTTAGGCAGTGCTTAGATGGACTTTTATTGGTCATAAGAGCAGCACATTTCCCAGAGATTCATGACCAGCCAGGCAGTGTCCATAGAGCTCAACACAAACAAGGATCATTAAACTCAGAAAGCTATTAATCCACGAAGTTCTGTCTTTATTATGAGCTAAGTGGGAAAAGAAGATTTGAGAAGAGAGGCATATGATTTTATTTTTTTCTAGTTTTAGTGAAAAGATTATTGCTTACTCTCCAGCTCCACAGACAGCATGTAGTGCTCAAATTGATAGTTTCATTTTTTTCTTTTCAAGCTGTCTTTTTCCATGTTCTCATTGCTGAGCATTATGGCTATTTGTTAGGTCAGTGTGAAACAAGTTCTTGCTTTTGAACAGTTATCTGTACTGCCAAAACTGAAACAGGAATGGTTGAAAGATATTAGGAAAAGAATGGAAATCATGAGCCAGGATCTAGGTGAGGGCAGGTTGGTATAAATTCCTCAGGGTATCACAACAGAGGATCTCAGTCTTTTTTGCCTGCAAGCTGTTCATAAAGAGTTAGTGATGATGCATAATTTACAAAGCCAAGTTGAACTTCTGGAATAAAATTCAGAGCATGATACTTCTTATTTCATTCACTGGGTAAAGAACAAAAGCTCTTCCTGCCAACCTGGCTGTTAAACTAGTCTTAAATGAAATGTACAGTGTAAGATAAAAGCCTGATGAGATGGTCCTACACACAAAGGTGAGTAAATCGTAGGGCCTACTGAATGTCTGACCATGAAAATACTTATGGCATCTAGTGTGTGTTGAAAGACAGGAGGAGAAATCAGAACATCAGATCCAAAAGTATCATGCAGATAGCTTTTGTTCATGAAGGGTCTGAATGGGACTTTAGAATTCCAAAGAATGTGTAGAAACAGCATAGGTTAAAATTTACCAGAATAGATCTCACCATCAGAAAGCAGGTGGCTTCAGGGAGATGTAGCTGTATCTGATGCCGTCTGCTCTTTCCTTTAAATTTATATTCACCTTTGGGGGGGGAATAAATTAATGTAGAATCACCACGTGAAAGAAACAGCAACTAGTTCCTTCACCAAAAAGATGTATCTAGGAGTGGAGAGATAATTATAATGACTAATAATATATTTTAAAATTGGAGCTCACCTGGAAATATCATATAATTTTCCAAACAACATTAATATTAATCTGTTTCACCAACGGATAAACTGTGACATAAAGAAGAAAGACAATTTGTCAGCAGTCATCAAGCTGATAGATCCCAAATTTGTGCAGCGCTCTGTCCATCACCTCCAGGGTATATAAATACACTCCTGTGTGTGCTTATCTGTGAGCTAAACTGAAGAGACAGATTATTATTCTACATCCATGGGTTAGCCCTGCTTCCATTTTGCGCCCAGCCACATCGACATGGACATGGGCTGTGTTGTTTAGATGAGTGTTCCCCTTAAAATCACTGGAAAACACTGTGTGTTTAAGCTACTCAGTATGTGCATGATGAGCTCTGTGACTGTGGTCCTCTGGGTCATCTTTTAGACTTGTAATAATTTCTAGCTTTGAAGCAAGAAGCATCTGCCAGTTCCTTTTTAATTGCTGGTCAGCTCATGTTAAGCCAACTGGCAGCTAGTGGGAATGAGATGTCTAGGAAGGTTAAACACATTTGTCAGTCACGTAAGGGAGCTTGCTACATTTGTTGATGTTTAAGTGACATTCTCAATCTGGCTCCAGCTGCCTAGCAGGACTGCAAAGAGAACTGAGGTCGTGAGCCTACAGATAGGCTCCTTTATGGGCTTTTGGCAGGGCGCTTTTTTTCTAAATTGAAGAAATGTAATGTGAAACTTTTAATATAGAGTAGATTGAATTGATCCTTAAGTCCCAAATTCTCAAATGTAGAGTGGGAGACATTCAAATAAGCATCATTTTTTTCACTACCATGACAGATTACCAAAAAATGAGGAGTGGATTTTATTTTTTTTTTTAAACCCTGTAAAACAGTGTCATTTAAGCAAATGTAATAGCTGACTAATCATATCAGCAAACATGTTCAACAGTTTAATCTCTCTGTTTTCTCCATACAAAACAAATAGCAGGAGTCACCTCCTAAAAATGTGCAAGTACTTTCTTAGTTAAATGCCACTGGATGCTGAAGAGATGGGCCCTGTTCTTTTGAATCACCAGTGGCACTTCCACTGAAGGGTAAATTTGCTGAGTAAATATCCTTGGGGAGAAGCTGCTAATTAAGGAGCAGGTTTCTTAGCCAGCTGCTCCTAACTGAGAAAGCAAGTGTTCCATTTTTAATATCTAGGCTATGATGAGGGACACTGTCATGCTGAAGCTGTGCAAGTTGCCTGAGACATTTATTTTGGGATACAGATGACTGAAAACTGTCATGTGCTGTTCTGCAATCAGGAATTAACATTTCCACCTTACAAGCTGCAAATGGCTTTCTGCGCTAAATACTTTAACGCTACTAATTTTTTATTATTTTTTTTTTCATAGTAGCAACATCAATAGCCTCACAAATGTATTCCACCATTTATTTTAATTGGTGCCTTCCTTAATTATTTTATCTCTTAGCCATAGCTCAGGTGAGTGCTGAGCGTGACTGCTGAGGCGGAATGTGGTAGTGTAGTTAATATCTTACAGTCTGATGAGGGTGACTGCTGGTTTGAGACAGCTGTTAAGTTGTGTTCTAAACACTTCTGTTTCTGTGTGCCTCTGAGGCAGTGGGACGTGCAGGGATAGTCCAAGGCTCTTCCTAATGCAGTGTTTCATTATTTTATACAAACATATTTCTCCCAAATTGGAGTTGTCAGCTCCCCTGGTTTAAATGATTTTTCCTGATGTTACATGATGGTGATAAAATTGTATGTTTTACATGTGCCACCCACATGTGCTCCCTGAACTAACTTCAGCTTCTCCGAGTGGTGCAAGATGTCTTGCCAGCTGCTCCAGACAGTTTAAGTCATTAAAAAGTGCTGTTGAAGTTGGCAAAAATGTTGGGTTCAATCTGGGCTCATTTAAAACTAGTTTTTGTATATTAAAGTCCTGCAGAGATGTCTCAGCCTCCAAGGGTATGTCATTCGCTTTCTTGCTGTTTGGTTCTTCAAGACCTGTGGTCCTGATATACTATTTTTTGTTTTCTGCAGAGCAGCTTTAACCTTTTTGCCAAATATCTAGCGCTGGGTGAGAGCTTTCAAGTCAGGAAGTCTTTTCCTGAGCTAGAACACTCTAATGTTTTCCCATGCTCCCTTTTCCAGCCAGTGATCTATAGATTACTATTTCATTTTCAAACACAAGCTTTGGCAGTCCAGAATGTATATAAAGTTAGTGGGCATAGGCCACAAAGCCACCAGATGTTCCTGATATTTAACTCAGGCAGTGCTGTAGACATGCAAAAGAAAGAGAACTCTCCTGCTGACATGTTCAATCAGAAAAGGTTTTGGACATAAAATATGTAATATCATGGCCAAGGTGTCTCTTCATGCTGTGCAGTTTGGGAATATGTTTTCTTCTTCGGGCTGAACACTTTGAAATCTGTTAACCACTTTAATGTTCTCATTACCACTAGACTTAAGAGCTCCTACTACATCTTTCTTGTCCTCAGAAAAAAGCTAGAAGCAGTCTGAAGGCACAGTGCTATTCCTGTAGCTGCCTGAGGTTGGTTATGCTGGCACTGATCATTAGTGTACTGCGAGCAAGTACTAACCCTGACCTCTGTCACCACTGAAAGTTGTCACCAACCTAGTCACCAGTATGAGATGGCATAAATACTGCTCTTAGGTCTCTGCTTCCCAGGACTTTGCTCTGCATAAGGAGACCCATAGGAATCCCTTTAAAATCGCTCTGTAGCTGTTTGATATCAGCAGAGAGATGTCTTTCAGCCCTACAGTAATGGATTATACTACTGCACATTACAGAATGAAGACCATAATGATGTGTGTAGGTCTCATCACAGTTGCATGGCCATCCACCTGGATTAATTTCCTCCAGAAGTGGAGCAAAGAGGCCAAGCTGCACTCTGTGACACTGTGGCTAAACTATGGCTGTTCCCTGCTTGGGCTGTTCTGGAGCTAGCACAGCATATGTCCATGCTGATCTGAAGAATTTGAAGCTGAAAGAGGTGACTATAATAATTCTGTGAGAACAAATACTTACCTAACACTGCCCAGTAAAATTGTCTAGCCCAAGGCCAAAACATGATACTTCCCTCTTTCCTTCACTCCATCTTTTATGGACTTGATAGAAATTGCCTCCAGCAATCCCACATATATTAGTGAAGGAAAAAAAAACCCAACAGGCAGTGCCTCATTTGAGCATTATGCCACTCCAGGTGTGCATGCTCAGACTTGGGGAGTTGAAAAAAGGATGACAGGCATGACTGCAACAAGACTGCCTGGAATCACTCTGCCCATGATTAGTGTGAATCCCTACTGAGAGGCAAAAAATGATGCAAAATAGAGAATAGACAAGAGGGAGAATAGAACTTGTTTATGCAGATTTTTATTTGCAGTTAGTGACACTGAGCTGGTGCAACAGAGAAAGTCAGTGGACCAGATAATCAAAATTCAGGGGACAAAAAAAAACAACAAAAACCTTAATAACAATCCTAATTAATAATCCATTTATTTGCCCTGTCAAGTAGCAAAATGGCAATGGAATCTGCCAGACAAATTATTCTGTACTTTGAAAACAGGAAAAGTTTTGGTACTGAACACGAGCCAAAATCAGCTCTCAGCTACAGCGGGGTAAGTTCCAAAACACCTCTGGAGACAGGAGTCCATGTTCTTATATTAATGCAAATTTGACCTCAGGCAAAATGCCAACTCGGATTCAATGGTTTTGAAGAGCAGCCATGCAAAAAAGGTGGCCATTGGAATTCAAAGCGATTTGATAAAATAAGATGCTATTCACTGATCTTTTAAAATGATTTAAGGTAAAATTGCACCACTATAGAAAGTTAAGATCTTAATGGTTGTCAAGGAGCTCCTCCATTATCTCCCAAAAAATGGAAGAGATGGTTTCTGGTTTAAAATCAGTGCTTTTAGGATTAAGTGAGTGGGTAGATCCCTGTTTGCAGCACCTGAAAGCCTACACAGATTGAATATCTTGCTGACTCTCTCTGAACACAGATGTGCTAGCTGCTATGTTAATCACCTGAATATAGTAGTACCATTTAGATTTTATGTAATGGTGTGTTCATAGCATGTGAAAAGAGGAGTTTTTTTCACATTTATAAATCAAGCAACTAGTACAAGATCACAGACCAAATCTAGGCCCTGTTTAATTTTTTGCATTGCGCCCTTTTCAAAGGCTCCAGGTTAGAAGCAGCTTATAAAGTACTTAAAGATTTTTAGTTTGGACCAATCTGTTACACTATCACATCTTAGTTTCAGCTTATTCTGCGTGGTCATCTCAGTTGTGATGTGCAGAGCCAGGCAACCTTTCCATTAATGACTTTCCTACTGCCCTAATGGCAAGTATGAAGAAAGTTTCTTAAATTCCTTGCACTTGGGCTTCTTTTCTCACATCTTTCTAGAGTAAAGTGATTGTAACATTTTTACACTGTTATTCCCTGTAGATGCATCTTTTATTTAATACCATAAAATAGAATTGAGATTTAAGTGTGGTCTTTTAAGTTCAGACCTGTAAGTGTGACATTAATGGTGAAAGACAGTAGCTCTTGTCTTGATTATGCCATAAGGGAATGGGAGCTTCACAGTATGATTTGGGGCAGCTGAATCCAGACCTATAGTATCACACTGAATAATTTAGCACTTGTTACTAACCTTGATCTCTTCACAAATCCCACTCTAACATCCATGACTATGTGTGAGAAAGTAGATGCCTTTTATCTCCTTTTTCTTTAGTTTCACTTTGAAGGCTCACCTGATCCAGCAGCCCTCTCAATCACGTACAAAGCCTTCATCCTAGTAGTTAATTCTCATTTTCCCTCTCGTTTTTGGAAGCTTTGTTTCTACCCTCTAAAGTTCGGAGAGTGACAGGGCTCATCTGGAATGTACTGAATGTTATGTTAAAAAGTGCAGCTCTTAGGAGTCTGAGAAGCCAAACATCCCAATAAGCGAAAAGGAGGAGAGCAATGCACCATGCGTATGAAGCAGCAGCTCCTGCAGGTGTACCACGGCCTTCTCTGACATGGTGCTGCATCATGATGTGCACTCGAGTTGCATCTGCAAACACTGAAACTGGTCCTAGATTTAAACTAGCATGAACACAACCTCTCAGTGACAACCAGTCAGTTGGTCCCTGTCACTCACCACAGGCAGCATTTGCCCATAGCCTTCTGCAAAAATCTAGCAATGGTTGGAATAATTGAACTTGTGCTAACATGTGCTGAAGTGGAAGGAGATAAGAGGTATCTTAGGATGATTTTCAGAACAGGGAAGATTAATGAAGGACCCTTCACTCAGGGCTCTGGTGCTGTCAGCATTCATTTTCTCCTTGGAGGCAGTAACAAGGTAGCCCCAGAAAAGCTTTTTAACTCTGTGGTACCACTGTTACACATATTTAATTGATGATGTGTAAATAGAGCTCCAAAAGCTCACAGAATATTTTTCTACCTTCTACTTAATTCCTAGAAAAGTAAGCTTGAAATTATTTTAGCATAATATGTTATTTACTTTTTAAATTATAAATATGTATATTTATACATACACACACATATATATTCCCTGTAGTAATTTGTGGAAGGATTAAAATTCATGTTGGATTCCTTGTTCTCTTGTGCATTTTGTTTTGTTGTGGTACTGTTATTTATCAGAAGTCATCCTGTTTCTCGATACAAAGACTGAAAGAGATGTTTGGTATTCATTTTTATATGAATTATATTTATTTCTTGAAATATATTAGAACAACACAGTAAAAAGATTTTTTTCTGTATAATCATTTACAATATATCTTTTCTTGTATTGCATAGAAATCACAAGGAGTCTGGGCCTTTATATGTTTGAAGTGAAGTTATAATTCTCACAGTTGTTACTGTCTTCTGCATTGTATCTTACATCCTGATGAAAAGGAATAGTAAAATCCACTAATGCAAGTCTAATAGCACAGTGCAAAACCTGCATGCCCTCTGGTGGAAGCGATTCTTAACAGACTAATGTAGATGAGCTTTTGTGGAAGTGCTAATGTCTGACCTGCAGACAGATACACTCTCCTTAGATATACTTACTTACTCAATTAAGTTGTGTTTCTCCATAGCAGAGTTTGTTAGCTACTAGAAAAGAAAACTTCCAGTGCATTACTTTTTCTGCACTTATCACTATGGTTTGAACTCTAATTTCTCTTCAACTTTCTCTCTCTTTCCTCTTAACCTTGTTACTCCATATTAATAAAAAGAAAGTGAGTTATATGTTGTGGAAAGGTATTGAACAGTATCTCATTATGGACAAAGGTTTTATACATTGGATTTTGTTCTGCTTTTAAGGAAGTTTACAGGTCCGATACAAGCTGAGTAAGGATGGACTTCTCATTTTCACTATTGACTCTGGAAATTTTGCCAACCGAGAGCTACATCATGTGAAGATTAACAGAGAAGGCAGAGAGCTTGTCATTCAGGTATGTCATGGCTTCTATGGAGTGTTAAATAATACTTCATGCCAAAACAGACCCACTGATTTCTGTGCCTGATAGGCAGCAGGAGGGAAAGGTTTCACATTGGTTTGATGCAACCAAAGCTTGTCTAGCAGCAGAATAGCCCTGTGGGTTAGAACAAAGCTCCATCCAGTCCCTGCTTCAAAGCATGCCCATCCATAGTGTTTTCCATAGAGTGATCCTTCCCTTGTGTCTGAGAATGTGTGAATTAGGAAACATCCTTGGCTAGAAGTTCATCTGGACCATTGCACTGGCTCTCGTGCTTATGAATGTCTGTGACCTTTAGTCTCAGGGGAAACATACAGTACGGATCATTAAAAAGCTGCCAAAGGGAGAAAAACAGCTGAGGAATGAGCACCTGGAAACTCTAATTCCATTTAGAGTACATGCCCCAAGGGAGAATGGGACCTCAGCTGCCCAGGAAAAGCTTAAGGGAATGCTAGGTGCAGCCATCATGTGCAGGACAACGTCCTGTCCCTTTGCTAGAAGCAAGCCATACTTATTGTGACAGCCCTATGAGAGACAGAGCACCCTCATTGGCCTTGTTTCCCTGCATTGCCTGTCTTTCCAAGGCAGGGAGAAGAGGATCATCTTACTGCTCCTGCTTTCCATGTGAGGCTAATTATAGCAGTTCATATTATAAAACAAGTTGGTTAGATCCGGGCAGCAGTGGTTTAGCAAAGAAGAGTGGCACAGTCTAAAGAAAAGCTATGTAAAAGGAATGCAGTGGAAAGGAGACAGAAACACAGGGTCACAGGTTTTTTCCTGGAGTTTCCATTTCTGGATGGTAAAATGAAAAAATAGCATGCAACTAGGGTGGGAAGGCCTGATTATCTGGGAAGGAGATGTAAGCCAAAAAACAGGGATTTCTTGAAGTACTAGTCTTCTATTGTCTGGGGCACTGTGGTTTTCTTCTATACAGAACTGTTTCTTCACAATATGTTTCAAGAGAGGCCTCCTTTGAGTGCATTCTGAAGCAACTAGATATAGATTTGGGGAAGCAGGGGGCTTTCAGTGTCAAATATTTTAAGCTTTTCTACAAGGGAGGTTTCTTCAAAGCCCTTTCATATCACTATTCTTGTGTACCTTTCAGCTTCTCATGCTAAAATCAAAGCACATTCACTTTGCTATCTTTAGAAACTGAATCACGCTTGGGGGCAGAATTAACTGATTTGCAGCTGAGTGTTCCCAGAAGTTTGCAGTACAGAGAGATCTAGGGGTGTCTACATGCTGCTGTAATGAACTAATTTTGTTGACCTCTTCCAGGTTGATCAAGTTCTCAAACTCAAACACAACTTTTCTGAGATTGATTTTAAGGCCATCAAATCACTCTCGTTGGGTAAGGTCACAGGTAGGTTCTGTTAAAAATAATCCTGATTCATCAGTTGTAGTGCTGAAATTTAACCTGCACTTCATGTTGGATTTTTTTAAATGATTGGGTTTTTGTTGGGCTACTTTATCTGTAAGGGTTGGCCTGAGCATTCCAGTGCTCCAATTTTTATATCATGAATGCAAAAATTTGGAAGCTTTACCTGTTTGCACTGATTGCAATATTAACTTCTCCCCTTGCTCCCTCCAGTAAAGTGATTCATACTTCTGTGTGGCTGCACGGGGTAGCATCTTAGCCTGTCACTTTGCTAACTACAGCTTGCTCCTCTCAGGCCATCTCTGTTTCCTAACAATAAGAGCAGCAGCACTGTGAGCCTTCCTCCTCTCTACCCTTTTTCCCCTTCCAGTCCTTTTCAATTTGAATTCTGCAAGGAATATTTATATTACATATAGCACTGAGGCCACAATTCTGCATGCTCTGTACGTGGACCTTGTGCCTGGTGTCTACTTGTACAATTCAGTGCATTCTGCATCAAGTATTCTGCATCTAAGTTGATTAGGGGCAGGAACTGATTTTCCCATTAATTATAACTAATGTTTGTTCAGAATGCAGCACTCTTCCAAACCTTTGTGGACAGCTTTGGGGACCTGGCACTTTTCAGCTCAAGTCAGAGCTAAGCTAAAAATCTCATTTGGTCAGCTGTCAGCTATAGTGCTGAAAATCTAAAAGAGCATTGCTCATCCTGACCTCTACCAAAAGCTCCAGCTATAGATACCAAATCAATAAAACAAGTCTTTTCTAACCAACAAGATGGAACATAGCACAAAGACCTTCAAACATGTAGCCAGCAAGTTGACAAGGTGTAGCATAGCATCATGAAGAGAAACTAGATTTAGTCACAAAAATATGATTAACTTTCAAGTACAAGGTTGTTGCAAAGCCAAAAAGCCAGATGTACCTCTAGAGGTCTGGCATTCAGTTCCACTAAACACCACAGACTTGTCTCCAGAAAACTTTTAACGGATACACCCTTCTACTATTTCTCTCTTGCCCAAAAGTTTATTGGGATTTTGTTTTAATAATAACAACACTAATGCCTTAAACTTGGCTATCTAGATGAGATCTTATTACTGTACCAGGAATCACATAGTGTATCCCAGAAAGTAGCTTTCATTCAAGCCTAATCCTGAAATCTTCTTCGTAAAAGTTCACAAACTTTTACTTCAATGTCAGGATTTCATTTTCCAGGTTTTGTCGCACAGCTGTAGCTGTGCTGATGAGAGGCCTTTTGCCCTCATGGAATCACAAATACCCCTGGGTCATCACCTCTCCAGGATAAATAGTCCCAGCTCTCTCAAGCCTCTCCTCACATGAAAGATGCTCCATTCCTTTAATCATCTTTGCAGCCCTTCACTGATCTCACTCCAGTGAACCCATGTCTTTCCTCCACTGGGGAGCCCAGAACTGGACCCAGCACTCCAGTAGTGTTGAACTCATACAGAGTATGGGGAAAGAATCACCTTCTTTTGTCTGCTGGCAATGCTTTTCTCAAGGCAACCCAGGATGCCAGAATGTTGTTGGCTGCCTTTGCTGCAAGGGCACATTTCTGGCTCATGGTCAGCTGCTTGTCCACCACGACCCCAGTATCTTTCTCTGAAAAGCGTCCACCTGATCAGCCCTGATGTAGATAGGGCTATGTGTAACCCAAGTGCAAATCTTTGCATTACCTTTGTTGAATTTCATTAAATTCCTGTTATCCTACTTGTCCAGGTTCAATGTCAACTGTAGCTTCTTTTAATGATTCACCACTGGTAACCTAAACCAATATCCTCCAGTTTCTTGCTTGCCTTTGTCATTGTCACCTCCTCAGCAAAGCATAAACTTCCAGAGGCATGTGATGCTTTCAAGTAGGCCTTAAGTTTCTGTAATGTTTGTTTGTTTTGGGTGTCACTGAGATTAAACTATCTAAAGGCATTCATTAGGACCACTTAAAGTGTCCACTGAAATACAAAACCATATAGAAAAACTCTTTTCTGAGTCTTTCGTATCTGCTATATACTCTTCTGAAAAATCTTTCTTCTTTCCTGTCACATCACCACTCATCTGCCTGCTCTAACAGCCTGATTGTGGCTGCTTAACCAGATGACTATTCCACCTTCTTTCTCAACTCCACCATTCATTTCCCATTGGCTGAGATATCTCAAGGAGAGCTTCCAGTAGAACATCATAAAAGATTAAACCTCTTTCTCACCAGATTTTCTTATGATAACCATTTTAGCACAGCTGGGAACTCTGGATAAAAGCACTTCTTTTCTATTACCAGTATTTAAATAATAGTGCTTCCCATACCCGAGCCCCACTACTCTTCCTTTGTTCTAAAATTCCTTAAACTATGACTTTTTTTCTTCTTTTCAAATGTGCTGTATTTTCCAATAGCGACTGCCCTACACTCATCTCTGGATTCCAGGAAAAACTCCTCCATTTCAGGCAGGGTGGGCTCAACTGGAATTTAAAACATAGGGACAGTCACTCTGCCACTGACTGCTTGAATGACCTTGGGCAAGCCATTTCTGTGCAGATATAAAGGTAAGCAGGCATTTTATTCCCACTGGAACCAGTCTGAGCTTTACTATCTCTGTTCTCTATCAGTAAAGCATGGATAATAGAACATCCTTACCTCAGATGGGTGCTGGGAGGATAAAAGCATTAAAGGCTGTGAGCTGTTCTCATCCACAGTAATGGGGCCATATAGCTGCCTTAGAAAGATCAATCTAAATGTAAGTGTGGCTTTGAAGACAAGGGAGTAAAAAGAAGCAGCATTCAAGGAACCAACAGACGTTTGCTGAATTCATCGTCACAGTATCAGAGAAATATTATCCTGTAGTTTGTTGCCATTTTTACTTTGCAGATGTAGAAACTAGACACAAAAGGACCTATACAAAGCTCATCAGTATCCGTAGGAGTTTTTCCAAGGACTTTAGTGAGTACTGGATTCAGACCCCAAGCGAGTCATACAGTTTATGGTAAAGCCTCAGTGAAGTCTTAACCAGAGTTGAAGTCCCAGTTCATTTGTTTTAAGTACTCCTTGCAGAGATCATGCTTCTGTATTTAACCACATGAGCTCTATTGGCAATCTGACCTGACTGTCAAGCTGGCTCCTCTTTGAACAAGGGATTGAATTGCATGACCTTCAGAGATGTCTTCAATTTAAATTATTCCATAATTCTCTGATCTCAGAGATACATTTGCATATGCTTAGGTCTTTTCTAGAGAATCTGCTATCCCAATGGAAAATATAATTTATTGGCTTGGGGACTGACCTTAATGATCTTTGAATCATAGAATGTCTTGGGTTGGAAGGGACCTCCAAAGGTCATCTAGCCCAACCCCCTACAATAAGCATGGACATCTCCAACTAGAACAGACTGCTCAGAGCCACATCAAGCCTGACCCTGAATGTCTCCAGGGATGGGGCTTCCACCACCCCTCTAGGCAACCCTTTCCAGTGATCCACTACCCTCATATTAAAGAACTTTTTCCTAATGTCCAGCTGAAATCTACGCTTTTCTAGCTTAAAACCATTACCCCTTGTCCTATTGTTACATGCCCTAGTGAACAGGTATTCCCCATCCTTCTTATAAGGCCCCTTTCAGGTATTGGAAGGTCTCTATAAGGTCTCCATGGAGTCTTCTCTTCTTCAGGCTCAACAAGCCCAACTCCCTCAGCTTGTCTTCATAAGGGAGGTGCTCCAGCCCTCTGATCTTTTTCATTGGCCTCCTCTGGACACGCTTCAACAGGTCCACATCCTTCTTGTGTTGGGGGTTCCAGCACCAAACACACTACTCCAGGTGAGGTGTTACCAGGACAGAGTGGAAGGTCAAAATCACCTCTCTCTCAAAAACTTCTTACTGTGAGCAACATGTCTAAACCTTTCACCATTACAGTCCCTAGAAAAAAATAATCACTGATGCAGAGAACTGAGTCTGCATTGTCTGCATATTTACTTAAGCCATTAAATACTAGTTGTGTAGTGATACTAGAGTAAAAGGGTAGCATGGAAAGGCATTCAAGTGTATCCTGAAGAAAAAGGTTGCAAAGTTTTCTGTAGCACCTATTAATGTTGACCTAATTTACTTGTGCCTTCAAAGTGCTGAATTAGCAGGCCACCCCACACTGACAATGCAAAAACCATCCAGCACATGGTATCTTTTATCTCTCAAAGCCTGAGCTAAAACACATTCAAGTTGTAGGAGTCCTTCCACTGAATCAATCAGCTTTGTTATAAAGTGTATGTAGAAGAAAGTTTATCTGGAAAGTACTTTTAATTAAATAATTCTGTAGGTGCAGTACAATTCTTATGATTTCTACAGTAGCTTTTCTTATTAAAAGTTCAAAAGAAGAAAATGGATTCTGCACTAAAGAGATCACAGAGGAATTCATCCAAGAGTGATAGTATTTTGGGGAGATGATAATGGGATAATTAAATCAGAAGGGGTAAGTTAACATGAATTTTGAGATACAAATATTACTCTAAAGAAGCATGCCTTGTTAAGAGTTTCTATGAAAAAGACTTAAGTCCATCAGCCCTGAGAAGAGAAGGCTACAGGGGGACCTCACAGGGACCTTCTGGTGCCTGAAGGGGCTACAGGAAAGCTGGGGAGGGACTTCTTACAAGGGCTTTTAGTGAAAGGACAAGGGGTAATGGATCAAAAGTGGAAGAGGGGAGATTTAGGTTAGATATTAGGAGAAAATTCTCTAGTGTGTGGGTGGTGAGACATTGAAACAGGTTGCCCAGGGAAGTTGTGGAAGCCCCATCAATGTAAGTGTTCAAGGCCAGGTTGGATGGGGCTGTGAGCAACCTCATCTAGTGGGAGGTGTCCCTGCCAATGGCAAGGGGATTGGAACTAGATGATCTTTAAGGTCCCTTCCAACTCAAACCATTCTATGAATCTGTTCCCTTTTTTAAGCTCACAAAATCACAGTATGCTTGAGAAACTTAAAGTCACAGTCTCAGAATATTGTGCTGTAGCATTTTAAACAATACAGCAATGGCTGCAAGACATATGGGCTGGAGTCTTCCAGTTGCTGCAGAGCTCTTTGCTACAGACTCTTCTTGCCCTAAATACCTATTTCTTAGAAGGACCACATCCCAGAAAAAGATAGGGCACCTTTAAATACATTGGTTTTCCCCCTAGGAGCCTAGTAAAGCATTAAGGAGCATGGAAATTACTACTGAGGATAAAAAAAGGAGAGGCATTTGGGACCAGGATGGCAGCAGTTAAAATAAGTTTGGCTACTCCAGGCACTTCAGGCTATCCAAGGTCTAAGCCTATAATGCCATCGTGTCTCTATCAAAAAGAGACCATATCATTCAGACATTTTCCTCAGCAGTATCATTTACCATATGATAAAAACACCACACTTCAGCCCCCATTTTCTTGATGATCATACTGCCTAAGTAAGTGTCCAAGCTCATCTAGTTCTATCCAGAAATTTTGTTTTTAGCCTGAATTCTTGCATTGATTTTTAGCTGTCTGCTCCTGAGAAAGCCACATACTCTTTAGCACATCATCTCTCCATCTTCTTGATATTTCCTCTTTTTTATGTATTATATTTTGAGTGCATGCAAAATCTGATTGGGCTGGCTGTGTTGTGACAGATTAGGACTGAAATGTCAGGAATAGTGACATGTAACTAACTGCACATTGCAACTCCAAGGAGCACTTCATTTTCGATGATGAAACTGTCTTTAAGAAAACATCCTAAATGCATGTCTGAAATTATCTTCCCTAAGCCTAATGAAACAAAAATTCTCAAATGTTCCACTTGGCAAGAAATGTTCAATTGCTAGCAAGAGAACCCTGGCCCATTCTGATTGTTCCTGGGAAATCTTCTGAGAATAAGTACCTTTGCGCTTGCTGTCTCTTGTTTTTTCAGAAGTGTCTTGGAGGTGTATTGAATGCCTTTAGCCTGTCTCCTGTTCAAGCTCATCCGTCTCTCAAGAGCCAAACTTGTTGAGCTCAATGGTTCTAACCAGGAAAATTTTGTGTTCCTGCCACTTTTGTGGCAGGCTCACACCAGGAAATGAGATTATTCCAAAGATGCCTTTTTGTGAGTTCCAGTGTAACTCAAGATACGCTTTCTGCTCTTTCTAAATTAATGATTAGTATCAGTAATGTTCAGTGAGGTTCTTGAATGAAGTAGAAGCATCTTTTTTGAGGTAACTACACAGTACCTGGTAGTCAGCTCTTCCCAGACAGGTGCATTGTGGAGACTACAAGGTTCTTTTACTTCAAGGCCATGGATTCAAATTTAGTGACAATGTTCAAGAAGTCATCTTGCCAGTGCTGTTCAGCACCTTGTCAAAATGATGTAATAGATACGCTTTAACTCTCACAAAAATCATCTTTCTATTTCTCAGAATTGAAAAAAGGACAACCGGTGCTCCAGCATACAGAGTAAATTACCTCTTGCACTTCTGACAGTGATTCACTTAGATTAATTAGGACACAGACAATTAAAACAGGCTATGTCTGCTCTCACATTAAAAATGAATTTTGATTAAGGGAAATCCATGATGGGCCTTCCTGAATGTGAGTACACAAGTAAACTTTGGGCTCATATTTAAGTTTCTGAGTGACGTGAAATTAATGTTTATAAAGAAAGGACAAAAAGATAGTCCATAATGTTTATGGTCCCATATTCTGAAGTGATATTTAAGAAAGAAGGTCTCTTGAGCCATTCTCCCTGCACACAAATAGCACTTTTGGTTTTTCTTTGATGCCATTTCTTTTAGTTATTCCTGTCACATCAGGTATCGTGTAGTATGTCAATTTGCTAATACATTGCTGAGCAGCTTAATGCTTGGTCCTAGAGCATTCCAACAGAATTCCATTGATTATGAAAACTAATTCTCCATTACTGAGCTATTAAGACTTAAAATTATTTATTTGAGATCTTAAAACAAGTATGTTGCATATGGCAGAGATGCACAAATTAACATCAGTGGAACAGGTTCTCTGCTTTGGTGAATAGGAATGACTCAGAAGATAAGTTATGTAGATACAATCAAGAAAGTTTAAAAATTCAACTACGCGTTAGGCTTAATCCTCATTTTCATGGAAAGCCACCACAAATACATGGAAAACAACCAACACAAAACTTAACTGAGCTGTGGCTCACAGAGATTCACAGCACTACCAGGTCAGAGGAAGGCCACTGTTGTTTCATATTGCCTTGCTCTAACAGACCTCAGAACTGCACCAAGCAGTGCTCTTACTGAGCACTGTGTCATATAGTGAAAATACCTTCTGGAGAGACATTTTATCATGATTTAAAGACGTCAAGTGACAGAGGGGGCATTAATAAGCCTTTCACAGAGGTAACCATGTCATAATGACAGATTTATGTTATCTACTCAATAATTCCGAGGACAGCGTGAGTTGCTCACATCCAAGCTGTGCAGGTCTCTTGTTGAGAGCAATGAAAGGCCCACTTTCTGAAAGACATAAGGCATGCCCCTGAAGCTATATAATAAAGCAAACGGTATATGTGCACATGGTATTTTTACCAGACGGCTCTGTGCTTGTTTTTTGTTTGTTCTTTTTTTTTTTTTCAAGTTTCAAAGACTTTCAACAACAAATCTCCTAGTTCTCATTCATGCAAAGCTTACTTTGAAAAAAGATTCCTGGAATTGGCCCTTAATTTGACTTTTTAAAAAGCCTTCAAGAACATTGTATCTTAGACTTTTCAAACTACTGTACCATGAAAATGGAATTCATTATTTCTTAGGCTTTGCCTTTTGCACATTGGGGCAGAACAGAGCAATTTAGATTGCCTGATGTCTAAAAGATACTGCCTTTTGTGTCAGAGCTAAGAAATCAGGAAAGGCTGCGAAAGTAGGAATGTTTACAAGGGGTTTTCTAAAATTCAACAAAGATGGCAATACTCTTAAGTCAGTCTTTCAGTTTCATATAAGCCTTCTTGCAGAAAAAAAAAAAATGTTTGTCTCTTTTGTAACACCCCTGCCAAAATCTCATTAAAAGCCTGAATGCAGCCAATTCCTACACACTTTGAGAAGAGCAAATGTGAACCTCTGTAAGGCTGTAAGTTTTCCCAGTGCTAGAGCCTCACTGGTTCCCTTCCCAGCTCTCCTTCTTGCAGTTCCAGCCTGGAGCCTGCACTGTGACAGCTCTGCAGACTGAGCATCTCTCCTGTAAGACCCCTTAGAGAGCAAACTCACACTGTACCTTGCTTTGCTGAGAAGCATCCAAACTCTTTCATATTTTATTTCCATGAAGACATTCAAACATAATTACAAATCTTTCCTGGCTAATTGCCTCTGACTGCATGACATTAACAATCACAGTTCTTGAGCACCAAAATAATGTTATTTGAGCTAGTTTTGAGTTTTCTCTATATTTTCTTGTTCATAAAAAGAAGTTTATATAATTCAGGGAGCAATGTCAGTTGAAGAGGTCTACTTTTTTCCTACATCCTTTTGGCTGAGTGTTTGTAAAGTTATTCTGCTTGAATGACAGTGGGAAAATGTGACCTTATTCTAAAGCTTACTTGAAAAGCTGGAAATCTTTATTTTCTAATAAGGCTGAAAGTATTTCCAAAATTTTCAGTACTAGAAGGTTGTTTGGTTTTTTTTCATTAGCAGGTTATTTTCAAGACTTTTAATAACTTTTAAGACTGTATATATGTGCATTTGTGTTTTATTTTTTCTTAAGTGATTGACCTAGATATAATGCACATTGTATGACAGACCTCTGAGCAGTATGAATTTCAATTTCTGGAAAGTAAACTAATGAGAGCTTGGGCAAAAGGGAAGATTGCTTTGCTGTCCTCCATTTAGTGTTCCAAACAATCTTTGACATTTGGCACTAAATAAAAACACTTAGCTTTGTGACATTTAAATGAACAGACCAACAAATAAATTATTGTGCTAGCTCATCTTCAGGCTAAAAGAGTGCATATAGATAGTGGTTTTGGTTTTGATTTAAATTAAAAGAGGTAAAGCTTTTCTTTTCATTTTATTAGTGGAATAGGGCTAGCAGAGTGAAAACCTGGCTCCTAACTAGAAGGATTCCTAGGAACTCTGATTTTAAAAATGTAGTAATGTTATTTGGTGGACCAGGAAAGCAAGTTGAAAAAGAAGCTCCTGAAGAAGGGTGGAAGCCCAAATTAGCAAGCCATTCAATATTAGGCCACACAAAGCAACATATAATACACAAGGGAGAGCTGCCTTCTTCATTAAGAGTGGAGGAAGTAGAATGCCTTGAAGATATGGTCCACATCTGTGAAACTGATGTTATTAACAGATGCAAAGTAAGTTAAAGATCATCATCCTTCGGATCCTGTGATATTCAGTGTTGCTATTTGGTGTTTATTATTGCTTTCTATGGTTAGCACCGATGATGTGTGAGAGATTGCCCAGACAGTAAACAGCTGAGGAAAGAAGTACAGAGCAGGCTTTTATGTCCAAGCCAACTTGATTCAATGTAAGTAGCATTGTAGAGGAAGGACTGGGGTTAAAAACTTCATAGGTCAGGCCAGGGAGACCTTGCAGGTGGCTGAAGAAGAACTTGAACAGATGAGACTGGATGAAGGGATAGGTAAGGCAAAAAAGGTTTACATTTTTATATGCCTTCCTAAGTGGTAATTCCCATAATGTCTTTCTTTCGTACTGCAGATAATTTGTCACTGGATGCCGAAGTTTCAAAGGCTAACGCCTATGGTTTCACTGGCTGCCTGTCCTCTGTTCAGTATAACCATATTGCTCCCCTAAAAGCTGCCTTACGACATCCCAGCGTGGCTCCCGTGATTGTCAAAGGCTCCTTGACTGAAGACAGCTGTGCATCCATAATGGAAGCTGATGTGAATACAGTAACCACGATATATTCCTCATCAGGTATGTCCAGTCAAGAGGGGAATGAGGAATTTAAAGGATACTGTAGAGTGAGGTTTCCTTCTTTTTTTTTCTGTAAAGCTATTATGATAGTGTAAATACTGCAACTGGGAAGCTGCCTTTTCCCTCAGGAGTTTTGAGAATGGGCATTAGGATTAGCCAAGGCACCTTCAAAAGTCATTGCACTAAACCAAAGTTTTCAGATTAAGTTCTTCGATTGCCTAAAATAAGAAAGCCCCAAAGCCACAATGGGAAAAACACTGGAAGTACAGTTAAGCACCCTTGTCATTCCTGTCCACTCTAGATAGGCTCCAGAGCTGCAGATCTCAAAGGAGAACATAAATGTTCCAAATATTCCATATCCTAGTGGTAATCAGCAATAGGAGTCATACAACAAACGAGTCAAATTTATTCCCACCCTAGCAGAAATGAACAAAAATTCCTTGTACAAACCCCTTGACACAAGTGCGTGACTTCCATTGAATGCTTGTACTTTATTCTCTCAGGCTAAAGAGAAGAAGCACTACTTGAGTGGTGCCAGGAAGATGATCCCAATAGCTCATTTATCTTTTGCAATCCTGAAACTGTCACTTGGGAATCTAAAGTATTTCGCATATGTGAATTTGTATGCAGAGAAGGAAACCCAGAGCAGCAGGAAGTGTTGTTACCAGAAACAGGGGCAATCAAGTTGCTTCTTTAGTCACCAGTGGATGTAGCAGAATTCTTAATGACCAGAACGAGGCACAAATTAGGGGCTGTTTTTTGTCCCTTGGCCTGTGAAGCCACCTTCTCTTTTCTGATAACTAATAAAACTGGTTTAGATCATAATACAATTCCTTTGACCTTGGTTCTTGCATCAAATCCCCATTTCCTGCAGCTTCTGCCTAAGATATTCAGCAGAAAATAAATGATGTTATTAGCGTTCTGCATAGGGAAAAATGCTGTTGATTACTCTGTGGAGTGGCTGCCAGTGTCTGTGCTCCTTCCCACCCACTAACTTCCTTCTCACCACCTGGAGTTGTCTAAGGTTATCTGCTCTGAAGCACAGAAGTATGCCTTGTAAATACTGAATGGACAATGATACTAAAAATAAATAAATAAATAAAACTCCTTGCCCTGTGATCTGCCACCTTGATCTGATTTTTAAAAGAGTTTAGAAAGCAGTAAAACCTGAGGCTCAGAACTGCAGGAAAGAACACAGAGCAGTGTTGCATATTTGGACTTAATATTTAAAGGTTACAATCTGTTGTTAAGGTTCAGCACTGTTACATCAGAAATGCAGAATGATTATAAAAGTTCATCGCTGTCTTTTCCACTCTGTGCTTTAAAATATTATTTCCTTTCAATATGATGAATTAACTGACACTACTGCCTCACTATTCACATTAGATTTGATTAAAGCCTCAATAAGATCTTTAGAACAAGTTAGTTCTGAAGACTTCATGTCTTTATATGCTATAGTAAGAGCACTGGGTGGTACATTCTTGTTAAAAAAAAAAGCAATTTGAAGCAAATTATACTTTGTATAGCTGTACTTGAGAATTACATTTATACATGGAAAGGACACATTTTAAGAAATAAAAGGAAGACAGAATTAAGCATTAACTTTCAAATTTGCTGCTTAAATCTCAATTCATCAGCTCCAAATTTCTCATTATTGAGTGTCTGAGAAGAAAAATAGAACTTCAAAGTTGCCTGTACATGTCTTGTGTCGATTTTCTAATGTACAGATACAACAAAAAAAGCCCTCTAGGAAATCTCTCTTTAAATGTGTGAAGAAAGCTTTCTATATTTATAACTCGAAAACAATTGAAGCTCTTTCCTTCTGAGAGGAATACCTGTCTTCAAGAAAGTTTCCTAGCAGAAAGATATGGAACAAAACCCATTCACTCACAGGTCAATTATCCGTACACGCTGTTTCTGATTAGGAAACACAAAATGAAAGGTGATTTACTGTGGTTTGATATTTAACAAAGATCTGCAAATCACCTTCTTCCTTGCTGAGACACATGTAGAGGTTTTAGTATTCTGAACTCTCTACTGATGGTGTTTAGATAATCAACTTTTTCTATGCTGTTTTTTTAATTTTTCTTTTTTTTCAACATTAAAATACTGAAAATGCCAGAGCAGATTCAGCTGTGTGAATGATGGAGTCTTGAGCTGTTTGTCTGCCTGCAGCTGAAGGGCAGGTCTCCATGCATTTAAAGTAAAAAATGCCAAAGACTTTCCTAAGTCAGAAACCACACAGAAAAATTTTGCTTCTGACAGGCAGCATAGACAGTTCAAGCCCCTGTCTCACTGAACTAGTTATGATGGACCTGATATTTCCAAACAAGGAGGAACTGACTAGGAATGCACTTGGACAGCCTTGGCTGTAATTACTATGAGATGGTGGAATTCAGGATCCTGAGAGGAATGGAAAAAAACTAAACCAAAACAAAACAGAAAGCATTGCTGCAACCCCAGACTTCAGGAGAACAACCTGGCCATAGATGTGCTCTGAAGAATCCCACAGGATACAGCCCTGGTGAGAAGAGGGGTCCAGGAGAGTTGGTTCAAGGATCACTTCCTCCAAGTCCACTGATCCACCTCAATGAGCAGGAAATCCCACAAAGATGGAAGGAGTCTCAGAGAGGTTGTGAAGGCTTAATCATTGGATATATTCAAAACCCAAATGGATACAGCTCTGAGAAACCTGCTGTAACAGACCCTAATTTGAGTAGAAATTTGGACTATAAGATTTCCAGAGGGGCCTTCCAACCTCAGCGGTGATTCTCACCTCAGTGATTCACACTGTAATGTCATCAGTTTTATCTAAAAGGAGGAAGATGTTCTGTTAAGGTCTCATATGAGACACACTATTGCTTTTCCTTGGCTTCAGAGTTTATTATGTTCCCACTGGAGGTGGTTCTGCTGTCACATACCATCTGCTCGTGTGTAACAAACCCTCTTCTCCTTGTATCCTGATTTTATTTCTCAGGCAAAACATAATTCTTAAAGGCCTATACCTGTTGGCCTTCATTCTGAAACTGATCTCCAACATTTGTTCTGGTTTCCTCTCAGCACTTAAATTCTGGTAACAATTGCCAAAAAATAGTGACTGTTAACAGCATTTAGTGTCAAATCTGACATAATCTTTTGGGCATTAATAATATTTTACATAATTTTTAAGGCAGAAATTTAATTTTTTGCTTTATTCATACATAGTTAATAGTCTTTTATGACTCTATTTGAATAATACCATGCACCAGATACCAGCTGGAGATTTTGTCTCTAGTCTAGGAGGACTGATGTTCAACAGATGTGAAATTTTATTGTAACTTATTTCACTGGCACCAGCTGAGCTCTGGAGTAGAATATATCTCACCTAACTTCCACTGTCTGAAAGTTAAATCATCTTGAGTCTAAAATAGTGATTACATAGGTTAAGTCTAAATCTGTCCAGCCTTCCTTTCCCTTCACTTCTTCATGACATTTTTTTTTAGGTATCAAAAAAACCCAGCTCTGACCAAGTTCCCAATGGGCTATTTAGTTGAAATGTCTCTCATTCCTCCACCAATAAACTGAGACAACACTTTCAGATGTTACTGTGAGCCTGCTTCCTTTTAAATGTACCCTGAACAGACTTTGCTCCTTAAAATGTAGAAGAAAATTGTCCTGCAAGCTCATTTTATTTTTCAGAGAGCTTTCTGGCTTGATTCTCCAATCTCCCAAATCACATATTTTGAAAACAGACTAGAATTCATGAGAGTAAAAGGATGCCTCTGCCTTAAGTCACAGGGAAAATGAATATAGTTGATACAGAAAGTAAGTCTTGTTTTGTTTAACCAATTGCAGATCCTTTTGGGAAGGCAGATGAGAGGGAGCCTCTCACCAATGCAGTCAGAAGTGATTCAGCTGTGATTGGAGGTAACTTCATTTTTAAAGATTACAATAGAAAAATAATTCTGTCAAGGTGAGCATCTAGAGTACTTTACATTTGAGCCCCATAAAATCCAGTTCAAGTTTGTGTAATCTAATGCGGGTCTAGTATTGCTGTATTCATTAGCACGTATCTGTATCAAGCTACCTAGATAGGCACCTGCGTTATGGATTAAGCCAATAGTGGCAGCATATGATGTTGGATATCACCCAAAAAAAAGGCATTATGGATCATCAAGAACATGAGTTTTTCTAAAATATAACCGAAGTTTGTCTATCTGCCTGCTTCAGCAGGGGGATTGGACAAGATGAACTCCAGAATCCCCTTCCAACCTCCACTATTCTCAACCATTCTGGTTCTGTGTGATTGTGATGCTCACATCACCCAGCTGACTAGCAATTGTTTTACACACCACTCTGATGACAGCCTTAGCACAATATTCACATATCCTGTATTTCTTCAGTCCTCTTTGCAAGCTGGTGTTGTAGTTGAACTCGTTAGGTCATATGGAAACATTTCTATACTAGAGGAAGTTGTCCTCATAGTTTCATGTATGAATTAAATTTTTCTTTAACAGTCTGGGAAGCGTTTTATCTGTTTTTTAGGAAGCCCTGTAGGGAACTGGCTTTGATAATACCTAGCAGCCATAAAACAAATGTAAAAGAAGAAAATATGACAGAACAGGAATTTGTATGAACATACAGATCTAGTCTTTTAAAAACAAACACACTGACACAGCTTCACTTCCAGTGAAAGCAGAATTCTACTGAAATTAGGAGGTCAACTGCATCAATGCTTGCCGCTTTAAGCCTTACTTAAGGTGATAAAATAGACAGAAAAACTACCAGGGAGGGTGTGATAGAGACAGATGATTGAGTACAGACTGAGATGAACTGATCTATCATATCAATTAGCTGTTGTGCATTGCTAATGTATTTTTCAGGTAATTGGGGGTTTTGGTTTTGATTTTTACTCTCTCCTTCCTTTTTTACCTTTCTACAGGTGTAATAGCTGTTGTGATATTCATCATCTTCTGCATCATTGCCATTATGAGCAGATTCCTCTATCAGCACAAACAAGCACATCGAAGTAACCAGGCAAAGGAGAAGGAATATCCAGAAAACCTCGAGAGCTCTTTTAAAGCTGATGTTGACTTGCAGAACACAGTGAGCGAGTGCAAACGGGAGTATTTCATCTGATGGACCATACAGTTTCTTCTTACTCTTACTCCCCTTAGCTCCCTTCTTTTATTCCTTTCTTCTTTCCTGTTTTCTTTTTGTAATTTTTTTTAAACATTCAGTTTTTGCTAACTTCCTTTTCATTTGGAAAAGACCACCCTTGCACAGGAAACACTGACAGTGATAACAGTGCTTCATTCTCTGCACAAGAACCTGGCAGTCACAGTTTGCTTCTGCAGCTCAAGAGACCTGTTATCCCATCCTACACAAAGTAAGATTCACAACCACACCTGGCCTCTGCTGTGGGCTTCTGGATGTCTCAAAGTCCCTACAGTTATGTGTGTTTTTCTCTGGAGATATTTAATTCATCACTTTTACACTAGAGCTGGACTATGTAAAGTAGAGGTGAATTAGTTGAATACGTAGCTCTACAGATACTGGGACAGGATAGAGGGAAAGAATGAGACCAAAATGACTCATTTATTTTACAGGCTCATTTACAACAATCAAAGAACCAGCCAAATTATCAAATTATATGACTTGATATCTATTGATTTCAGTGGTAATATATTAATTTATACTGGTTGAGAAGCTGGTATGAGGTAAGGAAAAATAAAACTATTCTCATTAAGCTCCTTCCCCTCCTAGGAAGGACCTCCTGTCCTTTTACTGTAACTTTTAGGCTTACTGATACTTTTCCAACAATATATGTATCAACAATAAATACAATTCCCATGCACCACTTTCACATTTGTCTCATAAGGCTGGCTATGTAGACCAAATATACTCTGTGATAACTCTAGCTGAAGCATGGATAGTAGTAGCTTGAATCTCAAGGGGTTTTAGGAAGCTGCTGGGACTTAGGTGCTCTATATTTGTCTGAAATGTTAGAAATGCAGCATATTTCTATTCATGCCATATGAAGGATTATAATGTGCTGAGGTTAAACACTGCTACTGCCACTATAGCAGAAAGTACATAGACAAGAAAAAAAACACAAAAAATAATTTAAACATGAGTCATGCCTTCTGCCAGTTCTAAAAAAATTAAAATAAATAAAAAAATAAAAAAATCCAACTACTCAAAGAAATCCAACCCCCAAAAAAACCCAAAACTGCATAAAAGATTGACTGGTATTTCCTGTTTGTAGAAACTAGAATATCTTCTTCAAAGCTAAACAGAGAGAGTTCTGATGTCACGTCTAAAAAGGTGACATTTAATCAACCCTGTTTGCAAGGAAAAACATTAGAGAACAAGTTAAAAAATATCCCAAATATTCTATTTCAAATGAACCTTCTCTCATGTTTTCTCCAAAGTCTTCAGTTGTCTCCTGATTGGGAACAATACTAAAGGCTTGAATCCTGCCGATTTCACTTGTGCTGCATGATTTCAGTGTGAGGTGGAAAAACCTTTTCAGTCACAGACATCCTAAGGGTAAGGAATGGCAAAGTCCCACAAAAGGAAGTTTTTCACAGCCTGCTTGTGTCTGTGGAACATACTGCTTTCACAGGGCTTCTAAATAGTATTAGAATCTGTTGTCAGACTAGACACTTTCTAATAGCAGTTAATCCAACAGCTAATAAAAAAATATATCTATTGCAGTAGTCTTGATAATAATTAATTCAAAGCAACTCTTGAATCTCTTTCTTTGCTCCCTACACCTTTTTTAAGTCATCCTGAGGCTTCTGCATGGTGATTCTTTTTACACAGATTAGGATCACAGAATCATGGTGTGAGGTAATAACCCACAGCAAACTAGAGATGAGGCTAAACATGCAATAGGTGCTGTTTTTCTAGGCAGTGTATTGCAAGGTATGTAGCTGCTTATTATTTTGATGGAAGGAGAAGACAGACAAGGAAGAGTAAATAAATGACAGTTTGGATATGGTTAATCTTCACCGCTTTTTTTGGAAGACTTATGAGAAGTAGCATCAGTGAAGACAAGGCAATCTTTGAATGATTCCACCCTCACATGAAGAAGAATAAATGAGGCCAGCCCCATAACCATAACTCTAACTGTGCAATTTTATAAAGCCATTTATATTGAAATTAGCATTGGTGCCATTCTTCCTCAACAGTGGTCAACAACAGCCCTTTTGCCTGGTGTTGTATCTATGATACTTGGTTACCTGAGAGTTTTGCTGCATAATGAGATGTATAATGACTCATCAGTGGTGTTCCTTTTATGTTGCTGTATCTTTTGCAGTGAAAATGGCAATTCTCCTTTCTTCCTCCCTTCTCTTAGGTAAAGCTGCTTTGTTTGGCATGACAGGAGGGGAGGAGTAAGTGAGTGCATGGTTTCCTCTGCTCATGTTTGAGTTACCTGAAATGGCCTCTGTATGAGACATCTCTGAAGTCCTAGTGTATTTAAATGGCTTTATGAAGAATGGAACAGGAAGGAGGGGAAAGCCCACAAGTGTATATTTTTCTCTAGCCAAACTAACAGATACAAATCATCCTTCTGCTTTCCCACGTTAGTTTCCTGGAATTAAATTACTTCACTCATTTCAGTAAAGCAGCTCCAGCAGTGGAGTAGCTGGAAAAGGGAGACTGAGCAATTTCTCATTTCTCAAGTGACTAAATTACTTTTAGCCATCTTAGGGCCTGATTCTGCAAGATGCTGAGCTTTTCCAATGAGGATCTACTTCCCATCTCCAGATGTAGATATTAGTGTTGCTGCAAATGTTTCAAAGCTCAATGGCTCAGTCCTCGGTCAGAGAGAAGGTGTAAGGGGCTTGCTGCGTGCAAGCCCAGACCTGGCAAAACAATGTAAGTAGTTTATTTGTCCATTTTTCCTTATCCTCATTCAATTTAGCCCAGGCAGGTAAAATTCCTTGAAAATTTAGCTCCCTTGGTGTGCATATGTAAAAAAGAAAGAACTGCACATGCATAAATGCATGCATGAGTATAGAGAAACATGTGCGTCTATACCCATGAATGTAATGAGATGTGACTATTTATATGCTACCAGGCTGAGCAAATGAACACATTTGTATGACCTGCAATTTAAAATCTTATCTTCCACATCAGGATGTCAGTAGTATTCTTAACAGATACTATGTGAAGTATTGTAATGCTAACTCCCTTTAAATTTTTTTTAAATATATATATTTTAATTTTTTTTATTATAATGCTTTCTTTAATGAGGGCATTGTCTGATTTACTTCAGTACCAGTTAAAGGCAATTAATTTTCGATTTTTTTTAAAAGAGAGGAAAGGCAATTTTGCAAAAACCTACCAGCGTTAAAATTCCTTTAATTTTCCACAGTTCAAATTAGACCTTTTTTCCCATCTATTGCAAACCACTCCTGCTATTTTTGTTTAAATTGCTCTTTGAATGGGGGGGGGGTCTTTCCTTTTTTACTTTAGCTATCTTTCTAGATAATATTTTTCAGTAAACATGAGGGATAATACTTTTTAAATATGAAATGTCAGGATTTATTTAAATGAAAAACCTGAGACTATCAAAGAGTTGTTTGGAGGTGTTTGGTTGTTTGAATTTTCTTCTTTCTCCCAAGACAAGTTTCATAACAAAACTAAGGGGCTGGTAGAGGGATACCAAGTTCCTCTTTTTTTTTTTCCTCCTGGTGATATAGTATGTAACCTCTCAAAATTATTACCACTAGGCAGGGATTTTTAGGCTATGAAATTTCTAAGTAATTTAGAGACAGATTTTAGGCACTGCAAATTCCTGTTTCCCAGAAATGACTTGGCCAATAACAGCCATGCTTATAAAAAAGATGCAAAGTCCAAAGAGTTGGATGCCTAGATGGACCAAGAATCCTGGTGTCTGGCCATAGAAAACAAATGAAAGCTTTCTGTCAGAAAGCTAAATTCCATTAACTTTCAGTGAGACATAAGCTGTCACCTGAGTGAAAAGTGGGCTTTCAAAGGAATTTAGTCTCGTGTGAATGTGAATCAATGCTTAAGTGACTAAAAAAGATGAGCACTTGACTCCCATTAATATCAGTTGGATTTCCGCCTTGCTGTGACATGTTTCAAAATACTACAAGACATTTAAATACCTTTGAAAATTGAGTTCCGTTTCTCTTCTGGAAGTAAAACACTGGTCCTAAGCCACCTGTGTAATTTGCAGTAAGTATTTCATCTGTCCTTATTCAATTCCTAGAGACAAGACAGTGTGTTTTGAGTAAATTTTTAACACATTAATTTTTTCCTGTTTTTTTGCCACAGCACAGCACTTAGGGTATGTCTGCAGTGAAAGCAAAGCCAAATAAAGGACAGGCTTTTAACTCAAATTGGCTAAACAAGGATTGTCATTTGGGTGAGTTTAGCTGTGAAAAGAAGCCATTTAGGGCTTTACTGTTATCAGGTTGTGTTCAGTCAAGAGATTCCCCAGATATTCCCGTTAAAATTGATGGCCAAAATTCAAACATGAGATGCTCTCTCTCTGCTTTATTTTAACCTGATCTAACCAAACTTAACCCATCCTACTTAGCAACTGCTCACTTTTTTCAGTGTAAGCCAAACCCTTATTTTGATAAGTTGTTTGTCTCTATTAGCATTTAGCTGAGCGCATATTTCACATACTGGGTGAGGAGCCTGCAATACATCATATTGTTTCACTATGGTGAGGGATATGAATCTTCTCCTAATTAAGTCAGCTGTCAATTTTGCTTAGCATCAGATTGAATCCTAGACCTGTAGAAGCACGTAAAGGTTGCTCTTATCTGAGTCATTTGGGTTTGTTTCATTTTGTATTTGGTTTTATAGGCTACCCGTTTTACTCTTGTCATCCGGTCCTGTCCTGTGGTCATTGGGACAGGACAAATGTCTCAGGCATCTTAGAAGATAAAATGAATCACTCTCTAGATGTGCAGCTTTCTCACTGTTGATTATAGTGACAGGATAGGCTCCTGGCCATAGGTTAGTTACCTCTAGCAGCATTTGCCTACATATAGGAATCTTAAACTAGTCTTGCAGCTCCAGTAGAATCATCTGCACAGATACTTTTTTTTTTTTTTTTTTA
Organism: Chaetura pelagica; assembly: GCF_000747805.2. NCBI lineage: Eukaryota > Metazoa > Chordata > Aves > Apodiformes > Apodidae > Chaetura > Chaetura pelagica. The sequence goes on from NW_009952974.1 coordinate 4,648,020, forward strand.
AATTGAGATACTAGCTGGGATTAAGAAAGGGTGCCTCTTCGCATCTGAAAATTACACTGCATAAGAAACATAAGTGTCCACTTATAGCTGAAAATGAGGTGTTAAAGCACCCATCTGAGTTGGTAGTCATCTGATCAGTAATCTGTGGGTCTTGGGAGAGGATAGCTCTCTTTCCAGTCTATTCTAGATGCAAAATCCATTCATTGCCTCATGTGGGCTATCTTTGGCAGACAGCTTTAGATGATGAAAGCTGTGCAGATCTGTCTACACGTATGCTAAGTCAGACCCCCAAGATACCTTTCTAGCACTGCATGTCTGGTGCCAGTTGAGATGAACTAGAGTACCTCTCTAGGTCCAGTAAGGATGCAAGTCTCCTCTATCTGTCATGTTTCATATCTCGTAGGCCCAAGCAGATATGTCTAATATCTGTTGAATTTTCAAACTACAGTAACTCCCCATCCAGAACCTCTAAATGCTCAAGGAGATGAATCCTTGAAAAAAAAATCCCATGTGCAGAACAAAAATCAACCTTCTGTTGAATCTTTGTAAACCAATCAGTTGGAATTTCACCTCAGATTACCACATATGTAACAGGAGACAGGATTTGACCCCTTTGTGCTCCACCACCTCATGCCATTGTTGTTTGTTGCCATCACCCATGCAAAGCTTACACTGAAGAAGACCAGTTTCTAGTATTAATCTGCACTGCCAGCTTTTCAGACACAAAGGGGTTGTTGTTGTTATTATTATTTTTCAGAAAGCAACACTCTGTAAAAGACAAGCAAAAGTTGAGACCTTGTGAGGCTCTCTTAAGTGCTATTTCAAAGCTTTCATGCAGTTTTGTAACGCCTACTTATCAAACAAGTCAAGCGATACAGTTACATCTCTGCCAAACCAAGGCCTTGCCCAGTCTTTTGAGGTTCGAGGGAGTCCTCTAGGTTGACTACAGTCAGAGTTGCACCATGCTTTTGGGGGTTTTCTTCACAAGTTACTATCACAGCTTCAAAGCATGATTTGCTCCCTCTGGTTCTGCACTTTGCTGTGCTTTCTTTTCCAATGAAAAACTTGCCACATTTCCCTTTGGGTGCCCCCTCCTCCATTCTCCTTTTGTACATGAAACTTCTACACACATGCTTCTTTTGGTTCTAAAGTAGTTTTGTTTTTGCTTTTTAATTTGGTTATTTTGAGTCATGCATACAGAAGTTTGGATATTTCTATGTATTGGTACTTACTTTTGCGATCTTTTGCACTAAGTTACTCTAACAAAAACGAAAACTGGAAAAAAAAAAAGCACACTTTCTGGTGAACTATTGTAATTTGTAAGCTCGTTATTTGTTGTTTGTAATGTACTGAGTCTACAAGCCGAGCTAAGGAAGGATTAAGGCAACAGTTTGTGTTAACAGTGTCACTCCATGTCTAGTTCACCTCTTTTCTTTTTCTCTCCTTTTCCTTTAACATATGGGGCTATCAAATTAGTGTTGGGAGACAGAGGAACTTGTGTTACAGTTCTAAGGTTATGATTTTTCTCCAGGCAGTTACAGAAACCAGAAATTCAAAGAAATGGCATGATTCTCAAAACATCAGCTGGAAGAGAGATTGCACTCCACCGTGGAGATGAAGTCACCTTGAGGTGGTGACTTGTGGGGGAATGGGGACATTCACTCCCCAAACTACAACTGCAATGAGGCAGTGCAGGAGACAGAAGCTCCCAGAAATGTTATGCAATTGGAAACCAGGCATGGCAACAATCAGGTGGATGTGAGGGGTTCAGGTCTTTTTCTACAATTCATTTTTGCCATGGAATGAATTACTAGTTAGCCTGCCAAATCACAGCCTTAATTGTCCTGATGATCTGCAAAGTAGCAGCAACGTGCTTCAAATATGGGAGAGGATTTCAGACTTCTAGCTGATACTAATCTGAATCTCCAGTTAGATCACTGGAGTTCTCCTTGATACCCCAAATAAGATTTTGGAATGGTTTCCCTCAATCATAACATTTAATGAATTGTTGGGTATAACAAGTGATCCAAATAAGTTTGCTTAGACACTCTCCTCTCTCCGTCCCTCCCTCGCTTGGGATGGTCGTGGCAGCTTTTTCTAAACTACTGACTGCAGTTCACATTGCAACATCATTAGCTTCTTGATATTCTGGCCCTCACTCTCTTCATGAGTTTCAATCCTACAACCCTATCCATCTAATACAATTTCTGCATGGGAAGTTATTTACTCACTTGTGCATGCCATAGCCCTTTATAGTTCTTTCTTGCATACTTTAGGCAAACCATTTTCTGACAGGTTTTGTCATTGCTGCCAATGCTGAATATGTGTACCATTAAGAATGATAACTGATTGCTTCTGAGGTAAAACTTAGATACAGCCAGTCACAGCCTCACATCCCACTCACAACACAGAGGAGTACTCGAACACCCAAGCCTACTCCATGAAATTCACATAGAGTTTAGGAGAGCAAGTAGGTACATGTTTTTTTCAGGTATCCAGACATAAAAATCTCTACTCTGAGTTTTGCAAAATAAATATTTAACACAGAACATTATATCTAAATGATAGTGAGAAGCTACACATTATAGTACCTGACCTGTTTTGAAATCCATTTTGTGAAAGAAACAAAGCCAGCTTCAGACCTGGTTGTAATCCTATTGAGGTCAGTGTAGATATATCACAGATTAATTTAGCCTTCTATTGCCCTAGGCAAGGGCAGTGATGATCTCCTGCAAACTGGGGCTGACATGTGCAAATTCAAGTCAAGACCCTGTATTTATCATCCCCTCTTGCTGTCAACAAGAGTTGCTTTCACTGCAATTGTGTGTGTTTTCTAGCAGAACTGTGGATAAAACTTGGGATAAGGCAATGAATTTTGGCTCCACTTAAGACCATGACATGGCTTAAGTCACCTTCAGGAGTGTATGGAAATGTGTGTAGGGGGAAGGATGGTGTGGGGGTGATTAGCTGCCAACCAACTTGGGAGCTCACCCACTGACTTTGGAAGGATTTAATGGGATTTTAATAGAGTTCACCCCTGGATGGACTGGAATGAACTGCATCCTACTGGAAAAATTAAGACACCCAAATAAATTTTTTAAAGTATCAATAAATGAATAAATATAGCCAAAATAGTATCTTCACAGAATGTGAAAGCTAGCTGAGATGAAATACAGTAATAAAAGATTGGCCCTTTCTACAGGTGAGCCCTTCATCATTCTTTTTACTTTGTTCTACTCAAATTATATTAAATCAATCTCTCAGAACACTGCTCATTTCCACAGCAAAGGGGAAAAAAAAAACAACAATACAAAACTTTTTTCTTTTAATTGTCCATCCAAGGGTAATGGAAGAGTCTCTCAGTTACAGTAAAAAGCAACATGGAAATCTAGATAATTCCCCTTTCAGGATCTGGTTTTCTAAAGAGAATTTCACAGGACATTGCCTCAGTCCAAGTCAGTTTTGTAGACAATGTAACGTCTTACTACACTGTTCGGGGATTGGGGAAAATTTAGCCTTAGCTTCTTTTGTTTTCTATGGTTACTGTTGTACAGAAGAAAGACTTAATCTGTAAATAATGTATATTTAATAAAAAGAGACTTTTTGTATGATTTTGTGTGGAAGACAAATGCGTCCTTGTGTATTTTTATTTTATCTTACAGCTGAATAGACATTAAAAAGTTCTGTTTATGGGGAAAAAAAAATAAAATTCAGGAGTTTACACCTTAACTCTAAGCTAACAAATCTCACTGGATATTAGTAACAGCTGAAGTGCCCACAACTTGGATATATTTATTTCAGCCATTGATAAAAGATTGTCAGAGAACATTTGGTCATCACCCACATCACTGACATAATAGATTAATGCACCTATCCGAGGGTACATAAGAGCACAGATGCCTAAGGGGTGAAAGGAGATGTGGTTTACTTCTGGATTCAAAACATTCTGGTCATAGCTGTAGCTTTCCAGGTGCCCATGCACACATATGTATATGCACATACACAGACTCTCCCCCCAGCCTGCCATGCATAAAAAAGTGTGTCCTACAATACCCATGTGTCCCCTCATGCAATAGCCACACTTCTGGTTGTCACAGGAATCACACAGACTGCTGCCATCACACATGTCCCTAGCATTCTAAATTGGACCTGGCTCAGTCTCCGATTTGCCTTGGCTTTAAGCTTTCAGTCTCATTAATTATTCCCCCCACCTTTGTGGAAACTGAGTATATAAATCTCTTGGTCTCCTTTGAAAGCCACAGTACTCAATACTGTCAACCAACAACCAGAAAACACTGACTTAGAAAACAGCAAAACCTAATTGCACACAAAGAGGAGGACTCTTTAAAGAGTTTCACATGCTTGGATTTTGCACACTCCCCCCTCCCAATCTTTCAGGATTTACGCATTCTGTGTTTCAATCAGCCAAAGCCTTTTATATTAGCAGAGAAACTTTGAGTCTCATTATCTTAGGAAATTGTCTATGAGCTTATTTTTTCACCCCTCATTTCTGGATGGGCTGCCATCCAGAGGACAGAGTTGACGAGTGCTAGTTGTCCTGAGTGGGGAGGTGTGCTACGTGGCAAGACAGCTTTGCTGTGCTTGCACTGAGGTTCTGTAGGCAATGGTGCACGGGTGCCCATTTCATGGGGCAGACCCAGCCTACCACAGCTGTCCCAGGCCACAACCACCCATACAGCATGCAGGCACAAAAGCTGTTTTAACCAACACTACCTTCCTTGTGTCCCCTGGTTCCCAGTGGATGCAGGAGGAGAGAGTTAGTTATCACCTGAATTAGCAAAAACCTTAAATTACCATGAATCCTACACCATCTTAGGAAAAAAAATAAATAAAAAATTCACAGAAGAGCTATACCCATAAAAATCTGCCAGCCTTCCTTCTTCATAGCTAATATACTTCCTGAGGAATTAAAGACATTGTTTAGAAGCTTGTGTTAAGTAACTGACCTAGTGCAATGGAAAAAAATGTATCTATTTGGCAGCTTGGCAAAAATCATTAATTGCCGTTTATGGGTAGTTAGCCAGATCCAAAAGAGGGACAAAATATCATAGTGGGTGGCAAATACAGTTGTGATTAAATCTCCCTCTTCCTCAACACCTGCTTCCCTTTTCTATCAGGCAGAATAAAGTCACCTCTTTTGCAGCATGGGCACAAGAAGCAAGTGGTTTGGGGAAAGCAATGGAGGAGAGCCCAGGTATAGTCAGCTGTGGTGGTTTTGCTTCCCCCCACCCCCGCCTCCAGCACGAGTACTAGGCTGCTGCAGTCAGTGCTTATTTTTCTCTACCTCTTAGCCTAGAAAGAAATCATAAAAAGCAGCTATACAAGGTCATTTGTTTCTCCAATCTCCCATGCCGGTGATGTCTGTATTTAACTCTTCTTAGCTTGAGACAATTGCTCTTTCTTTCTCACAGCCTAAGCTAAATAGCCTTTGCCTCAATTTAAGCCCATTAAGGCTTGTCCTGTTCCCAAGGGAATGGAAAGAACAGGTCCATCCTTTCCTCTCACACAGCAGCCCTTTTTCTCTGTTTAACAGCTATCTTACCCCTCCAGCTCCACACACACTTCAGCTTTCCTCTTTTCAGAAAAACAACTCCACTTCGCTTACACCTTTTATTGCCATTGTTTTTTAATTTACTGTTAACCCTAGACAATCCCAGAAAGCAGCCTGATAACAACTTCTTAATTTTACCTGTTGAGATGTCAGAATTCACTGTAGCATAACTAATCTACAGAAGTTTTTGTTTTGTTGTTTATTTTTTCCTTCTAGCAATTTAGTTTCTTCAGCCCTACTCCATGCACCCTTATCTAACAAAATGTCATCAGCCTTCTACAATGATGGGGGCAAGCCATGCTGCAAAGCCAAAACTCTGGTGGGAGCACCAATAGTCTGATTGAGAGTCTGCTACAAGCAGGTCACACACAGCAAGCATTACAGTGACAAGAAATATTTCACTGTGTGATGGATCGCAGAGCTTCTGCCTCATCAGGAGGGACAAAAGGGTGGCCAGCTGTCCAAAGGACCAGTTCTTAGTTCATTCCCACTTTGCAAAGTGTTGGTCAGTAGGAAATAAGAAACTGACAGGTCTGTCTGACAAGCAGAAGATCTCAGCTCAGACCATTGACTTTATAAGGAAACCATATCTAAGTACAAGGTGGCTGCTGGGTGGCTGCCATTGCTAAGCTACAGCTACAGAGAAAGATTCACTGTAAAATAAAGTGCAATAAATGGGTCACAGCAGGAAATGAACAGAATTTGATGGAGAGAACATGTGGGTGATCAGTGTATGAAAAGCAACAAGCTGCTATGTAATAAATGAACAATTCACTATGAAGTAGTTCAGTTTCAAAAACCTAAGCTCACAGTGTGCCAGCAAGTTTATGGTGTTTTGTTTTTTTTTTCTTAAATAAAGAATTGAGCACTTCAGCTGAATATTGGTCTTGAGGTAGGAATGTAAGTAATAGCAAAACAAGTGAAATGTACAATGGAATTTTCACTTCCAGAGGGACGTAAGTGCTAGGTGGTGGTCTTTGGAGTTGATGCCTAAAATATCAGTTCCCCATCCGAGACAACTGCTGGAGATAAGAGTGATGGGATTTTTTCTCACTGGCAGTTGCGGAATTTGCTATTTCTTTTAAATTTTGTATAGTCTTGCTTAGGTCCCTCTATTCTATAAGAGCACCCCTCCCCTGAATCTGGTGGAAGAGTGAGAAAACCAAAAATAGTTTATCTCCTGAGTTATTTCAGCCATTGTAAGCCATTGTAACCAGCCACACTGTCAGAACTGCAGGATTTCTCTACTCCAGAACACATTATGCTGAACTGCTGACTCCAAGTACAAGAGGTGAAGGGACTGACTTGAGAGGCTACTTTGGATCTAAGTGACACCTGGGACTGGGATGGTGTGTGCATAAAGAAATTAAGAACTATTCTTATGATGGCAATAATGAGAATAATTAGTGAATGCATTATGATCCACCATAATAGACAGGAGATAAAAAGCCAAAAATTAGTCAATATATAAATAACACGGTGTTTTTAAAAAGAGTTCACTTATACTTGCTTCAGCCACTATCTTTTCTGTGTCTGTCACGACTCCAGTGTGGCTGCTGCTCACCTGTGAGGTTACATGCTGATGCTAATAAATTATACATTAATAACAGTATTTCTTTCTATTATGAAAGATTGGCATGAAAAAATATCCCAAACTGATAATCTTTGAGGAAAAGGTCAAACATCTCAAGGAAAAGAAGCATCAAATTGCATCTTCAGTACCAAGCTGCCTAGGACCAATTTATTTTTTTTAGTGCTTTGTGAAGATTTTTCATTAAGCAGGTAGCTCCATGAGAAAGACTGGGGAGATGCTCTTCAAAGAGCAGCAACAGCAGCTCTCTGAAACTTAGCAAATAAAATCTGCAAAACAGGTTCCTGCTGCTACAGGAGCTGGCAGGTCCAGCAGCAAGGCAGCCTTTGGAGACAAGGGAACTGTGTTTGAAAGGGACTCAAACCAGAGGAGAGACAGGTGCTTCTGAGCTTAGGCATGCTGCAATTTTTGAGGGGCACTGGTCTCCCCACCTCGATGGGCACTGCTGTTCCACCTCAGTAATGGCAGGCTTGGGTTTGGGGTAACACCTACAGAAACTGCTTCCCCGGATGGAAAATGGAAAACATTCACACTGCAGTATGTAGCTGTACCAAGGAAGTGGTTTCTGGATCTGTATTTGTATTCTAAGAGGATTTTCTGGGTAAGGATCATGTTTCAGGACCCAGCTATCAATGTATTAATGTAAACTATTAAATATTTTCATCAACGACCTGGATGAGGGAACAGAGTGTGCCCTCAGCAAGTTTGCTGATGACACTAAACTGGGAGGAGTGGCTGACACACCAGAAGGCTGTGCTGCCATTCAGCAAGACCTAGACAGGCTGGAAAGTTGGATGGGGAGAAACTTGATGAAATTCAACAAGGACAAGTGTAGAGTGTTGCACCTGGGGAAGAACAACCCCATGTACCAGTACAGGTTGGAGGCTGACCTGCTGGAGAGCAGTGTAGGAGAAAGGGACCTGGGGGTCCTGATGGACAGGAGGATGACCATGAGCCAGCACTGTGCCCTTGTAGCCAAGAAGACCAATGTCTAGTTCTCATACTCAATCACTCTCTCTGCTACTTTCTCATGAGATGTGTCAGAATTCCTGTCTGAGAGTCCAAACACAAACTTACAGCATTTGTAGGGCCATAGGGATGGGCAACATGACCAGGACTAGAAAGGGTTTAAGTCTGTTTAGAAGGTAAAAGACAGAGGACTGATGCTTACTGAGCATAGAGAAAAAAAGAACAGCAGCAGATTCCTAATGATTAAATATAAATTGATGTCTTTCTAAGGTTAAACACTGTCCTTCTCTACTTGGCAAGTGAAAGATATGAATGTGAGGTTGAAATCTATCATTACTGTTTGACAAGGGTGGGATTCAATTCAGGTTGAGGTACGTAATTTAGGGGTTCAATTAATTTTCTTAAAATGCAGTTCTAGTGCCATTTGCAATACCCAACACAAGCATATGGCTGAGAGACATGATTAAGAACTTACAAGAGACCAGAATAGAAGATAATGAAGAAGTTTATCCAAAAAAGTCTACAGTGGCACCAGCTGCCAGTATTCAGGCAACTAGATTTCATCCTTAACTCACTTTTCAGCACATAAATATGGTGTCCTACTTTACAAGCTGAAGGCCCCTAACACCATGTCAAGCTGCAACAACTGCATCCACGTGTGCATTCACACACACGGACACACACAGAGCATGCACATTACAAACTTGAATATAACACACCTTTGCTCACTTCCACAACATGATCTCCTGCAGTGTGCAGAGCTTTGCAGTACAAATGTCCATTCTAACCAAATCTATGCATTTTCACATACAGGCACAAAATCCAGAGGAGTCATAAGTCTGCCAGATAACCCTCTGACTTCTTGAGTCACATGGAATCTGAATGAACTTTCCT
>NW_009952974.1:4657086-4711714 GCF_000747805.2 Chaetura pelagica
TAAGCACCTGCACCTTATGGGCAAAAAAAACAAATTTCAAAAGGGAACTGCCAGAAGGCAGATTTCTCAGAGGTACAGTGATAAGGAAGCAGTTCAGGTTTAAAGAGGCATTCAACTAAAAATAATCAGCGTAGTTAAAAAAATATTGAACATCTGTTTTTCGCAGCTCATGTTCACCACATATATGCTGGAGCTACTGACATTCAGGCAAAACTGTGAAGCCGACTGCTTTTCAGAAGACTTACATCTAGGGTGTCAGGACACTGACATTTCAGCTCAAAACTGTCCCACAACTTCCTTCCTGCTCCACCCAACTGCTACTCATGGTGTTCCAGGAGCCTTTAAGAGGTTCTTCAGTACCTGAGCTAAAGTCCCTAGCAAATGAGCAGGATTTTTTTTCTAATTACTTCAGCAGGTCAAAGTATCTTTTGAGTGAGTCAGAGGGGAGCTCTGCTTTTCTCATATCCATGGTTCCAGCAGCTTTCCTATTGTTAGATAGAATTGTCCAGCTCCTTGCCTTCAGTATCTTTACATTTTTATGACTTACTTCCTGAAGACTTTATAATTGCCTTTTGGAGACACTGTGTTTTAATTTGTGTTTATGCTGGTTGTGTTAATTTGTCACATATATATAGTCTCTACTACTAAATAGTGTCTTAACTTTCTCCATGTAACGGAAAGGTCTTTCTACTTTAGACCAAGCTGTTCAGAACAAACAAATTACACCATAATAAATTCCTTCATAGTTGAGTGGAATTATGTTAGCAAAGTGTCCTGGTTTGAGCCAGGATGAAGCCAATTTTTCTTTTTACTGATTTTTTTTCCTTCAGCAAGCTTTCTTGTAACTAGCAACAGTGTGTTCTGCTAGGCTGATAAGACAGTGGAATGTTTTTCTAACTACTGAGGCTTCAAGGCTGCACCTGCACTCTGCCGGCTCAGACACTATGAGGAGATCTGTGACCCCCCCCGTAGGAGGCTGAGTTAGACAGACAGCAAAATTGGCCAAAGATATTCCATTCCATATATCTACGTAAGCTCAGAGGAAGGTCAGAGATCACAGAAGACAACTTCCTTCCTTCTTTTTCTTCCCTTCTCTTCCGTCCATGGCCGGCGTCCGGGGAGGACTCTGTTCATCCATCACCGTCGACCCTTAGGCTCGAGATCTCCTGACCCCCATAACTCTCTGCTTTCTCCAGCAGCAGCTCCGGGATTCCTCAGGACTCTTCCCAGTTCAGGGAAGTGCTGTGGGAGTTGCTGGGGTGGGGGGAGGCGAGAGGCTTTTGCCCATACCTGAATATATATCCGTATATAATTGTATATATTTTCTTGTATGATTCATTAGTGTTTTAATTAAAGCTGTGTAGTTTAGTTTTCAATCCGGCCAAGTCTCTCTCTTTTTCTCTCTCTCCTTCCCTACCTGGGTTGGGGGGAGGGGGAATCGAGAGCATTGTTGTCGGACCTGAGTCAAACTGTGACACAAAGAATCACCTACTTACCCTTTACCTCATTAGCATCTTTATAGTACAGCTAACTAATGCAATGTGTGGGCCAAATTCACTGGTAACTATTAAGGACTAGATCACCTTGAGAGTTCTGCATTTATATCATTATAAACCTGATGAAATTCAATGCTACTTAGAAATGAATCAAGCTCAAAATTTCCACTGATGAAAGCTGAGTTGTGCTTTGACAAAGTTCTGTCTGAAAAAAAGCGACAAAAAAAAAAAAAGATAAATCATTTTCTCCCTCCTGTATTTACTTATCCTTGGGGACCTAGGAGAAACCTGCTATGTAGAGGGTTTTTTTATTGTTTTTTTCTTGCCTCTCAGTCCCCAAAGAAGTAATTAACTGCTTATATTTTTCCTCCACCAAATAATAGATAGTGATGCAGTTTGTAAACTAGGGCATTTATCCCACAACTACCACCCCTTGTTAGTAACACATGGCTTCCTTGGGATTACAGTTACAATACCACCTTCTAAACCATTACCACAACATCTCAACAAGAATTTTCCCAGATTATTCTTTAGATAAACAACAGATTTAGTTTTTTGAAGGACTGTCACTTTTTCATCTCTGTACAGGCTTCTGGTTCTGCTGAATGGTAGCTAGGTGTCCTCTTAAGGCCGAGAACTGTCTTGCATTGTAAAACCTATGTATTCTCACCCTCCAGAGAGATGTTCAGTTCTCTCTGTTCACTTACTTCTGGAGTTACTAATTTTTCTTCATCTATTCAATATGTGCTCAAGGGTCAACTAGACCTAAAAAAGTTCTCACTCCCTTTCTCTCCCCCACCCGTCTCTAGCTACCTTTTCACCTCTCTGCAAGAAGAAGGTTCTAAATCTTATATTTTAGGAATGATTGTAGAAGGTTAAATTAGATGATCTGATCTCCTTCAGGATTTAAATTATACAAATGCAGGAAGAGGTGGCATTGTAGCATAACCCCTGAAATCTGTTCTACTAGCTGAGTCGATGTGCAACTTGGGCAAAAAAGTTTACTGTATGCTGCAACAGAAGCTGAAGCCAGTAGGAATATTGCCCCAGTTTCAAGGAGTAGAAGACCAGCTCTTTCACCCCTAACGGTCTTTGTGCGAGTTTGATTCATGGAAAGTTTCTCACTGATATAATTGTGTTTGAACCAATACTCTAGGGCATTATAAAATGGGAATCCAACTTTGGGTCACCAAGACTGGCTGCAAGGTTTAATGAATTGCTCTTTCTGAAGCCGCCTTGCAAGAAAAGGTTTATTAAAAAACAAATGTAAGCCTGGGTAACTATAAGAATTTTTGAGGCAGTTTTAATGGAATACATTGTTTTATTGCATATAATCAGTTTGCAGAAATGTGAAGATTTTGTTAACATTTTCATGAGTAGGTTATTAAAAAATCTTCTACACAGTACGAAATATGCCATATTAATAAGGCTAGAAAGGGTGCTCAGTGTATTATATTATGCAACAATGAAGTAAAGGTGAAATTGTTTGTGACTATGGGAAGGAAAAACAAAAACCTTCTTAAAAACACTGAACTTGCTTCATGGTAAGTTGTCAAAAATATTACTCAGGTACTCATTTAAGATCAAACAGCCCTTTGCAATGCCAGGCTCTTTGGGGGGGGACGTACACAAATGCCTAAATTTTACCATTACTTTGGCAAAGTAAGTCCTAGCAGAATTTCTTTCTCACATTCAGGCATGCTGTTTGCTTCAACCTACAGGTGTAGGTCCCTTGTGGTAGAGTTGCTAGGAAAATAAGTCATAGCTATGAAAAATTCCATAAATTCTGTACACACACATCTGGGTTTTGTTTTTGTTTTGTTGTTTTTTTTCTCCCTGTCACAATAAATATCTCCTGTCTAGCCTTTGCCATATAAAGGAATAACTGGCTATGGGACATTCACTTACTAGGCTTCTGTAGTGTAGAAATAGCACCAAAACTATATAAGTGAGCTAACTTAAAAGTCTTTTAGCATTACAGCACTGGTGCCAGAGCTTTGAAGAAAGTGTGAAGACTGGATCAACAAAGGCAGCAGACTTTTTGCTACCCTTCCCTTAAAAAAAGCAGAGCAGTAGAATCAATCATTGCCTCTACCTGTAGCAGGCACTTCCCCAGCAACCACTGAAGTGTCACCCCACGTATTCCACTGCAGGGTATCTGTGATCTCTTCAAATGGCAGCATGAAGCACATGGAGGAGGTACAGCTGCTTCAGCATTGATTCCCAACACCATCAATAGTCCTAATTTAATGCTCTTTTGCTGCCGCCACTCTCTAAAGACCCACTTCTGCTCATGTTCCCTTTCCTGTGCAGAGTTTTTCTGCAGAAGCTGGGGAGGATGACTTGACCAGAAGGGGGGAAAACACCAATGTGAGAAGGAGGAGCTTCAGAAGGGCTCCTGTTATCCAGGTGTATCTTCCCCTAAGGTTTCTGAGCCCCAAAGACAAACACTGCCTGTCTTTCAACAGCCACAAAGATGTCTGTATTGGAAAGGAAATATGCAGAGTCAGATCTTCCCAGGGTGCATTGAAAAAAAAATATTTTTACTCTTTTGTAAGAAATTAGATGTCACCATGTTACTGTGGTTTTAAAGATCGTCATGTCTGAACTGTTACCTTTACTGACTGGTGATAAAGATAAATATCCTTTCCTTCAAGTGAAAAGTGTTGTTCTGCCTGATGTGGCACAGAAGGTTCAACAGGGAGCAGGCAGGGCCCACAGCACTGCAGTGGCTCCATGGCTTGGACCACAGCTGACCTGGGCTGCCTATCATGTGTCCTTTGGGGGTCATACAATTTAGCTTCCTTTTCGCTTGCCAGGTGTGTGCCTGCCCGTTTTGCAAAGCACAGCTGTGCTCCCTCTTTCTGAGCAGCTCATCTTTTAGTATTCAGAAGAAAATACAGCATTTGTGAGCAAAAGCAATGCCTCCTCATAGAACCACCTTGGTTTTGGCCACAACAGCTGCAGGCAAGTCCCACCCAGCAAGTGCTGCTGTCTCCAGCACCAGATCCCTGTGAGGCGGCTCCTCTTGGGAATGTTACAGCAAGATACACCGACAAAACACTGTCAAGGTGCACAAGCGGTGGAGGATTTATTACGCAGCCCGGGAGCTGTGCTGCGTGTTCTCCACCGCCATCTCCCGGTGTTTTACCTAGGAGCTATGTTCGTGTACAAAAACCTCTGTTTCGGCATTTGGCAGGGCGCAACTCTAACAATTTTGTGTTCCTATGAGTTTAAAGAAAACGCAGAGCCCTGTCTAAGGCAGGAAAAGGGACATTCTTCTCTATCACCTTGGGAAAGGCAGGTGTGAGAACCGTGTAAAGAAAAAGCTCCAGCCAGGTTTTCATTAGATGAGAGCAAAGAATTCCATCAGAACATCCAAAGCCACAAAAAACTGGACATTGTTCATGCTTCTGCTTGTGGAACTGTTTGCTTCCATTTCTTCACCCATGTAATGAAAAGTCGTGAAACACTAAAAGTATATTGAGTAAACCAAGACCTCCTACATCATACAACTAAATCCCCAGAGCCTGCAAGATTGTTTTCTACAAAAGCTCTCTCAACCTTCTGTTTCTCTGAACAGAGACACAAAAATCTCTGTTGGTTGGCTCTGTTAGTTGCTACTGTTTTAATTAGCAAAACTAATTAAAAGAGTATATATAGTTTTACTCAAAGCTGTTACTTCTACCTATTTATTTCATAATTACCTTCCCTTCCTTTTTAAAGTCAGTCAGTTTTAGAAAGATCTCTTTTTTTTTTTCTTCTCTCTCGGAACTTCGTTGAATTTCAAGCACATTTGCTAAATTTTTTGGTATGTAAGCAAAAGATAACCACTTACTGGGAAAAGACTTAAAGTTATTTCCAAGCTACCTTCAGATATTCTCAGCTCTGAAACATTTCTTTGAAGATATCATCCCAGCTCTGTCACCTGCAGACTTTCATACCCTGAAGCAGCTCAGAGCATCTACTGAAGTGTTCAGAGCCTCAGTGGCAGGTGTCTCAGAAGTCACTGTGATAATGCATTCCTAGTTTCTGAAGACTAACTGCTTCCTGGTAGAAAACACCTTACATGATATTACTGACCCATACAGAAGATATTAGTGGTGTTGACCACCATTATCAATTCATAATGACCCTTAGTAGGTGAGCAAAATTCCATGTGTGTCATACACACACAGCTCTCACACATTGATCAGGAGACTGGGTTCTTCAGAGGACCAAAAATACTACACTTTCATTTCACCAGAGTAATAACAGACTTGGAAGTAGTTTAAGATAGAAAGCATAAGCCCCCTGCCCTGTAGTCGAGATACCTGCAGGCACTGTCTCCAAAATGTGGTTTGAAGCATTCCTTTGTATATTCTCACACAGCAAGCCTGATCCTTATCAAAAGAATAGGGTGGTTTTCAAATCGAGTAAAATAAATTAGGACTTGAAATAAACCTTGGTAGTGAGTGTCACTAGGTTCTTTGTTACAGACTTCCAAAATTTGGTGAACTTCCTATGCAGAAAGCCTCCCCTTCCCAAGATGTCAAATATTTGAAGTTTGTACAGATCTCAAAATATGATTTTTGCACCAGTAATGGTCTCGATCTGTAACAAAGAGATGTCATTTCCCATGAAGTAAAAGAAGAAATCACAAAGCGGGGGAAAAGTATTCAAAATACCAGACTCAAGAACCAGTCTTCCCATTGAGCAGAACTCAGAAGTCACTGCCAAGGATTCAGCAGCCAACCTCTACAGTACCCTGCCCACAGCAAAGCTTCCACATGCTTTGTCACTTGTGAGAAATTACAACTATTAGTAAGGAAAAATAAAAAATAAAAATCTAGTGATGTGGACTTTTAGTTCTTGCCCCCCTGAAATTAATGCTAAACCTCTTTTTTATTATTTTTCATGAGTCCTGCAGGTAGAGGAGGGTTGGCCAGCAGCTAACAAACTTTCCAGTTCAGGATTCATGACAGGTTGGGTGATGGTTCAGGTTTACCAGAGTTGTGGCATCTTTCTGCAGAGAAATTAGACTTCCTGACATCTTGATATAGCTTTTTGGGGCAGAAGATCGGTTTTACATTGCACAGAGATGGTGTCACTGGAAGAAGTCCTAATCTTATACTGCAATTAAATATAATTAATAGCTATTTGAAAGGAACTTCCTGTAATATTGTTGTGCTACTCAAACTGGCATCTCTCTATTCCCTAGACTCCAAACAAAACTAATTGTGACAGTATCCCTCAGCACCCGTTATGTCCTCATACGTTAATTATAATGAAAATGACCTTTAAATATTGATAATCTAAATCTTTGTTCAGCTACATCTCCCTTCATATTGGAAGTTGGTGAGATGCACATAAAAAAGCTGGATGAAGGTTAATTTGCATTTCCTGTCTACTGGCTAATCCCCAAATCCAGGACATTAGAAGAAGGAAAGAACAATTTCAAAAGAAATAATTTTGCTGATAACTCAATGAATATATATATATTTTAAATTATTATTCATGTTTGCCCCCTGTGAAAATATAGTGCAGAGAAGTTATTAGTACTAATGTAGAAGGGCAACAGCACAGCAGATCTGTTCACTAAAGGTCAGATAAGATTAAAAGAGCAAGTCCTATTGGGGTGTTTTTTCAATACCATATTCTGGGTCCCATGGAAGCCAGAATGAAACTGTTGAGCTTCAGAGACCTCATGCTGCAGCTTACCTAGAAATACCAGAGATAAGCCAGAACCTTTGCAAGTCATCATAGATATATTTTCTTTCTCAGTTGATTGCTGGAGCAAACTTCCTCTACAATAAACAGTGTTCCCTACCTCTAGCAAAATCTGGACCATGAAGTGGCCAAATACACTTAAAAAACAGTCAATACCTGTGGTAATTGTCTCCTGGTTCCTCTGAGATCTGAAAGATCAAGTCTTTAATAGAGGTAGTTTAGTACTGTTATGCCAAGCAAGCCCATCCCTTTCACTAAAGCCAGCCAAGTTCCTTCTCACAGAGGTTCTTAAAACCAGCAACCTCTCCTCGGAGAGTATGCCAATATCAAACATATTTTACAAAGGCCTAATTCAACATTGGACATGAAGGTTGCAGCAATTTCTAGTTATGTCCTCCTTTTTTCTCATTAGGCCTCATTTGGCTTTATTCTGCTTATTCCTAGTTGCCATTTTCACCTCTACTTCTATCTAGATTTGTTTGTCCTATCCCCAGCCACCTTCATATTACCATTCATAATCTGAGTTTGGGAGAACTGGAATGACATTTATTGCCTGCTGTCTGCCAATGTGAGCATCTTCTGCTGCCTTACAAAAGTAATGGCCACCTTCCTGCAGAATACAAATGCTCCTGGATACTTAAGTTGCAGCACCTGTGTGACTGAGGCCAATTATGAAACATTATTAAGTTGTGGGCAGTTAAAGCTAGTTGAGTCTATTTGAAACAATAAGGGGGTTAGATTTGTTTATTTTGGTTTGGTTTAGGTTTTTAGGGGTTTTTTGTTTATTTTAAATAACCTGACCTGGAGAATATTGCACTTGACATTTTGGACATGTAGAGACCTGTTTGGATATGCTGCATTGTACCACAGTGTGGTATGGAGCACAGACTCAGCAGTTGACTGTAACACTGCATACTTTTTACCTACATATACATATCTATATATCTACATGTACATATATATGTGCAGTGATACCCCAAGCGTGGCCATATCTTGTGTAGGCATGATCCATCATAAAAGCAACATAGTTCAGTACATTGCAGCAATTCCTGTCTCTTAGGAACACGACCTACCTCTGCATACAAAACCGAGCTCTCCCAGAAGTCCTGGCTTACTGGGCTGTTTGGCATCAGTCCCATGACTTCTCCAACAGATGCAAATAGTTATGATTAGCTACAATGCTGGCTGGGGTGTTGTGCTTGGCCTCCATGCAAAGGCTTTCTCTCCAACAACTTTCACAACTCTTAAGACATTGCGCCACAGAGTTAGCGTCATCCATCTATCAATCACAGGAAAATCTGCCCTACGTTTCACAACACACTGCCCATTCCACTGTCACGTCAACAAGCAGGTGAGAGATGCTCCGTTATTCCCCCGCTACCCTCCAACGGGGAAGATAAAAAAGGAGTAAGGGAGAGAGACTTCACAGTTGGAAAAAAAACAAAGCAAACCAACAGCAGAATCACAGCATCCCAGGGTTTGAAAGGGACCTCAAAAGACCACCCAGTCCAACCCCCCTGCCAGCGCAGGGTCACCCAGAGCACATCACACAGGAACGTGTCCAGGTGGGTTTCAATGTCTCCAGAGGAGACTCCACAGCCTCTCTGGGCAGCCTGTTCCAGGGCTCTGCTCACCAAGACTAGGTTTAACAAAGCAGCAATAATAATGACAGCGAATTATAAAAACAGGCGAATATTTAAACATGGAACCTGCGCTCCTCAGGCGGCAATTAGCTCCCAAAGAGAAAAACCCCACACCCGATTCAGCAGCAGAGGCGGGTACCTGAGCCCAGGGTCCCGGTGAGCGTCCGCAGCAGCCCTGGAGCAGCCAAGCCGATCCTACGCCAGGATGCAGGAGGAGGAGGCCTGTCCTAGTGAGCAGCGTTTTCCTCCGGCGAGACCTCGGAACCCGGGAGCAGCAGCCACGGGAGGGCGCTCCCGGCCGCCATGTTGTGCTGAGCCCCACGGGCAGGAGCGCTGTGATTGGCCCCTTTGGGTCACGTGGCCACCCAGCCCGCAGGCCCCGCCGCCATTTTAGGTACCGGGGCTGCGGCCCCGGGGCTACTGAGAAGGTTCTGGGACGTTGCAGGTCGGTGTGGCTGGAGGTGGTTTTTGTCCTGGTCCTCGCAAAACCGGGACGCCATAAAAGCAGCTGCGGCTGGTGTTTGTAAATCCTTGCCCTCTGTTGTGGTATTTCGTTCGTGGCCCTGCGCACTTAGACCCAGCTTGTGCGCTGGGTCACGTGCCAGTGAGGCCCCCGTTGACAGTTCTCAGCGATGTTTGACGAGTGTTCCTGCTCATTAATCCCTCTGAACCTTAATGAGTTTAACTTCTGTTTGTCCTGATTAATCCATACACTATCACCAGTATTCACAACAGTCTGGATATTTGTTGGTTGGTTGTTTTTTTTTCATTAGCAGCAGCTAATCAAAAGGACAGTTGCTGGATAAAAAAGGAACATTATTGTGGAAGTAAATCAATGGGACTGCTGTACTCTAGCCAGCTAGTCACAGTGGAAAATCCTGAAATGGCCTGGCAAAAAAGCAGCACCTTTACAAGTTGTATGAATATACCCACTTGTATATACATATACTTACACCAGCTAACATAATTCAGCCAGCTTTGTCAGCTGGGCAGGAGAAGAGTAGTATCTTCCCCAAATGACATATCCATCATCTTCATCCCAGGTGTCCACAAGCATTTTGTGAAGCCAAAAGAGATGAATGGAGCCACCTCTGGGGCAGAAGAAAACAACCACTCGGTAGCACACAGTAAATATTTGAAGGGGGCAAAAGAACAACAACAAAACCAAAACAGAGTGCAGCATCTAACTGAAGACATGGGAAGGTAGGGCAAGTAGGTGCTATATAATGGGATTGGGACAAGTGACCTAATTGTGTCCTCTGTCTGAACAAGACAGAGTGCCAAGGTCTGTGGCTAGGCAGCATTTGATGACAGCCACTGGGTCCCCCAGGAGCCAGCAGACAGCTACCAAAAGATTTCTTTATTTTGAACAAATGACCTTATCCAGGGTGTTTACTGTGGCTCAGTCCCTTTGCTTCTCAGATACAATAATTTCAATCCACAGCTGAATGCTGCCAGATCTGGGAGGCTGCCTGAGCTGTATTGATAGAGATGAGTTTTAGTTGATAATGAAAACTACTTTCTACTTAATATTTGAGTATTATTTTTCTTAATTGCTATAAATGCCATTGTGGTTATGGGACTATATCCAGATTCACAACATTATTTAAAAGTCTAATGCCTATTTAGGTCCCTAATCCACACTGATTTCACTGGGAATTAGAGTAAAATACCTTTAAGAAGCTGGGCTCTAGTTCTTGTAAGAAAATTAACATATACCCTCAAGAAAGCTTATAAATTATTTGATATGAGAGATTCCAAAGTCAATGGCTTTAGAATGATTAATGTTTTATAAGTGGCTGATTTGTTTCAGTATCTTGAAAAGTTTTAAAGAGAGACATTTTCTGAAGATATTGTTTAATTATTTCTTAGCCAAATTCAGAGGTTGTAAATATACACATACATGCACACAGAGAGAGATACTTACACGTACAAGTAGGTATTTGTATATGAACAGGCTGTTAACACTATTTTGTATGTTAAGATACTTTTTTTTTAAGTATGTATTGATCTATAACATTCAGCTGTATACTTCCCTAGCTGTACCATGTTGTTTAACAGTAACTCCAGATCCTGTACAAGATTCTTGCAGGTAAGAATAACTGACCGTTTTGAATACATTCAACATTAAACCTGTTGATTTTAACCAGAAGATGAAAACATGTCATTTCAAGACGACTATAAAAAAACCCATATCCTCTAGAACCACTAAATCAGGCCAAAAAAAAATAAGAAAAAGAAAAGAGGTTCTCCCCCCCCTTTTTTTTCATTTTTCCCAGAAAATTTCAAATTCTGTAAAGTAGATAGTCTGTACATTTTTTATATAAAAAGTGAGAAAATAACATAACCCCCAAATGTATTATATGTTGTGACTGAGCAGCAATCTGATTGAGGTCTTTTTGTGCACGGAATAACTTAGTGTTTCAATTACAGAGGTCCTCAAGTCTTAAAAGCAGCTAAGTACCTACTTCTAACTGCTAGGAAATCAACCTTCTATGAGAAACCTGAGTGGAAAAATTGCCTGTACTGTGTTAATTCAAGCAAAGGGAACAGACTCCTAAAGAAAGTCACAGTCCCTTGTTGCTGAAATTTAAAGGTGGGCTGGTTGCAAACATTTAGGGTATTGAGTTATTTCTTTCTGCGGTGAGATTAGCAGGTTTTCTGCTGATTGCTTCCCTGCTATGAAGCCCAGATGTCTGAGGGAATAAAGTGGCAAAGGTAACCCATAGAAAGTTGAAGTGTCTTGGCTTCCAGGCTTTGTGATAGTCTCTGGCCTTTGCTGCCTTTGGTAGGGAACATGTAATAAGTACAATTTAAAATAATAATATTAATTAAAAAAACCCAAACACTGCATATGATCTTTGAAAACAGACTCCAACCAGGCTGCTAAACTTTCCTGAAACAGCCACCTGATGGAAAACAACACAGTCATCAATTGTGTCGTGAGGGTTGACAATGCTTTAAGTTCAGCCCCACAGCAGGTTACAGAGCCATGGCATCACAGGATCAGGCTGCAACCCACCAAAAGACTGAAGCAGTGCCACAGCAGACAGAAAGTAATTGTGCCTAAACACTACCTCCAGCTGGCTAGCCCCTTCTTTGAAGATACTTACTCGTGGTGGAAGAGGTGAATAAGGAGTCTTTCAGTTCATAAAAATCCTCATTCTCTTCATTCTGAGAAAAATCTCTGCTGTGCACAATCTGAAGTGAGGTGTGGTGAATCAGTGCATGTCTTCACCTCACCCACAAGACTTTCAGGGTGATATCCTTTTGTCTGGGCTGAGTACTAAATGACAACCCTCTTAAGGAAAGCTAGCAATTTGGTGATCTTGACTTTCATTAAAAACTGAGAAAACCTTTGTTTTCCAGAGTAGCTGTCATTCAGCATTCATTACATCAAGCATTCATGACATGTCTCTGCCAGAGATATGCTTCTGCACATATTTTCTCTTGCTAAGGGAACTTCAGGGCATTAAGATTGATGAAAATTATGTAGAAGATGAAAATGATTACATACATGTTCAGAACACTCAAAGACAGTCATGTTGGTTAAAACATAACACTTTGCTTTCAGACATAAAATTAAATATTTTAAATTTTGTTTAAAAGTTACAACATGGGCTTAATTTCCATTTGGAAAAATCTCTATATTGTTTGGAGTTTTTTATCTGAACTATTACAATCTTCCATTTACTGAAATACAATTTTTATTAAAGCTTTGTTCTTCAATACTAAAATTCATTTAGTGCTGTCAGTATTTATATGATATATCTCTGAGCAGCAAGAATGGGGTAAGAAGGAAATAAGAGAATAAAACTAGGGCATGATACTTGATAGTCTAGCTACTAGCTAATTTACCTGCCTGAGGTTGAAAAGTTATGGCATCCCAAAATAATTTTTATACAAATAATCCTAAAGAGGTAGTTAGCAAGAGTTGTACATACTTCTATTGCTTCCCCGAGTTATATTGGCTCCTAAATGTTTGGAGTTACTTTGATATCCACCATTTCAAAGTAGAAGACAGCAGCTAAATATATTAAAATGTGTAATTTCAATTTAACTACAAAGATAACAATTTGCAGATTATATTTATATCAGTCAATTGTTTGATTTTTCTGAGGAGAATGTATTTTCCCATTCACAGTCACCGTTCATGTGAACTCAATTGCCTACCAGCTAATTTATGGATATGAAGCTTTCAAGTGTTTAATTGGAAATATCTTCTCTTCTGCTGTCACTATATTACATTGATACAGGAACTTCATACCAAATGCTTTCCATGAAAACAATTTCTAAATCAAATTATTTTTAATGTTATGAGTTTTTTGCACATGAATAAGTACCTCAATTGAGATGTATAAAACCAATTAGACCCCTATTTATCTTTGCTTAGCAACTTGGAGCCACTAATTTCTTTGGTCACTGTGTTTCACTTCGGAGCTCACTCTGTTCATACATTTTGATGATTGAATTACTGAACATTTATTTTGTAAGGCATTTATTTAATTGTGCTTCCTTTTTATCTGATCCTGAAAGCCCTGCAGTATTCTTGGATGAGGCTTGGACACTGCCATGAAGAAGATGCATTAAGTTGACTTTCATGTGCTTATGTAACTCAAAATTTCTTTGTTGTTTCCCATTGTCATATTAAAACTTACATTCTGTGAAACATTTAACTACTAGCAGAAACACACCTGGATATTTGGCATTTTTTTCTTCCCGACCCCCTTTTTCAGAAGTGGTGACCACTTTCAAATTTTATTTCACTTCTGTAATGCAGTTTCTCTTAAGCTTCTGTGTTCCTTTATGTCATCTGAATACACCCTGCAATGACTCCCTCTCTGCTGGAATGAAGAGCATGTTCTTCATTAGACAGCTCCTTTTTTTTATATAACACATTCATCCAAGGAAGGAAGTTTTCCTTCCAGTGCTACACCAGTTTGATTAAATGCATTCCTGATGTTCAGAGTTTAAAAGTCTAGAAGGACATAGAATCATAGGGCTGGCAGAACACTGAAAAGTAATCTTGTCTTAAGGATAACATATAACTATATCATGACTAGCAGATGTTCATCCTGCCTGTTCATACTCATTTTTGACAACACAAACTAGTCTGTTCCATACGATCCACAAACATAATTGTTAGTATTTTTCCTAACATCTAACCTATGGAACTGTGTTTTGAGCCTAATAGTTTTTGAGCTGCTTCTCTAGGAATATGGGCAATGGGTCATTTGCTTTTTACATATATATATATAATATATGTGTGCATTTTTCAAATATAAAATTTTGCACATATACTATACAATTTTATATATAATTATATTGCATATACATATATGAATATAACATATATACATAGATGTATGTTCCATATACATGTATTAACTTTATTATATTTTATACAGTATCTTCTATAATTTACATATGCATTATCTCTTATTTATTTTCATTTTATTTACTAGAAATACTTGTTTTCTTTCCCCCCACCTTCTGTGTTGACAAATGTTATTCATTGTCATTTGAACCATGAACAACCACTGACAAAATGTGTATTAGTGGCTTTTATGAATTGCAGTTTAGCTGGGAAGAAGTCAACATATCTATGCGTCATGGATTCAGATCTCACTTACTTAGAACAAAGATGTCCTGTCAGATGTCTAATTTGTCACCTTAATCTTGCAGGTCAGTTGTTTTTAGCTTCTTACCTTAGCCTGATTATCACATTCAGCTGGTGAGCAAGTTTCAAAGATATCTAATCTTGTTGATCTCATGGTACAGTGGGCACAATGATGAGGCATGAAGAGGATAAAAAACATCAGAAGGAACATTAATCTCATCTTAATTTTTCAAGTTATTTTCCAGATGTCCTAAAGAACATTAATATTTGAGATCTCATTGTGAATCATCATTACAGATCT
The DNA here is from genome assembly GCF_000747805.2 of Chaetura pelagica. Classification (NCBI taxonomy): domain Eukaryota; kingdom Metazoa; phylum Chordata; class Aves; order Apodiformes; family Apodidae; genus Chaetura; species Chaetura pelagica. The sequence goes on from NW_009952974.1 coordinate 4,671,856, forward strand.
AAAGAACATGTGTCTAATCCATAGCTTGCAAAAAATCTTCCCTGGTGAAATGAAAAGTGTAAGTGACACTGAGCTTGCAAGAAGAGCTCACATGGCAAAGGTCTCACCTCCTTCAACTCCAAAGACTCGCACAATTATCAGGTCTCAATAATTTGTGATTGTTGCTGTTTTTGTAGTATCTCAGTTCAAATAAATGTTCATTATTTTTTTAAAAAGTCTTACAGTCTCATAGATTCCTTAGATCTTGGATTACACTGCCTGAGTCAGTTCCATGTGTTCGGCTGGCAAGAATCCTTGCTTACATCTCTACACTGAGTGCATCTGATTTTGGTGCTTCGATCAGCCAGCCTGGGGGTTCCCCACTTTGGACAGCTTCCTTGCTGTCCGTGTTCCTAGTTTTACTTTAAAAGGCTGTGACTCACAAAGATGGAACACTCGGGCACAGGCAGCACTAGAGACACAGAAATTATATTGCTACATGACTTTTAGGTGTATCTCAATCCCTCCTAACCTCTTAAATTGTTTTTTCTGTTTCTCCTGTGAGTTGCAGCTTTACAAAAAAAAAACCAAAAACCAAAAAACACAAAACACACAAAAAAAACAAACCCCCAAAAACCCCCCTACAAGTGCTTTTTCTCCTGTTAACTCTCTCTTTTAACATACTGTACTATCTCCTAATATTGATATGTCTTGGTTATACAGACCTTAAGAATAACTACTATCAAAATTATTAGAAAATTACCTGCTTTCTGTAGCTCTGTTCCCTTCTAAATTTTATTTTTTTTTTAAGTATTCTACAGAATTCTATTCCAGATGGAGAATACTTTTCAGTTGTGTTATTGGTTAACATCAATAATGACAAATATTACTGCTTCTGACCAAGACCTGTGAAAATTCCCACAAGAAAGCACTCTGTCTCTTTCCAATCTCCAATTTGAGCTACTAAGATCTATTAAGAAATAGAGCCACTTTTGGAAATCTGGGCACACAATGCTTAGCAGGCCTGATGCCAGAGCCCGTTGCAAATGCCACCTGGGAAAAAAAAAAAAGAACAAACATATTCCACTGCTACACAAACAAACTGGAACTTGTCAAATCATCTCAAAACAAACATCCTGGAATTATTGCACAGTTAAGCTTGTGCTTTCTTGCCTGGCAAATTCTCCTTTGCCATTCATAAAAAAGGAAACACAAATGCTGGGTTTGGAAACTGTTAAAAAGGAAGAGAATAGTAAAGCTAAGGACAGCTTAATTGACTGTGTATTTCAACCCAGAGCGTACTTCTAACAAAGCATTAATTATATCACAGCACTGTTAAGAAAGATCAAGACAGACTCTTCTATCCTTGAGGGTTGAACTTTCAGGAGAGTTTACCATGAGTCTACCTTTGTTTCCTTGGAGTCTGACCCTATTTTATCTTGTTTTACATTTAAGTAATAAGATATTTGTTGTCAGAAGAGCATTGTTTCTGTTTGCATAGCGTGCAGCACAATAGAGTCTAGATAAAGCCTTTGGACTCCTGTTTCCGTGGCAGTAAGGTTTTCTGTTTGCTAATTCACTTCTGGCCTAATAAATCCTATGGTTAGGAAGCACTGTGCTACTTAGTACATTAATAATAATAATTATGAAAACAGTAGAAATCATGCACTGTTTGAGATTGAAAGGACTTCGTGCAAAGACCTGTTTCTTAGTAGATACACACAAAGGGATTCTGGATTCTGCCAAGAGCACTTACTATTTTAGCAAAAATAATACTGCTAGGGACATCTGGATCTAAGAAAGCTGTAAATTAAAACCAACAAGTTGTCTGTGGACTTCTAGATGTCACCTTTTAAAGGGAAAAGAACCACCAGTTTGCTGCTAATGTTACTAAATTAAATGGAAATGAACCAAAGCAGTGCAGCTGCATTTGAAGGCAGAATCATATATTAGTACAGTATTTTTTTGTTCTGGTTCTGTAATAAGGGAAAGTGTATCTTGGAGCCATACAGAGAACAGCAAATTTACTATAACTGCCACGGACAAGTGGGCATGAAAAATGATCAGTTCCTAAAAGCTTTTAAAGCAGCAATGTTTGTCCTTCTTGGCTTTATGAAGGTCATAAGTCTCTCTGGTATGATCTAAGAAATGCTATAACAAGGTTCACTTAAATGCAGCTGTGTCCTGAATCTGTGCTCAGAGAGACACAATTCCTTTACAGAAAAAGCCACTCAACTTTTATCTGTAGGAGACAATATTCTGCAATGGAGTAGTTCAGAGATGCTGCCAACTCCAGGCCACAGTCTAGTGACAGAATGATATATAGGACTTTTCCTGCCAGGAAACACTGTCCAAAACTAACATCATCTTCATTTAGTATTTACTTGGCTTAGACATCTCTGTACTGTGGCTTCACTAGCTATAAATGGTGTGTACATAGAGGCACACACAAAAATATGCATCTTCTTCATAGATTTTAGTAGGGCACCCTACAGTCTGGCCCAAGCAAGGGAGCAGGTGAGGTTTTGCAACTCCCAACACAAAGAAATTACCAAGTTAAAGCTTCAGGGAATGCAGCTGCAGCTGTTTTTTTCCCAGTCATAGCTAAGACAGTGCCAGTGGTGATTTAGCTGTGCTGGACATAGCATGAGGAAAGGAAGAAACTGAGGCTCCATCCAGACCTGGTTGCATGGCTTGAAGAATTGGCAGCTCTGTGGGTGCCTGCATATTCCTGCTTGCTGTACATTCAGTCCTGTACATCTCTGCATATTCAGAGATGTACAGCTAGTCTCGTGCAACTCAGAGGAGTGACTTTCCCTGGTGGGTTCTTTTCTATATGCTTTGTAACTACCTTGTACCTGCTGAGCAGCAGTAGAGCGGACACCTTGTATAGTGAGTGATAAGCCTTTCTGGTGCCATTATGTATAGACTGTGGAGTCACTCCTTGCAATGTTCTGCTCTTCCACAGGAACAGCTGCTATCAAATATTTACCAAATGTTGGAATTTGGTAAAGAATTCAGCAAGAATAGCATCAATTCAAGCATCAGGATCATCCTGGTTATAGAACTGCTGTTATTTTGCCTCAAGCTACATTTGGAACCAATTAAAAAATGATCCACCTTCAGAAGGGTCCTCAGCTTTCTCTCTACTCTGCTGCTTTTTCCTAATAAAAGTGGTTTCCTTCCTGATGGATGTTTCTCTGACCTCTTCTTCAAAATGCTGAAAGATGGAAAATTCACAGCCTTTCTAAACAATCTGGTCCAGGGTATTGTCAGTGTCAGTGCTCCTTAGCTTATTATACTTACTCTTAAAACGTGTTATTGTCAATATAAGGTGAAAGTCAGAAGGTGACTTTATCCAGCTGAGTTCTTGGGCTCAGAAGACACAAATATGTACACAATTTGAGAAAAATATAGAGAAAATGAAAACAAATAGGAACTTCTGCAATACCTCTTTTACCTTGTTCTTCCATAGTAGTTTGCTCTCAATATATTTCCAAGGACTTTATGAAGAAATCTATCTTGTAAATCCTCTATAATAGAATGTGCAAGAGGGGCAATGATCAGAGTAATTTGCACAATTCCTGCATCACTTCACTGGAGGGGAAGGAAAAAGGGTCACCAATATTTGATTAAACACCATCTGGTTTCATGCTTCATTCTTTTGAGGCTGTTTTGAAAATACAGCCCCAAATGACCAAGGAAGGGTGAATTACAGTCACTCCAGGTAAAGAATCTGATCCAAAGGACATGGATGTCAAGACATACCTTTCCATCAACTTTAATGGGGATCAGATGAGATCCAGAAGCCTTAAAGTGAGTATTTATAGTGCTGTTAGAACCCTGGAATAAAAACCTATTTACTCAATCATGAATAATGATAAGAGCTCAACCTTTCAAAATAATATGAAAAACAACTCTTTTTATCACCCACCACATTTATGGCTAATACTTAAGTCAAGTTATGGAGTTGTGAAGTACATTATATAGTCCCAAACTAAAGTTTGACAATTAACCTTTCAAAGGAGCTCTGTAACAAGAAGCCTCAGAGAAATGAAATGTGAGCAATTTATTATGAGTTCCTCAATCTCTGTAGCCTGGGATACAAAAAATCCAGGTTAACTCATCAATGTCAAAGGAGCAACTGTTGTTTCACATTTTGCCTCCACTTTAAAGGTGCAGTGATTCCTTATCATCACACACTTGCTGCAAGAAGGGATGGATTCATAATAATATGTCATTTTTAGAGTGAGATATGGAACAAATCATCAGCATGCTGTCTCTTAGTAGATAGATCATCTCAATTTTAGACTTAGGGAAATTGGGATAGTGAGGTTATGGTGTCAGTTCAAGAAACCAGGCCAGAATTTCTGCCTTCTTTATATTCCAAAATCATACTCAGAGATCTGAATTCAGACTAGGAGTTCCAGGTAGAGTACAGTGTATAAACATGGTTTATTCACTGATAATGGAGATAAATTTTAAGCTCTAAAGTCCCATGTCTGATCATTTTCCATTCTGTGTAACCCCTAGTTTCCTCCATAACTGCTCACCACCCCAAATATTCCATGTCTGAAGAGAGATTTGATCCCAGCACTTACCTGAGCTTAACTTTTTCTGCAGTATTTTTCATATTTACAGAGGAATGGAGGCATGAAGCAGAGGAAGCCTGCTGGAACCATTCCCAGAAATCCTGTTCCTGAACTCCAGGTTTCATCTGCCTTCCCTTCCTCTTTATTTTCTGTAAGTAAAAAGAGATATTATGGTGTAGTGAACCAAGGGCACATCCCAGCGTGCAGCTGTGTGAGAGAAGAGCTGTTCCATGGCCTTGGTTACAGAGCAGCTGAACTCTCCTATATGTTCACCCTTCGATCCATGCCCATGAAATGAAGTGCACAACTGCAGTGGTTAATGTGAGGTTAAAAGACATAATTTAAGAAGAAAAGTAATGTCCTGTAGACCAGGCCAGTAAATGACCTCAAACCATCAAAAGGTACATTGACATTACAACCCACCTTTTTCCTTTTTTTTTTTTTTTTTTTTTTTTTTTTTTTTTTTTTGTAATTCACACTCTATATCAAAGATATAAAGTCTCAGTTGGAACCTGAAGCCAAATCCAAAACACAGTAACAGTCACAGTTAGCTTGGGGAAAGTGTGAGAAACAAGAACAAAATCACACTTTCAGATGAGTATGGATTCACAAATCAATGGAGACAGGAAAGAAATCAGCACCAGGCTCATTTTGGAAATCTGTGCAGTGGTCTGACAACAGGGAGGCTGGCTCATCATTTAGTCATTCCTCCAGCTCTAGTAAATGTTGAAGGACTGCAGAATCACTAGCTATATGAAAGCCACTGTAGCTACGTGTCACAAAAACACCGAGAAAAAACAACAAAAGACCCCACACATAACTTCCTCATTGCTAATCCAATATACAGGGATTCTTGGCAGCTCTGAATAAGGAAACACAGGGCGGGTTTTCACAGCATCTTCCCCAGCACACAGACACAAAAGGATTAGCTTGAAAAATTGCTTTGGAGAGCCCAACAACATGAGGGACAGCTGAGATGTGAGCGCTGAAAACATATGCACAGCTTATCTGCTGGCCCCTTAATGTTGCTTCTGAGCATGTTTGCAAGGAACGTCAGAACCCTTGGTTCCAGTGAGTCCCTTGTTGACCAAGGGAAGCTTTTATGTGCAGACTTAATGAAGACAGGACACCTTTATGCATAAAGTCATTCTAGAATCACAGTCCTCAAGGCTGTTGGTATCATCTCCTTTTGACACTGACAGCCACAAGAGCTTTGCCAGGCTTTTCCACAGATCTCAGCCTGTGGACATGAAGCAAAGGTGGCAAACCAGCCTGTCTTCTGCCTCAGAAGAGCAAGACAAATCAAATTTATGGATGTGAATAAACTTCATGCTTGTGGTGTAACTATCCTCAGCTGTAAGGAAAGCAGTGCAACTCAGGCTTTTGGAAGACTTGCCTCTACAGAGAGAAAAGGAATATGATAACTAAATTACATGCCTAACTTACACTTGTCACAAGCCAGTGGGTGTTCACTCTTGCATACTTGTCCACAAACACATAGACATACCGTGTTGCTGAAGGTGCTAGGAAGTTAAGAAAAAGAAGCAAAGTAAAATAAATAGTTTCTTTTACTCCCCATTTCCTGTTGTTGAGATAAACAAGAACCAGTGCTGCAGTTCAGATTTTGGAGGTCTCTGCAGTCAGCTCTGAAGCAGTTGCTTGCAGGCGAAAGATCCCATTGTGCAACCTCGCAAAGAATTATCTTGGTATGGGAATAAAGAGAAACACTGACACAATAAAAATGTGCGTTGGTTTGCTTTAGAGCTCACACAGCAGTTTACAGCAGCAGAAGGCCAAATACTTAGAATTTAAGGTGCCAGCTCTATGCCTGATGAGATGAAAATTTCATAGCAGACAGGTGCTCGAGTGAGTTTTATGTCTACTTTCTAGACCATGCAGTGAAAGATAGCTGGTGCCCCCAGTGCAAGCTGCCACCAAAAATCAACACATTAAAAAAATTTACCCTGGCACTTCAGCTATTTCCTTAGATTAGAATAGGAAATCCTGCTAGAACAGTTGTAACGGTAACCACCATGGGGAGTATGAGCAGGCTGGGTTGTAGTTGAAGTGCATGTTGGAATTATATCACTTTATGCTTGTTAAGAATCTGTTTCCTTGCTGTAGATATCCCTTAATCTCTTTTTTCTTTTAATTTTTTTCTTTCTTCCCCCTCTGGCTGTTTGATACACACCTGAAGACACAGCTTTACTGCCTGAGAAGGGAAGATCCCTGATTTCCAGCAGAGATCTCTCCCTGAAACAGAGTGCTATCACTTTCTGTTTCTTAGGAAGATATTATCCTTTTAAATTTCAATTTCAAAAGGGATATGTGGCACAGAATACCCACAAGCTGTTAAAGTCTCTAAAAGGTTTAGAGTATATAAAAACTATCTGCTTTGGGATTTCAGATATATATGTATCAGGAAACATGCAGAAACAGTTAAAACTCATGCTTGTTTCAGTTGATCGGAAAATCTCTTTCATCTCTTCAACATATTCTAAACACTTTTATCATTAACAAATGATTGGAGGAGACACTTTGGTGAAAGCCTGTCACCTGCTCCTTGTCACACTTTTTTTGTTTTGATGATAAACACAAATTAGCACTCAAATACATGCAAAGCTGTAGTAACTACTTTGACATTTTAAATAGTGTTGCTCATTTTTTTCTACATCAATCCATTATTTGACTGTAAAAAAATTCATTGCTTGCCTCCTTCAATATGGTCTTTCTCACATACATTATATAACATATTGCTGAAATGTGGCAGTAGGATTAACTCCAGAATGCCCTGCAGACAAGACATCCTACATCCTACATGCTGAGCTATTGGCAGTGTTCACAGCTGAAACCCTCCGGCTACTCAGTCTTTAGCAGCTCTTTTAGCATCCCACAGTTATTCGTTCATTTTTCTTCACAAGGTTCCCTGTGAGGTAAGTCATGTTCCTCAGTTAAAAAAGGAAATGACTAAGCTATTCAGAGTACTTTTGAAAAGGGACCCATATTCTCTTAAAACAAATCAAATCTTTGAAATGCTGTCTAGCTATTTGGAGGGAGTTCCAGATCTTTGTGCCTCTGAAGGTCAGAAACCATTCTCCAATTTCTATTATAAATGTATCCATAGCTAGTTTATGCCCATTTTTAATAATATTAACATTGTCTGGATTTCCACTGCCTTTGTGCCTTCTAGGTCTTCACCCTTATTTTTAGCCAAGCTAAATAATTTAAGTGTGATTGATTTCTGTGAGGAAATAGCCATTTGCTCTTCCTTATGTCCCCAGTGTCAGGGAACTGAATACTGTTATCCACACTGCCTTTGGTATCTAAGTTTGAATTTGCAGAGCCAATGCATAGAGCCATCTGTATCCACACTTTTGGTCAGGATGAAGTCAGTAAGCAGTCTGGTCATCTCACTGTTGGGATGCTACAGACTGGAGCCACAATGTGGCTGACAGGGGATTGAGTCTGAGCACAGCATCTGAGCTAACGTGTTCATATAGACCTTATCTGGAAGAGGAACTGAATAACCAGCCTGAACTACAGGTGGAAACTTGTGGCAAAACAAACCAACATCCTTTGTACAACACTAAGCCCTAATTACACAGGTTAATTTATTTGTTTTAGAACCCAAAATTAGACTAGATATGTTGATTTTTCATAATTGAATTTCAAACTCTTTTTATTTTTGCATGAAGGTGTGACAAGAGGTTGTCTCTGTATATTAAAACCAAGTAAAACCTCTCGCTGTGTCGTAGCATTAAAAAAAGCCCAAAGAATCAGATAAGATATAATAATAATAATAATAATAATAATAATAATAATAATAATAAACCCCCACTACTTTACATGTACCTAGATTAAGACCCTCTTTGTAAAACAATAATGTGAATTTTACTGTGGTCCCATTCAGACCAGATTCCCCTTATCATCATAATCAAGGTTGATACTCTACGAATACAAAAGTCTCAGCCCCTGAGATTTTGCAATGTAAATGAAACTAATCACACCTTTATGATATTAGAATGTCTCTATTTATTCTATTCTAAGGTAGAACCAGAACTTGCAGATGCTGCTGTATAAGAACAAACCAGATGAAACAAACAAAACCTTTTCTATGAAGAGGTCTGAGAAAAAAACTGACATTACTAAATTCAGAGGTTTTGAAACAAAAGAAAACCACAATAAGCTGGGTGAGAAAAGCATTTATCTAGGCCAGTCCAATTTTGCAAGAAAGAAAAGGTCCAAAAGGCATTAATTCCCTTTCTGTGTTATTATCCCCAAAATATATCACTGCAATTTGGACATATAAAATGTCTTCAGCAAGCTTGGAGAGTAACATGTTGACAAAGAAATATGTGTTATTAGTTTGAGCTGCTAGGTCACCCGAGGGACAACATTACAAACAACCTGGCTAATATAGCCAAAAAATAAGCAAGTGGTTCACACTGTAGGAAGAGTAGGAGGGGGAAAAGAGAATCACTAATGTAATGAAGAAGGACAGAAAATGAATACAAGATTGAGAAGAAACATGTTTGTGGAATAGGTGTGCCAAGAGAGATAGCTGCATAGTTCATCTCAATGACAATATGAATGTTCTCTCCTCAGGCTCTGCTTCTTTCTCTGTCTTGTATATTTATTTTTTCTGTTGTTCTTGTTTACAGCAAGTTGCTGGAAGGGAAACAGTGTGAACCAATGATGACTATCTCACTAGTCTTTTAAGCCTTCAGACTTCTCCCTTCTCTAGAGACAACCTAGAAAGAAAGAAAGAATCAGTTTAGGGAATGTGGTAGCAGGGTAAAGAAAAAAATGCAGCATGGGGATGAATGTTCATAACTTTCATTCTACTTTTCTTAATAGACAGTTTAAAAGGTGAAAGGTGTTATCTACAGGGCTGCAGTTAAGTGATGTTCTTCAGCTTTCCCAGTTGATTGTTGGGTTTTTTTTTGGCTATTTCTCATTGACATGCCAACTGTCTAAGGAATCATATATATCTTATTTCAGCTCCATCAAACTGTACTCTGATGCTTTTTTTCATTCAGAGCTGTGACAGCAGGGAGTGCCAGTGAGGGAAAAGGTGCAGGAAATCTTTCAGTGCTTCCATTCAAGAGAAAAGCATGTAGAAATATGGAAATGCTGAGGTCCATCCGTGGGATGGTAACACCTCCAAGGAATGAAAGAAGCCTAAAAGAAGTGCTGGGAAAGAAAATCTGTGCCTCAAACATGAAATGTCTTGACAGTACCCTAGCCTAAGCAGTGTCAGAAGTCACTACCCAGAGTAGCCCTTTGTGGTTTTAAAACTACCAATCCACAATAATTTCAGTGAATCATTACAGGAGCTGAGGACATAGTTGAAGGGTCTCTCACTTCTAGAATCATAGTCATAGGGAAACCTGGGCTGCAAGGGACCTCTGGAGGTCCCTAGTCCAGTCTCCTACCCTCAGCAAACTTGTCTTTCAAATTATGGCTGCTGCCTCTGGTTCATGCTGCATGTGTAGCTCAAGACCAACAACTGCACACTGCAGAGCTTGCCAGGGTTAGGAAACACTGTGATGGGCTTTTGTCTTCAGACCTGCATTGTACATGATGACACCTGGATACAGCATGTGCTGATGGTTCCCATCTGTTCTTTGAAGAAAATCAAGTGAGTCTGTAAGGTTTTGTTTCCTCTTGCCAAGGCTGATCAAATTGTTATGTTCTGAACGTAGGCTCTTTTCTGCCCTTCCACTGTCAGACAGAGCTAAGCAGAACAAAGGCAGAGACCCACAGCAGTAGCACTGATGGATCGATGAGGAGAATCTTCCCCCTAAAGTCAATCACACAAGAGGACCCTTGAGGGGATGAAACAGTTGACCATTAAGTAAATTCAGCAGTGTTCCAAGATGCTACAGAAACGTGGGATTCCTTGATGGGTTTTAATATACTACATAATTAAACTGCGTATTTGCAGCCTGGAACCTGCAAATACATCTAATTTCAGGGAAACCTGTCGCCGAGTTGCAGGATATTTTCTTTTAATAAAGAACAGAAAATTCAGCTTATAAAACCAGAGATAAATCCTGGGATATTCAAAATGTGCTGAACGCTGACTGAACACTATTACCACTTAAACAGAAAGAACAGACTGACTGCTTTTGAACATTACATTACCAAAGCCAACCAGAGTGTTTAATCAACCCCTCAGGTCCAATACAAGTTCACATCCCAATGGATATATTGTACTGTCAAATTTTAAAAGAATCACAGCATAAAATTAAATATTCCTCTATAGTTTTATCAGCTTTCTTCTTAGAAACATTTTCTCACCTTCAGCTCTTTTCTAACCATTCAGCCCCCAGTTCTAACTATCTTTGGTGCCTGTGAGCAAGAGGCATTTGGAAAGCCTCAACAGGATTTCCTGCTAGGCATTAAGTACTGTTGCAAAAACAAGCTGCCCACTGTGCTGAAAAAGGCAGAGATCAAAACAAACACTTTCCTTTCAACATGACACAAACAAAAGAGGCAAAATGTTGAGAGAGAGACACAACATAAAATTATAAAATACATCCATACTTGGAAGTTTTATTTCTTTACATCCTCTCTGATTAGTTCCCTGTAGGTTGTAGGAGGGTTACAGAGCATGTAGCTAAAGGGTGTTGTAGGTGTTAATTGTGTATATGCATTCAATAGTGGAGTGATTAAGCTAATAATAGAGAAGCCATTGATTATTATTGTTATTAGCATGACATTTTAGAGTGCATTGGGGCGAAGTGTCATATATGCTTGAGCTCATCTTCATCTGTTCTAGACATTTGCTTGTGCCAACAGTTACAGACTGGGCTTGAAGGATTTTTTATTTCTTTTTCTTTTTTAATCTAATCCACTGCATCTTTTCTTACATTCAGGGAGGATCACCATAACCAAGGTAGCTTCAGTGCACTGGGATTCAACTTCCCTGTGAGAAAATGCCAGCAGGACTGTGCTGACCATCACATGACACTGCCCTGGGGAAGTCTGAGAAATAGTGATTAAATCCCCTTCCTCCACCCCAGTGAGCTCAACCTAAAGTCAATCTGGTGAGTTTTCCTCATCACCAGCAAAGCAAGTTCAGATATTTCTTGCTGTCATGCTTTCAAGTTGGCATGTAATCTCTCTGCTACCTTTCAAACGACTTTTTAAAACATTGTTTTGCAGCCCTTGTTTCAGACCCAGCCACCTGGTAAAAGGGAACATCAGGGCTGGAGTAAGAGGCTGTGAATGGATTGGGAAGCACAGCTCTTACAGAGATTTCTGGTTTCTTTTTGTGTGTGTGTGGTTTGGGGTTTTTTCCAGGTTGTTGACAGCAAACACTGTCCGTAATAATTCTGTGTCTAATTTGATTTCCAAGCTGTTAGAAACCTGGAACAGGCATAGCAGGTTTTGTCAGTGCTGAGGGATTTTTCATCTGAAAGACCAAGTTAACTCTGTATTTTCTTCTTTATTTTCCTGAATAATATTGAAAAATGTAGAGCAAAAGCAAAGAAAACCAAAACCAAAAGTCCCAAAGGCCTGACCATGCAGAGGTCAATGAGTAATCAGATCTCCACTTTAGCCTGACCACTGGGTTTGGCAATCCTTAGAGTGAGACACAAACTGAGATACCTGGAACAAAACTGGGACATCCTTGGTTGTTTCTGAACTCTTCCTTATCTGATGCTCATAAATAATTCATCTGGAATAGAAAGTATTAAATCATCACTCATAATAAACCAGGCCTTAGAGAAATTTAAATATATAAACCCAGGCACTCACAGTTCTTCTCCTGCTGAGACACAGATGCCAAAATTCAGAGCCTTATAGTTAGCTATACTTCAGTGGCATAAAAAAAGTGATGAACTCACAGGCATTACTCAAAGAGATTTACTGTACCTTTGGCTAACTGAGTAAATGGAAGATATTTCATAAGTGGTGTCAGACATGCTGCACAGGAGGGCAAGTGCAATGGGAAATCCTGCCTTTTGTTGAATACTTCTGAACATCTCAGTCTGGGCTGACCTCTGCTCAGATCTTGCTAATACCTATAAAGGTGCTCTATGACTCAGTTTACCATTTTTGAAACAGACTGAGAGTTATTTCCATTTACCCAAGTGGCTTGTAAATCACCTTGAGGACTTTGAAAAGAGCAACTGCAGCAGTTTGGAGCCTGAACTTTCATAATCCACAGTCCTTGTTGTTCACCAGTGAGACAGATTTCTTAGCAAGCCTTGGAGTTTGTGAGATGCCCCACTTGAACATATTTTGGCCCTCTTTTTTTTTTTTTTTTAATGGATACCTTGTTTCCTAAGCCTTCAAAGACTGAACATATGGTACAAAGTTAAGAAAGGCTGAAAATTAAGTAGTGGAGTCTTTGTTTGACATGCAGAACCACTAATTGCTAAAGAGAACAAGCTTTTGAATAGCTTTGACATTTCCATTGAAAGCACACCTGTGGTTGCTGTGTTTTGCTTCCCTCATTCTGTTTCCAGGAATTGCCTACAGGAAGGGGGAAGACAAGGCCCTTTTTGAGGGCTCTGACCTTCAGAGAGAAATGGAAAGCAGGAGGTTGTGTCCCCATGCACCTGGAGAAAGGAGAGAAATCAATTCTTCTACTGCAGAGGAAATGCACAGGGAGTCATTGGTACACTTGGAAGAAGAGGCTGAGAGAAAGTGACTGTGGTGCATATATCTTTTATCAGGCAGCCTGATAAATGGCTTATTTAGGAAATATAAAGTGTTTGTGATTTTATGGTGAACTTTATTTCCTCCCTCCCACATTAATTTCTGAAGGGAAAGGCAAGGAACAGGACTTGGATATTTGTCCATCTGCAGCAGGGACCAAACTTGTGACTGGTCTTGTAAAGTGCAAGTTACTACTGAACAAAACATTCACTTTCTAGATTAAAACTGAGTGAAAATCACTAACTTTTAAAATACAGTCCTGATCCAGGAGTGGCTTCTTGAAGAGAAGACTGAAGAGACAGGAGTGTGACAGAGCCTGAAGCTTCACCCTCCTGTCTTTTTATTTTGTCTGGTGTTGCACTCAGCAGAGCAGAGGGTGCAGCATCCAAGTGCCCCATGGCCAGACACCTGCTGGCCTCAAAGGATTAATCAGACTGCCCATAGAGAAAAATGGTATGCTGGACATTGTGTGAGAAGACTGAAATCTGGAATTTCCTGCACTAGGACACAACTGGATTTCAGTTCATTCAAACCTGCATTAAACATAGAAGGCAGTTTTGTAGTCTTTCATAGCTCAGGGGTGTTGTAATGCACACAGAGTGCTTGGGGACCACAGTAATTGCTTGGAAAAAGAACCATTTACTAATTCAAAGGCCAATTATTAATACATACAACAAAATACATTCAAATTGAGTCAAACATCAGACAAAAGCAATATGCACTTCCACAAGCAGAAGGCAGCCATGTGCATGTAAGCAGGTTAAGTAACAAACTGCATTCATCTGCACCGAACTGGAAAGATAAAAAGAGTCAGAATCAACATCCTTACCCTCCCCATGGTTACACACCAGCAAGAGTAAAATAATTCATGTGACGATTAAAAAAAAAATGGCTTTCTAAAGAAAAGACTTATTTTTCCCCGTTAAATTGATTTTGCTTTCACTTTCTTTTCTACTTCCTCTCCTTGAAAGAAGTGCCAGAGGCAGTAGAATAGGTACTTTAATACCAAAATTACCCTCAAAAGTAAGTTTAATCACACACCTCAAGGGTTTCAGAAGAGAGTACAAAGAACAGAATATTTTGGCACTTGCAAGGAAGAAATGTCTAGAATTGGAATGGCCGGAAACTTTTTTCTGAGAACTTTGTTTTTTCTTTTTGTAATTTTATTTTACTTTTTAGATGGGCTCTCCTTCCTGTTTCATAACTCAGTCTGCATGTCAGTCTAAGCACCCCCCAAATCAGCGTCAGGACAGGATAAAACAGCAGTTTCATTCTCAGTTACAAGGCAACACTAAGGAGTGGGGTGATAAGATGGTTCTCAAGTGGTCCCACATTTTGCCTTGCTCTCGCACAGACTTGATCTGTTTCCACAGAGAGTGAATGGGAAGGCTCCTTGGTACACAATCCACAATCCACAGCCAATCCAGGGCAACAGCACGACCTAAATTTCTGAGCCTCATTTGCAATGCCTTCGTTAGTCGCACACTTCTGAGACCTTGAGCACTTGTGTTCAAGACAGAGACAAGGGAGAAGCAGCTCAGCTGATCTTCCAGCTTTCAAAAAGCACTCAAGAACTGAGTTGATGAATAAAATAAAAATAAAGCAAACCAGCTGATAAAAGTGTAACTCAGATTTGATAGCAGTAGGGAACGAGCATTGCAGAGTGCTGATTGCAAAGTGATAGACAGAGGTTTCCATTTCACACACTGTCATTCTAATCTTGCACTACCAGTTCCAGAGTGTCAGGATAGATCCCTCATACAAAGAGGGAATAAAAAAGGAGCACAAGAGGAGAAATAACTACACGGAAAGAGGAAGGGGGGCTTGTTTAAGTGTTCAGCAATTTGCAGCACAGAGAATGTCCATTTACAATCTGACATTACTGATGGTAAAGGCAAAAATGCAAGATGAAAACAGAAAGTGTTTTTTTCACATAATTTGAGGAGAAGATCCATCTCCAGGTATAATTGAAACAACTTAAATTCTAAGAATACAAATGCCAAGAAACTCACAGGACTGTCAAACAATCAAGATCCTCTGATGACTCACCCTAATCCCTATATCTGTGAAGAGACAGGACCTTTCGGTAAAGAGAAAGAATCATGACATAAAAGAATACCTTTTTATCTCTGCTTATAGGAGCCTTCTTAGGAATCCACAGAATGAGAACATTTCAATTTTAGTCTATCTGCAGAGGTGCTATTGAGAATAGGCAGGACCAGAAATCTTTCCAAAGAGTCCTTGTGAGCCTCACTGTGAATGGAAGAAAAAGACTATTGAAGGAGCAGGTGCCATGGAAAGCTGTTGGTGACTGAAAAATAGCATCAAGGACAAGGGGTGAGGAAAGGTCTGGATCACTGATTTTCCATAGCATAAATAATACAGTGTGAGGTTAGAAGGGATGTAATGCAAAGCAGAGAACTGAAGCAACAGAAGTAGGAAAAGTCACACCTTAAGGTGAAGATCTATCCCAATGCTTCCGTCTGCCTATTTGTAAAAAATACGAGAAATATAGGACGTACAAGACATCAAAAGGAGAGGCTAAAAGGGAAGATAGCAGTGCAGATATAAAAAATAATGAGACATGGAAGATAAAGAACAGATGACAGGACAGTGGAGAGAGTAAAAGGTAAATTAAGTCACTGCACATTTGTGTTCCTATTTCTGCTTTTCATCTTCAGCAGTAAGATGCAGCATTAATGTGTATCTGATTCCCTGAAAGCACCCCGGAGTCTTTGTTGTTACAGTCTTAAAAAATGCATCTTTAAACTGATGATAATTTATAAAATACCCATGCCAGACTTAATTTCATTTCAAGACACCAACTGAACTGGAATAGAAAAATCTTAATTTTCTTAGCAAAACTTTGCAACTCATAAAGGTTTTATCTGTTGCTATGGCAAAGGCTTTACCCAAAGGAGTTACTGTAGAACACTACAAGAACAGGGAATTTTCAGTTCCTTTCACATCCACATTTTTGTACCCTAGGTACTTCAATTTAATCATATTTTCCCTTCATTCTTTAGAGAGTGTCTTTTATTCCAGAATAAGCTGCATGTCTACATCAGCAATATGGAAGGATTAATTCTTATCCTTTTTCCCCACTTTAAATCAAAATCTACTTTTAATTATAGACTATCATCTGTTTCTCTTTGATGACATTCAAGTGCTTATTCCAAATTGAAAGAGCAATGGAGCAATTGCCATGGTATTTTCACAGGTAGAGTGATGACCTTTTTAATATGATTTCATGGAAACAATGGAGTTACATTCATCAGGTTATACAGAAACTTGCAGCTTCTTCTTTGCAGATATTCCACATTCAATTCACAATGACATTTGATAGGAGACATAAAAATGTCACTAGATCAGGGTTTTTTTCAGCCATCACATCTGACGAGAATTCCCCCCTCCCTGTTTCTTTTTACAGTGTTCTGTTGTTCACTCATTTGGGCCTACTTCAATCTGCTTATTAAATATGTAAGATCTTTGTTATGCAACCAGGACCTGAATCATGTACGATTAACACAAAGCCCTTGTGAGTGGATTTTTTTTAAACATTATTAATATTAATAGTATCTGCAGCTCATATATTTCGTACCTTGCAAACCCAAATGTCAATACAGTGGATAAATTGTACTTACTTTCCTTGTCTTCTTTGTCTTCTTCAAAGAAAGGATGACATTCAACTAAGTAAAAGCAAATTTTCACACATTTCTAGCTCAGTTCCATTTTTCCATCCCAAAGGGTCATGGTTATAATGGGCTGTCTTTCCTGGCCACTGATACAAGTTAAAGTGTAACTTGAGAAAATGGATTATAAGCATAGGATTTTAATCTTTGAGTTGACTTCTGCAACATCATAAATCACACAGATCTTAACCAAGTAAAGGATTTCACTGATGACCTACCTAATGGGAAGTGCTACAATAGCTAACTAACAAGAACCTGGAGTTGAACCCTTGCACAGGACTGAAGGTAAATTCAGATGCTCAGGTGTGATTCAAAGCAGCCAGCCTATTGAGGAGGCACATCATAGACATAATCAGTAGGTAATGTGAGGGAAGAAAAAGCCATCTTTTATTCCCCTGCCTGCCAGACTGAAGCCTGAAACATGCTCCTGAAATGTTGGCTTGCAGGATCTTGGGTTTTTTCTTTTCTCTCTTTTTTTTTTTTTTCTTTTTCCCTGAATATACAAAGACTTCGCAAAAGAAGGTCCACTCAAGAAATGGCTTCAATTCTCTGCTACATCTGACTCAATTTCACATCTCAGAGAAGTTGTACAGTGAAATATTCTGACAATTGTGTTGTTATCTCTGCACTTCTCCACCTCCACTTTTTTTTCCATGCTGCACTTGCCTCCCGTTTGCACAGCCTCCAGCAGAACTGCTGTATCTGTTGCTAGAAGGCAATGACAGCAAGCAGTGAGGCTTGGCTGCTTTTCACCAGCCTTGGGCTGTGCCCCTCCATAGGAGACTGTCCTGAGGAACAAATTACTGGATTACTTTATCAGTCTACAAACAACCCCGTTGCCAGTTGCCCCTTTGAAAAAGGTCCTTCTATTCCCTTAACCAGGATTGTTAATTCTCTTACCACCAACTAAAATACAGAACCAATTGTTAAAGTGTCTTATAAAACCAGACATCCTTTCTCACAAAAGGAGAGACCTGTTAATTGGCATGCAAAATCCTACTCTCTCACACATCTTGTTTCATCATCAAGTAATATAAATATTTTCTTCTACAAAGACAGCTTCAAGAAGGAAAGACCACCTATAGTCTGTTACCTGTATCACTCCAGGTAGAGAAGAGATATGGAAAATCATTCAGGTAGAGAGTGAAAGGGTCTGAGTCTTCTGTTTATTTCAAGTACTCTGTAAAAAGAGATAAAATAATTATTACTTTCTCCTTCTTCAGTTACATCTTAGGAGAAAGCAGCACTATTATTCTAGTCTCTGGAGGGTTCACTCTAGGTTCACAAGCTGTTCTGTGTGACTGCTAATAAAATCCATGAACATTCAAGTTTATATTCTAAGACCACAGTCCAGCAAGAGAGAATGAAAGTACACTATGATTGTGTTGGATGTATGGCACTGAAACTGTAAAGGAATAAAAATACTTTGCAGTATTGTAGAACTAATCCTAAACCTGTCAGATAGGTCAGGATGGACACAGTTCTCTTCATTCATACTGACACCAAATGACTGCTCGTGCATAGCTTCTGCATTCAGAAATGTTCATGGTGATTGTCTATTCAGACATCCTGTTCAACACAGGACAGGCAATTATTGCAAATTTATTGCCTTTAAATATTGGGTTGTTGTTTTTTTTTCTTTTTCTTAATCTTCCTACATCTTTCTGTTTCGGCTACACAGCAGGGCCTGAAACCAAGAGATTTAAACTAAAAAATAACTAAGAAAAAACTTGTTTAGGAAAAAAATGTGATGTGACTGGAAGCAAGACACACTGGGGTTGTAAGGAATAAGCTTGTTCACATTATACTTTCAGCCTCATTCCTCAGGCTCAGAACACCCTCAAAATTTTGAAGCACTGATCTAAAGTAAAACAGATTTTTAAATTGATTTATCTTAACACATACTGTAAAACGGACCTTGAAAGATGTAATCCATTGGGAAATCTCCTGATTTGAGATGGTTTTAGGTTAAGCTTAGAGTCAGTAAAAACCGAGCAGCTCTTTCTTCTGTTATGACTATAGAAACCTTATGTTTGCATATACAAGTAAATTAATCTGTGTTCTGGGAATGACTCAAAGAAAATGAAATAAATCACATTTATAAGCATCTTGTGACCTTTACACATTTCTCTGGAAGAGAAATAAAATAAAGACAATTGTATCTTGGTTTTCACAGTGTCTGTCTGGGTGCTTGATAGGAATCTGACTGGGAAATGATACTGACAGTGAGATAACATGAAAACCCATTTATCACTGTGACAGGTGCTCCATTTTATATGAGTTTAAATTATCAGTGATGGAGTAGGGTTGTCTTTCTCTCATCTCAACCTCATAACCAATGTTTAGACTCAACTAAAGTTTCCATTTCATAGTAATCAAGTTACATGGAGTCAAATTGTTATTCATGAATTCAAGGAGGTGAAGACTTGAGATTCATTAATACAATGTTCTCAGCCATAGCAAGAAGGTCCATGGCCTAGAACAGACTGGTAATTGGTAAATCTGAATGTTGGGTGGTTAATGACTGTTTATTAACCTCTAATACATTCTATGTTATTTAGTCTTACAAGATTTGACACTAGATATTTCTACTGAGTCACAACACCCTGACAATTTGCCTTTCTTGTACATCAGCGGACATGTGCCAGAGCTTAACTGTGCTCTTGAGGTAAACAAATTATGGCTTCTCCTTACACCTGCTTCTGTGCCCCATTTGGGCACCTTGGCACTTACGGAGCAGTCCTGAAACATCATTTACAGACAGGGTAGTGTCACTCATTTCTTTGCATGCATTGAGTAACTTTGATTTCATATGGCCTGAATCAGTTAGGTGTTTATTTCTTTCTTAGGGAAACACTACTCACTTAACTGTTTTTTCTAAGGAAAAGGCAAAAGCAAAAGAAACAAAAACATGCTCATGATTTCCCTGAAACTTATTTTGTTCATCAAGAGCAATCTCTTCTCTTTAGTTTTGAAGCATAACATTTTGCAAGGCATATCCCTTTTCACACCCCATTTCAATGGTAAGATATATTGCTAATACAAAAGCTCGCAAGAGCAAGTATTTCTCACAGCATGACACTCAGCCTGGGAGGGAAGCATGTGGAAGGATTCAGCTGAGTCATCAGCTCCATCCCAGGCACCTTACAAGTCTTTCCACTAATTCTGTTCCTTTTTATCTTAATTAACCCTTTTTCTTCTGGTAAATTTTGACATGCTTCACAGAATTTTAGCTAGGTTAGAACTATGCAAGTTAAACTGACAGGGAGTTTTTAATGGTATAATGCTGTTGAGATACTTTTCATCACAACTCAGGTCCATTTTGAATGAAAACTAAACCAATCAGAATTTCCCTTGCTTTTATGCTTCAGAGCATACTCTGGATTCCTGTCTAGTTGCTCCAAAGGGTGCAAATACACATCAAGGCCCATATTTTTACAAAAGTCACAGCACTAGAAGGTACTGAGGGAAAAGAAGAAAACCTAGGCGGTTCCAATTCAATTTGCCTTTCATTTGGAGTAAGGGCTGTTCAGATGCAGCCCCAAGTCACAGTTCTGCTGGTGTGTATCCTGAGCCAGTGTTAATTGAAAGTCTTTCAAGAAGCTCTATAATGCTAAATTTATACAAAGCTTAAAAGCCTAACTAACAAGAACATTAATTTCCATATATACTAAAAACCAAATTGCTCTTTATGAAGAGTATGTAACAAAGGTATTATGAATATAAACAAACATTTCAAAAACATGATCACATCTGGAAATATGAACTGAAAGATTGAGCCTATGAATAGACACTGAGACACAGGCTGGGGGAGGTCATGCTTGAGAGCAGCCCTGTGGAAAAGGACCTGGGGGTACTAGTGGATCAAAAGCTGGACATGAGCCACCAATGTGCAGTTGCAGCCCAGGCCAACTCCATCCTGGGCTGTATCAAAAGAAGCGTGGCCAGCAGATTGAGAGAGGTGTTTCTGCCCCTCTACTCTGCCCTCGTGAGACCTCACCTAGAATACTTCATCCACCACTGGTGCCCCCAGCACAAGAAAGATGTGGACCTGTTGGAACGTGTCCAGAGAAGGACCACGAAAGTGATCTGAGGGCTGGAGCACCTCTCTTATGAGGACAAGCTGAGGGAGTTGGGGATGTTCAGCCTGAAGAAGAGAAGGCTCCCAGGGGACCTCATAGTAGTCTTCCAGTACATGAAGGGGGCCTACAGGAAAGCTTGGGAGGGTCTTTTTACAGGGGCTTGCAGTGAGAGGACAACGGGTAACAGTTTTAAGATGAAAGAAAAGAGATTTAGGTTAGAGATCAGGCATAAATTCTTCAGTGTAAGGGTGGTGAAACCCTGGAATAGGTGCCCCCCCTGAGTCTCCTCTTCTCTGGGCTAAACAACCCCAGCTCCCTCAGCATATCTGTATAAGACTTTCCCTCTAGTCCTTTCACCAGCCTTGTTGCTCTCCTCTGGACCAGCTCCAGCACCTCAATATCCTACTTGAAGTGAGGGGCACAGAACTGGACACAATACTCAAGGTGAGGACTCACCAGTGCTGGGACATGATCACTTCCCTACTCCTGCTGACCACACTATTCCTGATGCCATTGGCCTTCTGAGCCACCTGGGCACACTGCTGGCTCATGTTCAACCAGTTGTCAACCAGTACTCCCAGGTCTCTCTCTGCTGGGCTGCTCTCCAGCTACTCTTCCCCAGTCTGTAGTGCTGCCTGGGGACCCCAAGTGCAGGACCCTACACTTGGTCTTGTTGAATTTCATGCCATTGGCCTTGGCCCATTGACCCAGTCTGTCCAGGTCTTCCTGCAGCGTCTTCCTACCCTCTGGCATCTTGGTGCCATCTGTGCACCCAGCTTGGTGCCATCTGTGAACTTACTGAGGGTGGACTCAATCCCCACATCCAGGTCATCAATAAAGATGTTGAATAAGACAACAAATCCTAGGTCTTTGAGGATGTGATGACTGTTTGTTAACTGCAGTCAAGGGTGGGTTAATTTTAATGAGAAAACTCAAGCACTGGAGGCCTCTGTAATTTGCTGTAGCTCTTGTTCCTCAGGGGAGCTAATTCTGAACTAAACTTCAAAAAATTCATCATAAAAGTATTACCATAGAACAGGATAAGACACACAAATCCCTCTACAAGAAAATAAATAAAACATCAGTTTTTATCACTCTCCTCTAATTAACATGGTAACCTTTCTATTCCTTCCTGGAACCTCCAGGGCATATGATGTCAGGTGGTGATATGATGCAAACACCATTGTGAAAAAGGGAAGCAGCTGGTGTGTGTTCAAAGAGGGAGTTATTTCTTAGCAATGCAGACTCCTCTGGAACTCATCTCACACCTTTTGCAAATAAATAACTTACATTTGCTGACAATATGTCACCTTTGGAGAAATGACAATATGTATGGTATGCAAATTTACAGTCACTGTGCATTTTTATTTTCCCCATTTGCAGAAATGGGAAAGATATACAAGAACATAAAGAGAAAGACAGGTAGCCAAAGGCAGAAAAAAACCCCTTCATTAGTAAGTGAAGTCTTCATGTGACATAGTAAGACACCCACATCTGACATTTTTATATTACTGTTATGGAGGTGAGAATGAATTGCACACCTCTTATCTCCAAATCCACAACTGTGCAGCTCAAGAAATCATTGTCATGATAAAAACATGGATTGCTAAGTCACCTGCATTATAAGAATGGTTAAATAGTGGGATCAAAACATCTTATTTGGGTCTTTAAATCTGTGATTACTTCACATCTTAACGTGATAGGAACTATCACATACTCCGACCAAACCAAATAAATATGGGCCTTTCCATCTACCTCTTTACTACATGGCTGAAGTCTATTCCCAGTCTTCTCCCCTCAGGCAAGTTCAGTGGCATGAATGTTGTTCCTATTGAACAAACCTGCAGGAGACAGCAACATAACAAGTGATCCTCAAAAAGTTTTGCCAATAGAAGAGCTTTGCAGATTACTTCTTCAGCAGAGCTTAGGCTGGGATCTGATTCAAAGGTTAATGCAGTAGGAGCCTTTCCCTTGAGTTCAGTTGTGTACAGATTAGAGGAATTACCCTAAACTGCTCTCGACTTCTTTCCCAAGTCAGAGGCTGGAATATATAGCAAACAGTCTAGTGTCCATGCTCCACATCTGGTAAGACTTCTCTGAAGCTTTCAAAAACTGCCTAAGCAGGAGCATATGCAGGTTGCAAACCCTGATGTAGCTGTATGGAGCACTGATAGCTAAACTTGTGTAGTAAACTTGTGTAGTATTCTCACACATAACAATATTTTGAAGAGCAGGACAGTGGGTGACACAAGTCAGTCTGCAGGTGAGGAGTACACAGCACTCACCACAGAAGGCTGGTCACAGGAGATCAAAGTGCTGAATATAAACATCCTTCTCTGTTTGCTTTCCTGGGCATTTTGCCATCAGACTGGCAGCCATAGGGCTATGTCAGCATAGGGATGCACTAACAGGTGGTGGTTGAAGCCATATAGTTGAGGCACACTCGTGCTGACACATCCAGAGACAGCACTCAGTGGGGACAGACTGTGACCTGATCTGGCTGTGGGGGCAGGTGCTACTGCACAACCTGTGACAATCTGTATCGAATAATGAGTGTGCCCCTCGTTAGCTTATGACCTTGTTTGTTTAGGAACCATCACAAGAGGTAAGACATTATAATCAGCAGACAACAGAAAATTATGTCAGTGGTAAGGAAAAGAGAACTGCTTTTTGGACATGATAAATGGCAAAGCACCCCTTACTCTGCAATCTACTAGGAGACATACAATGAGATTATAAAAATGTATCAGTGTCAGACCCTTTGAAGTCACTGGTGACCACAGAAAATTTCTGCCTTTATAAAATAAATCCAAAGAGAAAAGGTGACAACACCTGTAAGCATAACTGGATTAGCACAGCTGTACTGGGGAAGACTTTAGAATGTGCAACTGACAAAACCAAACACCACCACACTGCTTCTGTGCTGGGATGGATCTAGCCTGAAATCACATACCAGAAAGAGCAGATTTTTGCAAAAGACGAGAAATTTGCAAATGTCACAAATTATTTGCAATGAATAGTCAGCAAAAGGAGGCACTGATGACAACAAAGAATAAAAGAAAAATAACCTACGCTGCAAATAATTGATGGTTCACGATTGAATCCAATACAAAAAGTAATACATTAGTGTCTTTGCAATGACATGCAACTCTGTTTATCCTATTACAAAGGTGGTTCCAGAGAATTTAATTTCATCCACTTACTATCATGGAGCACCTTAATATAACATCTTGGCAAACGTTTAATTTAAAAGATGGTACTTGAGGGTACGTTATGACTTGTTTTACAGAGTGAAGAAACACAGCTTAAAAGGGAACTTGACACAGGAGCTCTGCATTCTGATTTTCAGAAAGAAACAACAGCAGCAGCAAAGAGTATCATCATTCTGACTTTGACAGAGTATTTAAAGAGCAGATGTTCCTGATTGCCAACACACTTGTTTTAAATGACCTGAAGTATTCTGGGTGAATTCAGCTACACAGCACAGACAGTAGGATGTTGAATGATCTTTTTGTTGTTTGTTTGTTTGTTTTTTCTTCAAAGAGAGCATCTCTGGAACAGATTGTAAGTGACACTAGAACTTAATTCACACCCAAAGAGTTCAACATTGGTGAAAGATATAGCACCATGCGTGTCATATCAGCTCCTTGCTATTCTGCGACAATCTGCAGATTATTGTCTGAACTGACGTAGAACTAGCAAACCAGTTGTGCTATCAGCCTAGTAAGCTGGTTTATAGCTACAGTAGCTGCAAATTTCTCAGTGACAAAGAGAAAAGCCACAACATCCCAGTTCTTTGAGTACTAAGCGGTGAACTGTGAATAACCCTTCTCATCCTTTTGTCTTAAAAATTCACTCCTGTATTTTATTCTTCTTCAGATGCAAAGCAGTCCCTCTTCAGGCTTTTCCTGCAATGTCAGCAATGCAGAGACCCTTCACATATTTGTATACAAAATGAGGAGTGTAGCACAGGTGCAATAGATTTTATTTTTTATTTTTTATTTTTTTTTCAGAATCAAGCAGGCTCTTGTGTTAATAATTGTATTTGCATGTTACATGTAATGATCTGGAGATTATTACTTTGAAGATTGACAAGACTTGCAAATAAAACGAGCCAAATGAGAACACAGTTCTGTTCTTCATCTGATTAACATAAAAAAAATAATAAATGGCATAGCTTTTGTTACAAAATGAATGGTGTATTCCGTGCTAGTGGCATGGATTAAATATGAAAAGTCAATATATATGCCCATAAATAGATTAGCTCTCTGTTAAACCAGCCCGTTTCTACTAAGAGTGACCTTTGGGGGCAGGAAGATGTTGCTGATACAGGAGCAAGAGAAATTTACAACACTTTTCCAGCTCCTGTATGAAGCCTTGGATATATTTCCCAGAGACTGAAATTTCCATGAAGTTTGTTTGCCCTTTTACTCTGAAGAAAAAGAATATACAGAGTATAAAATTGGATGATGCCCTTTTCAATAGTTTGTCACTGCTTTGTCTTCTGTTGCAGGTGATAATCTACAGAAATAGCCCCATTGCATTTACACTTTAACATTCACAGCTATTTGAAACTTATGCCCAACAATGTTTTCTCACAATTTGCTTTATGTTAATCAAAGGAAAGAGTAATAAGAAAGAAACTGTGAAGACTTCACCTTTAAAACAAAGTTAATTATACAAAAAAAAAAAAAAAAAAAAGGAAAGATGAATGTAGAAAATAGTACATTCTTTTTTAGCTTTTTGTGTGTGTGTGTGTGTAATTCAGTAATAATTCTGGAACATCCAAGTAAAACTACTGTGGCAACTGCACCAGAGATCTAGAGGCAGAGAGACTGAAAAAGCAAGAAGTTTGCTAGATTCACTACACATTGACAGCCATGGATTGTAACTTAACAAAGAACCTCAATTTCCAACAGCATCACAAACTGACATAATTACAAATGAAACAAAGAACATTCTAGCATAAAAAATAATAATGAAAACCAAGAGATCAATATGTTTTTGGAAGGATGACAGAAGAGCCAATGAAATAATTTGGGTAGAATAATACTAGGCACATTAAAATAGCCTTATTGATGCATGTCTAAGTGTCAATACTGTCATTTAAGGTGCATCTAACTTTAAGAATTCTGATTCTGATCAATATGGTCTCCTTTCTGCAAAAGAGATTAAACCCCATTGATATATGACTACTTTTTATCCACATTCAATATGATCACTGATCCACCCTTTCCATCAGTATTTTCAAGGACATGATAGAGGTCCCTATTTAATCATTCATCAGACTCAAAAAGGCCAAAAAGGACAGTCAATAAATACTTGTCAATAAATATTCTGGAGGATGGGCTAGAATTATCTTCAATTTTCCTCTGGGAGAACTGATTGTCCATGCCTTGCCCTGGAATGACAGACCTACCTGTGTAGGCTTTCCAGATGTTTGTATAAAAAAAAAAATCAAGCAATGTAAACTGTATGGAGAAGCTGCCTTCAGAGCACCAGGAGGTGGGCCTTTTGCAAAAGCCTGTGGTTAAAATCCTTCCTGGAATGGGTGATGGGTTATGTGGACCTGGCAGCTCTTGACTGCAGTCATCAAAACGTTCTAACCAACAGCCTGCCTCTGGTCTCAGATCATGGATTTGCCATCACATGACAACTAACTAAAACCTCAAGTTTTCAAATACAATATGTCTTTCTATTAGTGTAAGAGAGCTACATGCCAGCTGTAGCTTGCTGCATTAACTTATGCTTCTCATTGCTCATCACAGAGGTTTCTAAGGTTCGTCTCTCAATGCAAATCAAACACATTTGTGAGCTCCTCAGGCTCCCCATGTACGCAAAACCAAACAAAACCCTTCTGCTAATGCACAGAACTTGTAAGTTTCTCATTCCAGAAAATATCTGCTGGAGCAAGTGTGCCTTATTTAAAATCAAAGCAGAACTATTGCTTGGTTTGTTATTTAAACATTATCAAGAACCATGTGTGCTTCTGGTGTGGTAGAAAACTCACCAGTACAAAAGGCCCTTGCCAGAAGGAATCTGTGCTGTCAGTACATGTGCTGGTACGTCACTGAGGATAGTAATTTTTTAGCTTAGGATCTCATTAATGCTTAATATGGCACTCAGATGCTGAATGTACCAAGCCTTGCAGTGCTATCAGTGTTCAAGAAACTGTAGAAAAATTCAGACAACTTTTCTTCTCACATAATTATTTTGCTTGCTGAATGCTTTATGTTACCAAAATCCAATGCTGCATGAGTACAGCCATCATCTAGAGCATGCTGGAACAACTGTGTTAGCATTTCAGTGTGCTCAGATGATGCTTTCCAGGTGTAAATTTGCCTCACATTGGTACAAGAAGGCACGGGGCATTGGATCAAGGGCACTGCATGTGCTCAAGCAGTTTCTCCATTGGCCAAAGCCATGTGGCAGGTTGCCATTGAGAAAGCCCCACCTGTGAGGTGGGTGCACTGTCACTTGCTGGGTAGAGACAAGGAGGTTTGGCCAGGATCAGCAACCTGCCCCAGCCTCCTTGCTGGCACAAATGCCATGTGGACATACCATTTGAGAGCTCTCATGGATTATATAAAATCAAACACTGAATCTTTCAAATTTTTTGCACTGTATTGGTTGGCAATATAGACAAACCTAAGGATCTTACCTTTGATGTACCACTGATTCATGCAGTAATCACAGGCAAGTCTTATGCCCAAATGTCAGTAGATAATACACCTAACACGTGACCCTTAAAGAAGCAGCTGGAGCTCTACTGCTGCTTATCTCTGAGATTTCCCAGTGGCATCTTTAAATCATAATCCAGGTGTTATTAGCACTTGCTAGAGACCATACCAACATGTC
This sequence comes from Chaetura pelagica, assembly GCF_000747805.2. Lineage (NCBI taxonomy): Eukaryota > Metazoa > Chordata > Aves > Apodiformes > Apodidae > Chaetura > Chaetura pelagica. The sequence goes on from NW_009952974.1 coordinate 4,699,732, forward strand.
ACATCTTTGCAAAGATCACAAGAGACTGGAAAGAGTCTGAAGGAAAGATGATAGTACCATCATTTCTCTTTTATCTAAAAAATGTGTATTTGAGTTCTCCTTCCCTTAGGATGCAGTTTGCAATTGGTTGTGGGAGGTTTTTGCAAGTGACACAGTGTGATTTAGCACACAAATAACTGAAGGTGGCTCCTGCAAAGGGCTGCCTTACACAGGAGTCTGTCTGGGATGTAAGCTGGTGGTGGTTACTGGTATGATGACACAAGAAGTTCACTCTGCAGAACAAATAATGATGCTGAAAACTAACAATGTTACATGTCAGCTCCAGGGACTGGGAAAAAAAAAAAAAAAGAAGCAGTGGGATGTTTCAGAGTAAGTTTATAAAGATGCAACAATTTGAAGGTCAGTCACAGCAGTGCAGTTCCTAAGAAAAATTATTTTAAAATTCACTACTAAAATTTAGATATGTTTACACTGGAATTTAGCTTCCAATGAAACTGAAAGGATCAACCTGCAAGGTCAATATTTCTGTTTTCCATGCCTAGAGTCAGTAAAGGAGTTTACAGTATTTTGAAATCCTCATGTTATTACTTCAAGTCACATTTTGATTTTCATCTGGTTACTTGTTTTGTGATCCTGACTTCTCTCACATACAAAGTCCTCTCCTAAGTTCCTAGTGGTTTAGTGACAGGTTCAAGACTACTATTAGCTGGATAGAATTCCATTAAACTTAGCACAAACAGCAATTTTGGTAGTATCTGTCTAAAGAGTAAGTGATAAGAGAAAATATGTGGAGTTCAAGAAGTATGAAGTTCCAGTGCACCTCATCCCAAGGGAAATGACCTGCTTGACATATTTTGGCTCATTTCTCTATGGTGGGTCTCAGTTACTGAGTTGCCAGGTTTAGGAAATGTGATTTAAGAGCCACTGGTGGGCTGGATTCTTAGTAAGTGTAAATAAAATTTCAGCCTCTGAAATGTCATAGTGGGAATCAGAACATTCTGTTTTAGAGACCTAACTCCCACATTTTCATGGCAGCATCACATGGTGATCTCAGCTGAGAGTCTGTGAATCCTCTAGGAATTACCTTCTACAAAGAACAAAAATCACCCCAACAAAGAGAGGAAGAGTAAGGTGTGAATTCTTCTCCATCCTACGTTTTAATTTGATTACAATCAAATGTATGTATGCAAATGGAAACAACAAAAAGAGGGGAGAAAAAGTGTCCAACCTATGGGAACACTTGATTTGATATTCACTATTTACTATCAGGATGATCTTGTTCATTACCAGGGCTTAATTAATCTATTTAGAGAAGCACTAAATAATAAGGTTGAAGACTCATTACCTACATTTATGCTTAATTTTGAATTTTTGCCAAAATGTAATATTAAATGAATTATTGAAAAAGGATTCTTTTGAACACATTTAACTCACTTCTCAATTAGGATATAATTTCAGGTTAATATAGATCCTAACTTTATCTGACTTACTGGTTTTGGATTTGTGCTTTAGAGGATCTGTGACAATTCTTGTCTGCATAAAGCATTAAAAACATGAAATCAAAATAAATTATGTGCATGATAGGTTTAAATACCTAGCAATATGTAAGATGCTGTATTAAAAAACTGATTTTGCTATCATATTGCCGTGATAGTTTTATGCATTAAAAACAGCCTGTTCTTTTTAGGAAACATTAAATACTAGAATATTTTTTTGAGCTTGCCTAATGCAAAAGTTAGGGGAAAATATGCACATTTGCTGATAATAGATTCAAGAGCACATTTTTTCTCCCCCTCCTTTTTTTTTTCTCCTTAAAGAGGATTAATAATACTTTGTCTGGTGCTTAGTAGCCAAAGACAATAACGTGTATGAAATTAAATGGGAATTACCTTAGAATTTTAAAAGAAAAAATGTTTTGGGAATAAAGTTATAAAAATCAGGTCAACAGCTTGCACTGAACAGCAGCACAACCAAATCCAGAACTGACAAGCAAGTAAGCTCAGCAAGACAAAGATCATGGAACTGCTTTTACATATTACTACATTTCCAAATTTGCAGGGTGAATATTTAATAAAAAGGAATTTGGGATTTGTGTGTGGATTAAAAAGAAAAAAAAAAAAAAAAGGAGAACAGGTAAAGATTACTTTTAGTTAATGAGGATTCAGAGCACCTGCAATACACAAGCAGTCATGGAAATGAGGATAGTAGATGAAAATGAAAAAATGAAAAAAATAAATGAAATCTGTTTAAAACTCATGGATTATGGGAAGTAACTAATGTCCGAAAGAACACTATGTTGCTAGTCAACAGATACACCAAGTTTAATTTTAAGGATAAGAGAAGTAACAGAAGAGAAATATTGGCTCCTCCCAACTCTCCCTGACAGACACTTGGCTACCTTCTTTTGATCCTGTGTGCCCCTTGGCAATCCCTCACTTTTTCCTGATCTCACCACTAGAAAGCTTTTCTGAGTGTCTTACCTGCATGTACCTTGATTCACCACCAGTTTGTTGTTTCCTAGCCTGTCTTCAGAAATCGGTTTATTCTCTTCGCCTTTTCAGTGACCTTTTTCATATCTGAGGAACAGCTCAGAAACTTTCTATGCATCTTCTGTCTCTGAACTGAAAATCTCAATTTTCTTTCATGTTTCCTCATTTTATAGCTTTGGACAGTCTTGTCCTTTTCTGGACTCTCCTCCTTGCACATGTAGTTTTAGGTGGATGGCCTAGAAAAAAAGGTATTAGTCCCCTATTTACTGTTGTACCAAGATACTAAATGCTTTGCTTTTCAGAGGTTTCAGAGGGAACAAGGCAAATTTAAACATGAAATAGATCTGAGAACTTTTGGAGAGTAATGTCTGGCTTAGGACTTGCTTAAGAAAGTTTAAGTTTTGTAGAGAATTTGCCGTTTCCCCTTCAGTGCTCACTCCAGATGATTCAACATCCACTGAATTTATGAAAATCTTTTAATTTCTTTTGAGGGGCTGTCAGAATACATCCTCCACCCACTCATCCAACAGGCAGCTGATGGTTGTTGTGAGTGATTAGGAAAGAAGTACTAATGAAGCTTTTCTATTTCTAGAGTTCATTCATTCTAAGTGAAGGGATTAGTCACCGTTGCACTTTCAAAAGATAAAGATTTTTTGAAATCATTAGCCATTTATACAAACCCCTCTTCCCCCCCTATCTTGGCACAGGAAAGACACGGACCTACTTGAGGAGGGCCACAAAAATGATCAGAGCTTTAGGAACACCTCCCCTGTGAGAAGAGGCTGAGAGAGCTGGGGTTGTTCAGCCTGGAGAAGAGAGGGCTCTAGGGAGACCTTATTGCAGCCTTTCAATGCTTAAAGTAGGCTTATAAGAAAGATAAGGACAGACTATTTAATAATGCCTGTTGTGACAGGATATGAGGCAATGGTTTTAAACCAGAAGAGGGTAAATTCAGACTACATACAAGGAAGATTTTTATTTTTTTTTAAATTATGAGAGTTTTGAAACACTGCAACGGATTACCCAGGTAGGAGGCAAATGTCTCATTCCTGGAACTATTCAAGGCCAGGTTGGATGGGGCTCTGAGCAAGCTGATCTAGTTGAAGATGTCCTTGCTCATTGTAGGGAGTTGAACTAGAGGACGTGAGAAAGTCCTTTCTAACCCAAACTATTCTATAATTTTAAATATAAATACAGAGTAATGAATCTTTCTAAATACTGTAGTGATATTGAGGACACCTAGGCAGAACTGGTCCATACCTGGCTGTACATAATAAAGACAAATCAGATACAGGGTGTGAAAAGAGGAAAGAAGAATGCTCCAGAAGTTCAATCACTTTTCAGGGAGAAAAATTCCAGAGGTGTTTTTCCTTGTAGGAAAGAAACGTGTAGATGAGAGACCTCAGGGAATGCCCTAGTGGCCAAGATTGTAGGTTGTGTGTTTGTGAGAGGTTTTTTTTCGGGGTGCGTGTTTTTTGTTTGTTTGTTGGGGGTTTTTTGTTTGTTGGTTGGTTGTTTTTTTATGGTTGGACTCTGTGATCTCAGAGGTCCTTTCTAACCAAGACTATTCTGTGATTCTGTATGAATAGACAAGTCCTATTTTCACTTAGGAAATATTTTAGCATTCCAATTCAACTTCTAATGACATTAGTGACAGTTTTTCTACTTTGTTCTGTGGGACCTGAATTTTCATTTCACCATTAATCCCCATGAACACATGCAGCCTAGGTCGTACATATCAGGTAAGCCCTTTAGCTCTCACAAATGTGACTCTAACCCAATTCTAGGCCTGACAAGGGGTTCATAGAAACCTCAGTAAAAGTAATTACGGGGGAGATCCAATTCTTTGTTTGTGAAGGGAGTGTCGGACAGCTGATAATCTGTGTTTGACTTGCCTTGGTGGGAGAAAATGCAACCTCAAATAGTATCTGGAAGGAGCATCCTGTTGCTCATATATTCTGCCATTTGACACACAGGCTTCCAGCCAAAGATGATCATGATAAGCTAAAAGCCTTTCATATTTCACTTCAAATATCTTTGGTTATTTGTTGTTTTTGTTTTGTTTGTTTGATTTTTTTAAGTCACAGCTAGTCATTCCCATGACATTGTTTGTAAAAGGAGTAATTTATTTTGCTCATCTTTAAAAGCTTTTCATGTGTTTGTAAACCATGCCAATATAATAACCAACAGATCAACAAAAGGTCAATCTTCTGCAGGGAAGCCTCTTCCCTCTCTGCTGCCCACTGGGATACCAGCTGAACAGTGATCAAAGATGCACAGGCACATTGAATACTTGAATTACCACAGGAACAAAAGAAAACTCTGCAGGTGAAGGGCAGATAATGTGATGAACAAGTGTGAACAGAAGAGGTGTTTCTGAGCAAAACCAAATTATTTAAAAGCAATAAAAAGTAGCATTCCTTTTATTCCTGTGATTTGTAACCAAGAAGGACCGATTCTTCAGTTTTTGAAAGATTCAAGTTCAAAAAAATATACAACTCTTTCACAGTGCTTTCCAATCCATGGTTTTCTAAGTTTTTAAGCCTTGGTATTAGCAATATTTGTTAAGAGGGAACAAAGAAAAATGTGGGCAGCTAGAAAAACTGGGGCATGTAGTGACATAGTATTGGCATGAGGTCAATGGGATGTTCTGCTTCGCGGTGCCTTTTTTTATTCTGCTGCGCCCTAAATTACACACATACTATTGCTTTTCCTACACAGGAGTGTTCTTTTCAGCTGAATTATAACAGTGTGGAAAAATTATCACCTTTGTTGACAAACAGGCAAACTGAGAAATCTATAATCTTTTTGTTGCAAAGCTAGTGAGGTCCTGAATTTAAAAAAAAATCAAAACCAAAAATCAAACAAAAAACCCCCACAACAATAACAACCCAAACACCTTTTTGTTCGATATTTCCTCTGCCTAAACATTAGTTTTGCAGTTGGATGGATAGTTTACCCAGATATACAAACAGAAACAATTTATCCAAAGCATAATGCAGTCAAAATAATGGGAGAGAGGCCAGGATAATAGACACAAGCAAACCTAATTCTCTTATATTATTTTTCCTCTCTAAAGCACAAACAGATCAACAAACAAGGCACCATTTATTCTTTTAATTCTGTACAGTTATCAATCAGCAGAATGCGAAAGAATTAAAGAATAACTGCATACCTAGAAGCATTTATACCTGCAGTTCCAACTACACTAGCTTAGTAATGATGGAAAATTAGAAGGCTATTGCTATACCAAAGAAAAAGCATCAGATGTACTGGGGTAAGTCCAACATGAGAGGTCAGAATGGATAAGGAAGAGTTTTAAACAAAAATAATACTGGTGTGGATGTGTCTTTCTGGTTCCCAGTTAAATATTGACTGCAGTCAGATGTGAGAAAAGACTCTGGATAAGAGGGCGTGTGGTCAGTCACACTGATTTCACTGGATAAATAGATGAAGGCTGAAGAGGGTTTTGGAGGGATTACAAAATATTGCACGGCTCATAGAAAGAGGCAGGACTGATAAAACACACTGATGACTTGCTAAGTGGGTTTACAGAATCCCTGGGTTGGCATACTGCTATTTTAGTGTGATCTCTTTCAAGAAGAAAATGTTCAGTGTATTTGTTTATGAATACTTGTACCATACTGAGTAATTCACCACATTTGTTAGTACCTTAATGTGGCAGAGATGGTTTTGTAGAATAAGCAACAGTAAGTTTTTGTGTATATCACTGTAATGATTATACTGATTGGGTATAACAGCCCACAAATTTGAAGTCAGAGAATATCAAATTATCCAGCTCTGCTTTCTTGAATGCAGATCTGGACTGGAGTGACTCAGCTGTTAGACTTCAAAGGGTACCACAGACTTGAAATTTACTCTAAATGTCAGATTTAAATCTTCTATATAAAAAAGCCTTGAAGTTAGAAAGTTTAAAAAGCAAAAGCTTTACAGAGACTTTTTTTTTTTTTTAAAAAGGAAATCAATACCCTGAGTTCTACCTTTTTTAGAGAGATATAAATGCAATGGATTAGCTAACCATGTTTATTCTTGACAACTCTTCAGTTTAAAAAGTCACAAAGTTGAAAACACTTTCAATAATGGAAAATAATGTATTAATTATTTTTTTTTGCTATACTTTTAATAGAGACTGAAATTTCCTCTGCACTCACAGACCTTTATGTTATTGTTAAATAGAGAATTAACTTCTTTTCTCCTGGGTAAAAATATTTTTAATTGCTTCTGTCAGTTTTTAAAGATAATTTTTACTAGAATAAAAGAAATCTAAATGTGTTGGACAAACATGGATGCTCTGTGAAAAAACTACTCTGTCCACAGAGACATTTTGTCAGAAAAATACTTAATCATAACATTTTGATCAGTATTTTTATTCTTCAGCATTTCATTTCACTCACTGACTTCTTTGTTTCTTTATCTGTTATTTCCATCATTTTTTGAGTCGCTATTCAGATGAATAAAAGACTTTTAGTGAAAACAAATCTGTTCATTAGCAATTTGAACACCTTGAAGAAAGCAGAATTCAATCAAGAAGCCCAGTTCTCCCTGGTTCATGAAGACCCATATTTCTCACCATATAGACACCCTCCAATGACACTTTGTGGTAAGAACTTTTACAGAAAAAAGTAGCAGTGATTTGGGAGACAGAAAATTCAATTAATGCAGTAGCCTCCTCCTCTTTGCTTTTATGCTTTCAGTGCTCTCCTCCCTGAGCCATCCTTGAACCATCTAAAAGTCATTGCAAGTGATTTGAAGTTTTCCTGAGCCTGGAATAGTTTCCACTGACTTGGAATGGCCAGCCAAGATGGATCAGGTTTGTCAGAAGTTTAGATGAGAACTACAAGAAAACTGATTGACTGCTTGGCTAGTCTCCTGCCATTCACACCACTGCTTTCCTATACTGCCTTTCCTCCTAGCATGTGAGCTTCATTGCCTCCACAAAGAGCAGTTTGCTGGACCCAGCCAACATTTGCTAGGCTAGGGAGGTCTACAGCTGAAGATGTCAAAAAATAGAACTGACATACTGGCAGGGAGCAAGCTGGAAACAAAAACACTCTTTTGGAGTAGATTTTTTTCCTTGAGACTCCTCTATGGAAAATATATATATTTTTTTAAAAGTACTCATATTTCTGATTTTTTGTCTTTTCTCACTGCCAAAAAAAATCAACTTTTTGGGTGTATATCTATTTCTCAGTTCTTCTGTAACTTTTTATGGAAATGAATTTGAACAGCTGTATAGTTATAGTTCTCAAGGGCTAACTGTATTTGGAAGATGTGTCAGAACTATGGTCCTTATAGCCATAGAACATATTACCCAAACAAATAACCAGATGTGTCTCAGATACTAGTCTTTTCTGCTGTGTTTTTCTTATCAGATTATTTATCTTGCTTAAAACAAATGCATGCAAACATATACCATTACAGTTGTAAAATCATCCCTTATCACCCACCAGTACCACGCTACTTTCCATCAGAGCATCATGCAGCAGTTACCCAGCTACCCAGCATGAGCAGCAAAGAAGAATTCAGCTTTTCTGTAACAAATAAATTCCAAGAAGGCAGCAGAATCACTGTTTCATATAAAACTGTTCCATGTGGAAAACAGAGGAGAGCAAATCAAACGTTAAAGCCAATGGACATCATGGCTTCTTGCAGCATGTAAGAAACTACCCAGAGTATTTTCATTTTTATCAGTGATGTTTCACCCCTGAAATGAGTTTCAGAAAAGCATTTGAGTTCAGTATTACTTCTGTTTGTTCACCTTTGTAATAGTCTTAGGAAGCCTATCAGGGAATCGATAAATAAAGTTTCCAGTGTAAAGTTGAAATTTCAATACATTTTAAATGTTCTTTTCTGTCTTTTAGTAGCTAAATACAGAAGTCAAGATATGTGACTTTTTATTATCATTCTCAGCTTAAATCTTCTATGTTTATTTATATCTTGTATTCCTGGAGAAGACAGATAGAACAACCTGAACCTCACAAGCTTTTTTGATCCAGTTGTATGAGCTATAAATCATAAAGCTTGTATCAAAGATTGACTGCTTGTCAAGGGCAGTGACTTAAAAACAAAGAGAGAAGCAAGCCAAACCAAACCAAAATGTATAGAAAGAGTTTTGAAGTCTAAAATTATATGCCTTTTTGTTATACTTCTCAAAGAAAGAGGGGATCATCAGAGCAAAAGCTGAGGGCTCCAAAAAGGGTTTCTAGTAACTGAAATCAGAAATAATAGCACAACAAAAGCATACATTTTTTGTTATAGTCTGTTTTTTTCCCAGGTACTTAGAAGTGGTTATTTGACAAAGTGACTAATTTTTAAGGCTCTTTCAGGTTAAGCACAAAAAATTAACAAAAAGGGTATATATGAAGAAAGAATTTGCCAATTAAAAAAGAGTAAAAAACACATGACCCTGGAATAATACTTAATTGATAGATATTATTCCTTTATTGAAAGAGTGCTAATGGTTGGGTTTGTTTAGATAATATGAGAGATGTGTATCAGTCAGTAAGATTTACGTTTTCCAAACAAAAATAAACAGCATAGCATTTCTGGCTTTCATAATCACACATCAAAATATTTGATGTTTTAAGCCCAACAATGTTGAAACAGGTGACACTTCTGCCTTCATTTTCCTGTACTTGCTTTTTCATTGTTTTTAAGTAGACTTTATTCCTCATGATTTTGGAGAAAAGACAGAAAGTCTGACTTAAGTGCAAATTGAATACTTTGACATGCTAAAAAAAAATCCATAAAAATCAAATTAGGCTTTTATTGCTATTAAAAAACCCCTCACACTTCTCTGGTTTCTCATAATCTCAGGATCCGAGAACTTTTATAACATTTTGAGGTAGATTCTACAGCTGCTCTTTAATACTTTTTTTGGTGTGTTTTTTTTTTAAGAAGCCTCAATTTATGTAGTAGCACACAGCTGAAAGCTGGTATAATATCAACATCTTGAATAACATTTCGTTCAGCTAAGTTTTTAGTCAGTAGAATAGCTGCATTACCTGGGGAATGGGAAAGACCTGTCATTTCCATGTGACTGCCCCAAATAAAGCTTTCTCTTCACACAGTAGGCAGTTGGAGAACTTTCTGCCAGTGGCAGAAAGATATGCAAGTTGCTGATATAAAATATCAAACTGCCCATTTAGCCCATCCTGGAGCTGCCAACCCATTGCCAGCAGGATGCACTTGGACAATCTTCCTGGCTGGGAGGCATCCAGAACAAACCATACATCCCATGCTGCCTTCAAGGTTTTGTCACAAGTGTTTTTGCAGCAGTCCTGTCCACACCATTCGTGGAAGGAAGCCACAGGTTCTGGGACCCTATCAGGATTTATGGATGTGGTGGGAAGAGACCAATATCCAGTGTGCAGAGCATGGCAATAGATCTCATCTCTGGGCCTCAGGGTAGGGATTAGGACTGGCTCAGGCAGAGGCCACATGAGGGTCATAAGCCACATCTAAACCAGAGGTGGCCTTCTCTTGGGTCAAGTCTGTCCTTCTGCCTGCCTGGTAAGAAATGGAGACAGGCTGATGTCTTATTCTCTTCAATCTTTTCAAAGTGAATATTTTTATTTGGAACCCCCCTACTTTGCCTTAACCAATTACTTTGTCATTTTTAAAATCTTTACTTCTTAAACTGCTGAATTTTTATGCTTTTTGAACATTATTTACTAGCATACAGATGAAACACCTTAATGCATAAAACCCTACAGATTATTAAGACTTCAAAGCAGGATTAGAGTGCACTTGAGTGATACACTGATACACACTACGCTTTGATACCTGTCAGATATATAAAGATTACTAAGGATATTCCCACCCACTCCTCTTAATTAGTCCTTAAGAATCTGGATTTATTGTGACATGCTTCTATCATCTTTTCTTCTTAATTCTCAAAGATTCAATTCTTATATATCTTCTTTACAAAATCTTAATGGTTTAGCCCTTGAAATCACTGAGCTCATTGCACACTGCCAAAGACAGTTAAGATGGGAAGGAATTCAAACTTATTACTGTGAAAAATACTGAACAGCAAAATTTTCCTTTTAAACCCATGCTTAATGTAATCACAAATTTCCTCAGAATCACTTGAAACTAATTTAAGTGGGAGATGTCACAAGCTGAAATGTCATTTGTCACTAGTTAATGCCATGCTATTTCTGGAGAGAACAAATTTAGTAAAGAACCTGATTAAAAAGGATGTGTCACAATGTAAATAAATGAACTTAAAGAAATGAATTATGCCTTGTATATAAAGGCAATGAGATGTCTCTAGGGCAGTAAGAGTATGAGCCATGTAGAGAGCAAAAATGGGACCAAGATAATCTGTGATTGCCAGCCCAATCAACCTCAGAGAAGCATCCTAAATACCTTAAGTCACAAATCACAGTTTGGTGCCAGCTGACAGAAAACACCTACTATTTCCACCCTTTTCAAAGGGAGCTTTCTCCAAGCAAAGGAAGAGTGAGAGGTGCACCAGAACAGTATTGTCTATTTTCCAAATCTGCTTTTTTCAGAACAAATCCACACATCATGTATCTGCAGAACTGGCCAGCAAATCTCATGGGAACAGTATTAGCAGCATCCCAAGTGGAGCTCTTTCCAAGAAAGGGGTTCCAGAACCTGCTTTCCCTCACAGCCAAATAAATCAAAATGAAATTTTCTCAGGGGACTAGACTACATCTGAGAACAAGGTTGTTTGAGGACTAATACTACTTTGAATCTTTTTTCATCTATATAACTTTTTAATAAAAAGTCTCACTTTCACTCAGTACTTCTCATTTCCTATGCTTTCTGCAATGAAAAAAGAAGCAAAAAAATCAGGGAATTGTCAATAACAAACGAGTTCTCATTTTCCTCTGCTCTCAAGGGAAGAAAAAATAATTATCTAATTTTAACTGCAAGTTGAAATCTTTTAATTCCTGTTCTGAAGAATCTAAGATGCTCATGACTGTGGTAATAATTACTGATCAAGCGCTTGCACTAGCAAGCAGCAAAGTTTCACCAATTTCAGCTGATAAAAAATGGCAAAATTCTTATAATAGCAATGGAATGAATAAGTTTAATTTCCATGACAGTTGCTATGTTGATCTGCAGTGGGAAGGTATCTGCCCATATCACTTCCCACAGATCAGAATTCAGTGAATTCTGAATCGTGTTTCTGATAAATTTAACCTTTTATTTTTGTTCTTCTCTGGGGAGAGTAGAGATCCTCAAACATATTCGTTATTCAGAATTCTACATTGATTTCTTTGCTTCAGATATTAAGCCCATGGATTATTACAAGCTATTTGAGCTATCATTTTCTTCAAAGGGTCAGAGGAATCACATCACTGTGTCTGCAGTCTCTCTGATGGTGCACTACCTCAAAATCCTGTTTCCACCACTACATGCATGGCTTTGAAATACTCTTTCTGTGATTGTTCATGCTAATGAAACTTAATTGGTGTGATGCTAATAGAAAGTGAAGT